>NC_045962.1:21996363-22350275 GCF_010909765.2 Amblyraja radiata
GCACAACAGTGTTGAAACATGTGTATGAAAGAATCAGTTGGGGTTGCTGCTGAGTGAGCCTCGGAGGGCTGTACGTTCATATATGTAAACACAATACTCTGTAAACACCATAATAAACAACAAATAAAGTTCAATGTGTGTATGTATATAAATAAAAACAAGGCTACACAGTTACCCATGCAAGCAGAAACATTGACTGTAACAGTTATCAATGAACTGTTCAATGCTGAAATAAGCTTTGAAACATAATTTAAATAGAAATCATTTTCTATCTATTTTGCTTCACCAACATGTTGATAAATTGAACAGATCCTCAGAACGCCTGTCCAATAGTTTAGATTAAAACATCAAAAAAACATTGGATGTTCATAGAGGGAAACAGAATCCACATGTATAAACTGTTATATAAATGATTAATTATAGCTTTGGCCACTAGGGAAAATCACATCTGTTTCATTTTAAAATTTGCTAGAGTTTTTCATTTGTGCCATATTAAATTAAATTCCCAAACTTGTCTTTAAAATGCATTTAATCACATTAATTCTGATAGGTTTATTTTAATTAAGAGCAAAAATTAAATAATATTAATGCATTTCGATGGCGGCATTTAATATGATAATTATCAAAGGCATGATAAAAAACAATTACGCAGCTTCAAAGGACCAATCTTACTTTGTCAAAGCAAATTTGTGCATGGGAATTTAAATTCATTGCCAAAAGACAACTGCACATCAATCTGCTTTTATACTGGGTTAAGGACCATGCTGGCTCCAGACCCGTAGGATTTGCCTGCCCATAATGGTGGGCAGCTTCAGTGACTCTGGCAAGTTTATTAGGAGGTTGCCCCCAGCTATACAAGGCCCACACATGAAGAGATATCAGTGCCAGTTGCAGTTCTCAAAGGACTTTGCAGCCCAGAGGATCTTAATTATAGTGTAAGCTGCCATTTTCAGAGATTGCAAACCAGGAGGAATCACTGCATACAAATGTACTTGCATGGCAGCTACTTTTTCTAATGCAGTGAAGGGAGAACTCAGACACCAGTGGCTGCTTTCTTGTAGAATTAGTTTTGAAGAGGTGTTTATGAGGTCCCTAAACTACTACCACAGTACTTGCTAACAACTCTTTCAGACCAAACTGGAGATGTATTGCATTTGATGTCAAATTGTAATTGTACAGGGTGGGTATTTGTTAAATACTTATTCCTTCTATTTGCTAATAAACAATGTGGGAAATGTTCAAATTAGCTGAGTTATACCCAGTTTCACACCTAAACATACTTTCTCATAAATGATGTGCCTATATGAAATAAACAGAACTGACAGTGTTCCTGTAACAAGTGGGGGGGGGACAGAAAACTTGGCAGTGTTCCAGGAGCAAGTGGGCAGATTATACAATGGAAATAGGCCATTTGAACAGTTTGTCACAGTGCCTTAAATCATTATGTCAGCGCCACAGTTGCTAGAGCTGCTGCTTCACAGCACCAGTGGACACAAAAGTGGGATAACATAGAACGCGTGTGAATGGGTGATCAGTGGTGGGCGCTAAAGTAGTGGGCCGAAGAGCCTGTTTCCATGCTGTATCTCTCCACTAAACTAAACATTTACTGAAGATATGTTAAGATTGTCTGTGGCAGCATCAGATGGGCAGGTATTTCTGCCCTATCTGGTCAAAGTGGAGGAGTAGCAGGAAGCACATTTATGGGTGCAGGAAGCAGACTATCAATTATCTAGTGTAATGTAAGCAGCACATATGTGCTGATCCCACCTGATACCAGTCGTGTGTGCAGAGACTTCTTCCTGGAATTGGGATGATAAACTATAATCGGACCTAAAGCCAAAAAGCACCCTTTAAGCACCAGGGTAACTTTTCACTAAACTTCCATACTGCTGAATCAAAGAGATAAAGAGAGTTCACTTTAAGGCGAGACTAAAAAATGCTGGAGCAACTCTGCAGGTCAGGCAGCATCCCTGGAGAATGTGGATAGGTGATGTTTTGGGTCAGCACCCTTCTTCATACCAGGCCCAACATGTCCTCTATCCATGTTCTCCAGAGATGCTGCCTGACCAGCTGAGTTACTCCAGCATTTTGTATCTTTCCTTGGTAAACCAGCATCTGCAGTTCCTTGTTTCTTCACTATAAGGTGACAGGAATTCCTGTGGTGAAACAAAAGACTGCAGGTACTAGAATATGGAATTTTAAAAAAATTATTACTTGAAGAACTCAGCGGGTCAAGCAGCATCTGTGGAGGAAAATGAGTTGTGTTTACGAATTGGTTCTAATTAATTGACTCTCTCTCAAAGTACATTGCAGTCACTTTTATGAAGTCACTACATCTTGGATTTCTGACTCCACTTCCATGATACTTGCAGGTGTGGGCATTGCAAAGGTATATTGGGCTTTATTTGTAACTTCACTACCGAGATAAAATGTTCCATTCCCCAGATGTAAATCAATACATGCTATCCATTTAGCTCAATAATATCTTCAGGAATGGAACTCTGGCAAAAAATAAAATACTGCAGATGCTGGAAATCTGAAATTAAATTAACAGAAAATTAGAGATGGCTAGTAAATGCTGGTCTTGACAGCAACACTCTTATCCCGTTTATAGGATGACAGATGGCACAATGGGCTAAGTGTTCGGCTGGCAACCGGAAGGTAGCCGGTTCGAATCCCGCTTGGAGTGCATACTGTCGTTGTGTCCTTGGGCAAGACACTTCACCCACCTTTGCCTGTGTGTGAATGTGTGTGAGTGATTGGTGGTGGTCGGAGGGGCCGTAGGCGCAGATTGGCAGCCACGCTTCTGTCAGTCTGCCCCAGGGCAGCTGTGGCTACAGAAGTAGCTTACCACCACCGAGTGTGACTGAGGAGTGAATGAATAATGCGATGTAAAGCGCCTTGAGTATTAGAAAGGCGCTATATAAATCCCATTCATTATTATTATTATTATCTAACATCATCCTGGAGATAATCGTCATTGACGTGGGTTTATTGCAAACATTTAGTTCTTCCTTTTCATTTTAAATCTGATATAGTCCTTTAACTCGTTCATGGTTTGTGAATGTTTTTTGGCAAGGCCTTTAATTCAGTTCAGTATTCAGTATTTACTTTAATGTCATTTTAACTGAGTACTTACATACACAGATGAAACAAAAAATTGTTTCACAATCAGTTCCCATCAGTGTGGTTAATAAAAGCAGAATAAATACATATAGCTTTAAAATTAAAATTAACATATCTAAAATAGGCCTAATAATTGAAATAAAAACAGACATGCAGACCAAACAGTGGCTTTGCTTTGACAGGTGCCTAGTTGTCAAAGTATGGGCGAGGTTAGATGTGTTGGTGTATGATATATGGGGAGGGGACACAGTCCGTTAACCAGTCTTATTGCCTGTGGGAAGAAGCTGTGGTGCATCCTGCTGGTTTTGCAGCTGATGCTCCTGTACCTCTTCCCAGATGGCAGAATGGAGAAGATGTGGTGTGACGGATGATGGGGGTCCTTAATAATGGAGATGGCTCTGCTGATGCTCCGCTTCTGATAGATCTCCAACAGGAAAGGGAGTGGGGCACCAATGATCCTACTGGCTGTCTTCACTATCCTGTTAAGTTGGTTTTGCTCATAAGCCTTGCAGCTCCCAAACCAGGAAGTGATGCCGTAGGTCAGTATACTCTTGATGGTGCCCTTGTAGAAGGTTCTTAGATGAACAGTAGGGAGACCTGCTTTTCTTAGTCTCCGGAGAGGGTGGAGCCGCTGCTGAGCTCTTTTGATGGCTGCTGTGGCGTTGGTCGTTGAGGTCAGCTTGAAGTTTGGTGTGAAAAGACAGCTGATCACAAACAATGAAAAAACAATGGTACATTTCCATCTCGTGATGGTGGGTTGATTGGGCAGAACTTGAAAGTAGTATAGTTCCTTATCCCAGTTTTATGCGAGGCAGAGGTCTGAGATTATTTATGATGTCTCACCTCCAGTTCCAATTTAAGTTGAAAACAATAAAGAAAAGAACCATACGGGAGAGACACCTGAAGGTTGTGTTGTCGATAAAGTAAAGTTAAATTATTAATTGCCTCTAGAAATGTGTACACTACTTGTCTTCAGTTCAATTTGGTTCATGGGTACACAAATAAATTCAAGTTAGTTTGATTAGTTGGATCCCTCACCCATGTCTCCTCTGTAGTTGTGCTCTCACATTCTCCTCACCCCAGATGGAGTGAGGATAGAATTCCCCTGATCCTTAGCTTTCACTCTACCCGCTTCCATATCCAACACATTATTCTCCGACATTTCCATCACCTCCAATGCGATCCCACCATCAGTCACATCTTCCCATCTCCACATCTTTCCAGCTTCTGCAGATACTGTTTCCCTCTGCAACTCCTTGGTTCACCCATCCCATCCCTTCCCACCCAAACCACCCCCTCCCCAGTTACTTTCCCCAGCAACCGTAGGAGATGTTGTACCTCAAATCAAATTTATTTATAAATCACATTTAAAAACAACCCACGTTGACCAAAGTGCTGTACAGACCAGAGCAGGTAACTAAAATCACAAGAAGAAACAGACATACACAGGAATGCACACAGCACACAGGTACAAATAATTAGCTCAAGGACACAAAACAAAGAGCAGCCACCTCAGGGGGATTCAAACGCTAGCGAATAAAAATAGGTTTTGAGCCTGGATTTAAGAGTCGATGAAGGGGGCAGATCTGATAGGGAGGGGGATGCTGTTCCACAGTCTAGGGGCAGTAACAGCAAAGGCACGGTCACCTCTGAGCTTAAGTTTAGATCGCGGGACAGCCACGAGCCTCAAGTCAGCCGACGAGGGACGTAGAGTAAGGGGTAAGGAAGTCTGTGATATAGGGGGGAGCAAGCCCGTTTTGGGCTTTATAGACAAACAGGAGAGCCTTAAAATCAACTCTGAACCGTACTGGCAGCCAGTGGAGAGAGGACAGAATGGGTGTAATATGGTCCCTCTTCCAGGTACCTGTCAGGAGCCTGGCTGCGGCGTTCTGGACCAGTTGCAGGTGGGTCAGGGACGACTGACTGATCCCAGGATACAGGGAGTTGCAGTAGTCCAGGCGAGACGATATAAAAGTGTTGATGACTTTCTCCTAATCTTTGAATGAGAGGAATAGTTTTATTTTGGAAATGGTACGAAGCTGGAAAAAAATGGCTTTTACTATTCAATTGAATTGCTTGTCAAACTTAAAGGCAGAATCAAATATCACACCAAGGTTTTTGACATGGGGTTTGACAAGGGTGGATAAGTTGCCAAGACTGCTGGTTAGCACTTTGATGGAGTCAGGGGGAGCAAATAGGATGACTTCAGACTTGTTCTCATTCAGCTATAGGAAATTCTGTGCCATCCAACATTTTATGTCCTAAAGGCAGTTCATGAGATTGATTAAATTTGACTGGTTGTTTGGTTTCAAGGGGAGTTAAACATCTCATTTCACTGATGTGTGTCTTCAGCATAACAGTGAAATGAGATGTTGTGTTTTTGAGTGATTTGACCGAGGGGAAGCATGTACATGGAGAAAAGGATGGGGCCTAGGATGGAACCTTGTGGGATCCCGCAGGAGAGACTCGCTGGGGAAGAGGAAAAGTTGCCTATGTTGACGGGAAGCTTCTATTTTTGAGGTAGGATGTGAACCAGTTCAATGCAGGGCCATCTACACCAACCCCGAACTGGAGACGGTCAATTAAGATGTTATGATCCACTGTATGGAACACCGCACTGTTCCTGCCCCTATAACCATTCCCATGTCACAATCCAGCGACCCCAGCAGTCCTAGAGGATCACATGCATCTCCTCTAAACTCATCTACTGCATACAGGGAGCGTTCTGATGTGGCCTCCTGTGCATCAACGAGACTAAGCATAGACTCAGCGACGCATCTCCCAGTTGCAAATCATTTTAATTCCCCTTCCCATTCCAATACTGACTTTTCTGTCCTAGGACTCCTGCTTTGTCGGAGTGAGGCCACAGGCAAACTGGAGGAACAGTACTTGATATTCTGCTTGGACAGCTTACGACCAACCAAATGGAATTAACATTGAATTCTCCAATTTTAAGTAACCTCTAACAAGCATCCTCCTGCCTCTC
This sequence comes from Amblyraja radiata, assembly GCF_010909765.2. Lineage (NCBI taxonomy): Eukaryota > Metazoa > Chordata > Chondrichthyes > Rajiformes > Rajidae > Amblyraja > Amblyraja radiata. Next base: position 22,002,476 of record NC_045962.1, read on the forward strand.
CTCTTTCTCCCCCACATCCCCCTTTCTACCCCCTCCCTCTCCTGTGCCCATCTGAACTCGCACCTATTTTTCTCTTCCCCTCTACCTACATTCCTTCCTCTTCCATCACAATGCCCAACTCTTGAAAACTTTTGTCTCACACTTTCTGCCTTTTCATCTCTGGTACAACCATCTCCATATCAACCCCCCCCCCCCCCCCCCCCCCACCTCTATCAACCTATTATCTACCAGGCTTTATCCTGCCCCTTCCCCCCCCTGTCCACACCCCACCCCCCACAATCAGTCTGAAGATGGGCCATGACCTGAAACATCACCTATCCATGTTCTCCAGGGATGCTGCCTGACCCGCTAAGTTACTTCAGCACTTTGAGTCTTTTTTTTTGTAAACCAGCATCCGCAGTTCCGTGTTTCTTCAAATTAGTTATGCTCTTCTTTACAAAGAAGCAGCTTCAGGCCGCTTGTGGGCTTTTTAGTAATCCTGGCTTAGGCTATGTAAACTATTTGGGAAATGTTTTAATTATTCAATCAGCACTTTATCTTCAAATTGGATAAATGTTTTGTAATGGAAACATTGTACTCAGAGGTCTTCTACAACTATTTGTCTCTGCATATTGTTTTGAACTGGATGGCATCTTATCATTCCTTTCCACGGTCTAACATCATCCTGGAGATGATCGTCATTGCCATGGGCGTTTTGTAAACATTGAATTCTTCCTTTTAATTTTAAACCTGATACACTGTTGTTCTTTCACTCATTCATGGTTTGTGAATGTTTTTGGCAAGGCCAGCACTTTGTGTCCATCTCAAAATGCCCTTGAACTTGAAGTTTGTTGTGAAATGATAGCTGATAGATGTTACAGACTGCACCCATAATATGCTGGTGCAAAGATAGTAGTCTTAGATTGCTTTATGGGATACTAGACTAAGTGGGACCCGTTGGGTCCCATGTTCACACGGGAGGGCTGGTCTCCCAATGCAATATTCCACCTCTCCACCTTCCAATATTGGTGGCCAGTGGGGGGGGCTTTCTGGAGCTGAAAGGACTGGTTTCCAGAGGACTAGTATGGACATTGTGGGCCAAATGGATTCATGGGGTGGCAGCTCAGTCACTCAAGTCTGATGTGCTGGCAGCTCACTCATGGCTGATGGGCTAGCAGTTGGCTCATGGCTATTCCTTGTAATTCCATTTCAAGCGGGGCGCAAGGCCACCAAATTCAAATGCAGTTTCCTACCACTTCAAGCAGGGTGCAAGGCCACCAAATTCAGATGCAGTTTCCTACCACTTCAAGCAGGGTGCAAGGCCACCAAATTCAAGTGCATTTTCATGCCACTTCAAGCAGGGTGCAAGGCCACCAAATTCAAGTGATAAAATCAATATACAGTGCAAACAGGAAGTTGTCAAGTTTCCACCAACAGCCATGTTTGCAGTGCAGCCTTTCAAAGCAGTTACCACCACCAACAACAACAGCCATGTTTGCAGTGCAGCCTTTCAAAGCAGTTACCACCACCAAGAACAGCCATGTTTGCAGTGCAGCATTTCAAAGCAACCACATTTTCATTTTCAAACCACATTAAGGGCTCTCACAGTTGAGTAGACATGTGTTCAGTGTTATTCACAGCTCAGAGGGACGTGATCCTCTCGCTTCCTCCATCTTGCAGAGACTGAGTGAGGCATAACACTTCCGGGTGTTATAGTCTTTCTTTCCTCCCACCAGCAGGGGCAGCAGAGGCAGCAGAGAGAATGTCAACATTTTTTAAACATAAATAACTCTTTTATTTTTCATCGATGGGGAAAATCCTCTTGTCCTGCACAGCGGAGGGGGACTGAGTAAGATGGCCAAAAATCACAACCGTAAGTGGCAGCATTTTTTCAAAAATCATGAAACAGAAAACTGGAGGTGGTCAAGATCTTACTTTTAGTAATATAGATTTAGCAGACTGTTTTGCACAAGATGATGTCAAGCTTCTAGAGTGACGTTGGCAAGTTGAGACAACTTCATGAAACTCTCGACTTGCCTGGTAGATCACGGAAATGCTTTGAAGCATTAGGTTTGCCACAGAATATCCAGCCTCTGCCCTTTTTTTGTAGTTGTGGTGTATGGTACAAATTCAATTCCATTTCTAGTCATTGGTGATCATCTTCCCTCCCCTGCAACAAAATTATCACCAAGTGCAGTTGATAGTTTTAGCCAATTATGAGTCTGTTCTTGAATGGTACTTGGCTGTTGCTGCATGCAGGCCAGGATTGCTTCATTATGTGAAGTTTTATAAATGGAATTGACAACAGCAATCATCAGCAAACATCTGCTATTCTGAGTTCATAATTTAGAAGTGGTTGAAAATTGTTGAGACAAATTGTAAACACTGTGCTAAGAAACTCCTCCACTGATGTGTTGGCTGAGAAGGTTGCCCTTCAAAGGTCATTTAGCTGCATTGTAAGTAAAACTTGAGTCAATGGGAACATTTCCTCTTGATTCCCAAAGGATTGATTACACCAGGGCTTTTGTACACTGTGTCATCATTCTTTAACCTCATGTCTAGAATTTAGACCTTTCGTCATATTTGAATAAAAGGTCCAAGTCCAAAGCTGAGTCACCCTGCCCAACCCAAACTGAACACCAGCCAACAAGTGTATAAGACGTTGCAGTTGTATGAGATGTTGGGTGAGGCTACATTTAGAGTATTGTGTTCAGTTTTGGACACCATGTTATAGGAAAGATGTCAAGCTGGAAAGGCTGCAGAGAAGATTTATGAGGATGTTGCCAGGACAATAGGGTCTGAGCTATTGGGAGAGGTTTTTTTTTTTTTTTAAATGAAGTAACAGACTTTATTTATTTATTTTTAAAAGTCAGATTTTGTTTGATTTTTAAAAAAAAATTTTTTATTAGAAGTACAGTAAATTACAGTAATACACATCACATATATCTTATTACATTTGTTGTACCACTTCGTTTTTCGAGCTTTAAAAAAGGTAGAAATAAAAGAAGTAAGGAAAGTGAGCAAGAGTCGTGAAGGTGCAGGAAAGTGTTGGGAGAAGAAAGCCCCTTAGGGAAGAAGTTAGAGAAGGAAGTAAAGAAAGGAAATAGACCCTAGAAAGAAAAGAAAAAAAAGGAAAAACAATCGTTCTATTATAACACAAAACTCCGCAAAAAAGGATATACCAACCGTGTTTTTTTTTAATATTTATTTTACACCCCCCGTTACCAGATCCTGGTACCATTTATATTTTAAATTACTATTGCACCTTATGCTTGTAATAGTTCCATAAATGCAGACCACGTCTTTTGGAAGTGGTCTGCTTTGCCTGCTAGGAGGAGTCTCATCTCTTCCAGGTGTAATGTTTCGAACACGTTTGAAATCCACATTTTTATTGTTGGTATTGGAGCATTTTTCCAAAATTTGAGTATAAGCTTTTTTTCCCATTATTAGCCCGTAATTAAGTAAGTTCTTTTGAAACACGTTTAGTTCGGGGTTACCTTCTGATATTCCAAAAAGGATCCATTCTGCTTTTGGTACAAGTTTTATTTTAATTAATTTTGTGAAGATTTCAAATATTTCGTTCCAGAATTTTTGGATTTTTATACAAAAAACAAAAGAGTGCGCTATGGTAGCTTCTTGTGACTGACATTTATCACAGGACAATAGGGTCTGAGCTATTGGGAGAGGTTGAGTAGGCTGGGACTCTATTCCTTGGAGTACAGGAGGATGAGGGATGATCTTTTAGATGTGTACAAAATCATGAGGGGAATACTCCCTTGCCCAGAGTAGGGGAATGGAGAACAGGAGGTTTAAGGTGAGGAGAGAAAGATTTAATAGGAACCCGAGGGGTAACTTTTTCCACACAAAAGGCAGTGGGCGTATGGAACAAGCTGCCAGAAGAGGTTGTTGGGCCAGTTACTATCGAAACGATTAAGAAAAATTTAGACAGATACATGGATAAGGCCAGTTTAGAGGGATGTGAGCCAAATGCAGGCAAGTGGGACTAGTGTAGATGGGACTTTTTGGCCAGTGTGGGCACGTTGGGCCGAAAAGCCTGTTTCCATGCTGTTTGACTAGGACTCAAACAAATTATAAATATCGTTGATAACAGTATCTACGGCACATTCCTCACTTCACTGATGGTTGAGAATAGATTGACAGGGGTGTAACTGACCAGGTAGGTTTCGATGAGTTTATTGTGAACAGGTTTTACACAGAGCTGGAGTGAATCAGCAGAATTGGAAGTTGTGATATGACTGAAGCCCAAAGCCTGGTTATCCTACTTACAGAGTCGGTTCACCCTGCAAAGCAGACAATTATTATTGGATCATTATCTGCATGTTCCACGGGAAACTCGTCACTTCAATGAAAGACACTGAGCAGAGTGACACAGCCCTGCCAACTGGTCATGACTCACAACACACAGGAGGCCTTTCAGACCAGTCCCTGAACTTCTTCACCCTCTCATGCAGTTCCTTGGGATGAAGGGTGACTTGCTTTATGAAGCTATCCCACAGTCTAATTCTCCTGCTGCTTTCCTGCAGTCATTTACTGTCTTTCATGCCTGTGCAAGCCCCTTCTTAACTCAATTTCTACCAGCTTTGCAGACAGCTAGTTCATAAGTTCATAGGCTATAGGAGCAAAATTAGGCCATTCGGCCCATCAAGTACTCTGCCATTCAATCATGGCTGATCTATCTCTCCCTCCTAACCCCATTCTCCTGCCTTCTCCCCATAAGTCCAGGTTATTGTATCTATTTTGTTTTATTTGAGTTGCTGTGAAGACAATCTGTGCTTATTCTGTTCCCAATAAACTTCTGTTGTCCATTCTATTCTTTGATCATTCAGGTTCGTGGTTCACATTCATATCTGCCGCTCCAACAAAGCAAATATTAGATTTTGACAATGTAGCAATTTGTTCCTGATACACAGGATCTACATACAAATGTAAGTCTGCAAATAGAATTGGCAATAGATATGGAATTATAGAGGAACAAATAATGTTACATGCCAAGGTCCATGACTCACAGAAAACCAAAGATACTTTCCTGAAAACCAGTGTACCATAACAGAAAGTAGATCTTGGTCAGATTAATAGACTGAAAAATATTAGATGAAACAGCAAATGATCTTTAGAAGATGTGATATTATCCAGGTACAAGATTAACACTGGGTACAGGCTTGGAAAGGTTAAAGGCCATGTCAAACAAAGGAAGTCCTGGGTAAAAATAGAAAGGTGGCATTACTTAAGAAAGGTTTTGCTAAGTATGTGGAACTAGACTATGTGGGACCCATTGAGTCCCAGTCACACAGGAGACCTAGTCCCCTAACACAACCCATTCCCCAACGCAAGGGGTGGTGTGGGGTAAGGGGGGGGGGGGGGTGTGAGGGAGCAGGGTTGTGGGGGAGACGGGTGTGGGGGAGGATGTGGGAAAAGGGAGGGAGTGGGGGAAGGGGGAGGGTGTGGGGAGCGGGTGGCTTGCACTCTGCTCACCCCGCACCTTCAGCTTTCGGCCTCATGCAGTAGATCCCGGTCCCACTCCGGATTCCAGTTCAACTCAGCAGCATCCGGCTGGTCGTGATGGTCGCAGCAGAAGCAGTCCATGAGCCGCTGACTTCCCGCGAGCTGCTCAACACACTCCGCCCCTTCAGCTTTTTATTCTCCTCGCCGCGTTATTGACAGCGGGTTCCGGAAGGGGCGGTTTTTACGATTTTTAAACCTTCATAACTTTTGTACTATTTCACCGATCGGAACAAAACTTATTTGACTTGCAGCAGAGAAGAATGGCGCCTAAGGTGGCGAAAAATTATAGCGGTATGGGGAATCGTTTTTGTGCAAATTTAATTACAACGCAGACCGGAAGTGGTCAAGATGAGAGTTTTAGTAATTGCATAGATAGAGAAGAGAAGATAATAATACAAATAAAACCAGAGGAAAAAAAATAAAGAGAGGAAAGAGTTTCAGAGAAACAGCAAAGAATTATATACACATACTAGACTAAGTGGGACCCGTTGGGTCCCATGTTCACACGGGAGGGCTGGTCCCCCGACGCAATATTCCACCTCTCCACCAATTCCAATATTGGTGGCCAGTGGGGGGGCTTTCTGGAGTGCTGGTATGGGTTCTTGGGGTGGCAGCTCAGTCCCTCAAGCCTGATCTGCTGGCAGCTCACTCATGGCTGGTGGGCTGGCAGTTGACTCATGACTATTCCTTGAAATTCCATTTCAATCAGGGTGCAAGTCCACCAAATTCAAATCCATGTTCCTACCATTTCAAGCAGGGTGCAAGTCCACCAAATTCAAATCCATGTTCCTACCATTTCAAGCAGGGTTCAAGGCCACCAAATTCAAGTGCAGTTTTTTACCACTATGAGCAGGGTGCAAGGCCACCGAATTCAAGTGCAATTTCCAACCACTTCAAGCAGGGTGCAAGGCCACCGAATTCAAGTGCAGTTTCATACCACTTCAAGCTGGATCCAAGGCCACCAAATACAAGTGCAGTTTCATATCACTTTCAGCAGGGTGCAAGGCCACCAAATTCAGTGCAGTTTTATTCCACTTCAAGCAGGGTCCAAGGCCACCAAATTCAAATGCAGCTTCATACCATTTCATGCAGGGTGAAACCACCATAAAACCACACAAAACACCAAACTCACAGTTCAGTAGACATTCAGTGTGTTCAGTTGATTCACAGCTCAAACAGAGTCATGACCTCTCCCTCCCCCATCATGCAGAGACTGAGCCACACCCACACTTCCAGGTTTATAACCCCTCCCCCTCCCACCAGAAAAGGTGTGGCTTTCAGGGCGTGATTGACAGGAGAGAGATTCTCAACATTTTTTAAACACTACTAACACTTTTATTTTTCATTGATGGGAAAAATTCTCTGCACATGCTCAGCGGAGGGGGAGACTGAGTAAGATGGCCAAAAATCACAGCCGTAAGTGTAGCGTTTTATCTAAAATCAATATACAGTGCAAACAGGAAGTAAGTGCATTTGCAGTAGTGCCTTTTAACTTCAAGCCAAAGCACCGAAGCCGCCATTTGCAGTAAGTAGTGCCTTTCAACCTCAAGCCAAAGCACCCAAGCCACCATTTGTAGTAAGTAGTGCCTTTCAACTTCGTCAAAGCACCCAAGCCACCATTTGCAGTAACTAATGCCTTTCAACTTCAAGCCAAAGCACCCAAACAACCATTTGCAGGCAGTGCCTTTTTACTACAAACAAACCAAATTTCCTTTTCAAATCACATTAAGGGTACTCACAGTTGTGTAGACATTTGTTCAGTGTTATTCAGAGCTCAGAGAGATGTGACCCTTGGCTTCATCCATCTTGCAGAGAGTGAGTGAGGCACACCACTTCCTGGTTTTATAGTCCCTCCCCCTCCCTCCAGCAGGGGCAGCAGAGAGAATGATGATTTTTTTTAAACTTCAAGCCAAAGCTCCCAACGCACCATTTGCAGTAAGTAGTGCCCTTGAACATCAAGCCAAAACACCCAAGCCACCATTTGCAGTAAGTAGTGCCTTTCAACTTCAAGCAAAAGCTCCTAAGCCACCATTTGCAGTAAGTAGTGCCTTTCAACCTCAAGCCAAAGCACCCAAGCCACCATTTGCAGTAAGTAGTGCCTTTCAACTTCAAGCAAAGCACCCAAGCCACCATTTGCAGTAAGTAGTGCCTTTCAACTTCAAGCCAAAGTACCCAAGCCACCATTTGCAGTAAGTAGTGCTTTTCAACTTCAAGCAAAGCACCCAAGCCACCATTTGCAGTAAGTAGTGCCTTTCAACTTCAAGCCAAAGCACCCAAGCCACCATTTGCAGTAAGTAGTGCCTTTCAACTTCATGCCACCATTTGCAGTAAGTAGTGCCTTTCAACCCCAAGCCAAAGCATCCAAGCCACCATTTGCAGTAAGAAGTGCCTTTCAACTTCAAGCCAAATTACCCGCCACCATTTGCAGTAAGTAGTGCCTTTTGAACTTTAAACCAAAGCTCCCAAGCCACCATTTGCTGTAAATAGTGCATTTCAACTTCAAGCCAAAGAACCCAAGACACCATTTGCAGTAAGTAGTGCCTTTCAACTTCATGCCACCATTTGCAGTAAGTAGTGCCTTTCAACTTCAAGCCAAAACACCCAAGCAACCATTTGCAGTAAGAAGTGCCTTTCAACTTCAAGCCAAATTACCCGCCACCATTTGCAGTAAGTAGTCCCTTTAGACTTCAAGCAAAGCACCCAAGCCACCATTTGCAGTAAATAGTGCCTTTCAACTTCAAGCCAAAGCACCCAAGCCACCATTTGCAGTAAGTAGTGCCTTTCAACTTCATGCCACCATTTGCAGTAAGTAGTGCCTTTCAACTTCAAGCCAAAGCATCCAAACAACCATTTGCAGGCAGTGCCTTTTTACTTCAAACAAACCATATTTTCATTTTCAAACCACATTAAGGGTACTCACAGTTGTGTAGACATTTGTTCAGTGTTATTCAGAGCTCAGAGAGACGTGACCCTTGGCTTCATCCATCTTGCAGAGAATGAGTGAGGCACACCACTTCCTGGTGTTATAGTCCCTCCCCCTCCCTCCAGCAGGGGCAGCAGAGAGAATGGTGAATTTTTTAAAAACATTAATATCTCTCTGATTTTTCATTGATGGGAAAAATCCTCCGCACCCGTAAGGCGGAGGGGGGTTCTGGGCGAGGTGGCCAAAAATGACGGCCGTAGGTGGCGGCGTTCTATCGGAAATCGCAGCACAGTAGGCCAAAAGCGGCCAAGATCAGAGATTTAGTAATATAGACAAGAATAAAAGCAGATGAATGTCCACATGTATTTTTAGTGTCCCTTCAATAGCGCTCCCTTCCCCAATGTCAGACCATGGCACTGGAAGGGGTGGAATTTTCCAGTTTTGAAAGTTGAATACATATTCCGCTCCCCAGTAAGGCACATTGCTGGTCTACTAAACATATGGTGTACACTCAGGAAGACTGGAGAGGTTCATTTTTGTACTTGAGGTGGTGAATCGGTGGCGCGAGAATAGGAATAAATGACCTTTTGGATAGAGACCCTTCTTGAAACATTAATGGATAGTTGTATCTAGAAGTTTGTCTGTGTCAGGGGAAAAATAAGTATTGCACATCCAAAAGTCCTGTTAACAGGATATTAAGCAATTTTTCATGCACTTCTAGGAATGGTAATTTCATTTATTAATAACTTATGATGCAATGAACTTTTTGCTGCAAGAGTTTTCTGCAGCCAATCCCCCTGGTGTCCAGCTCACCCCAATGACATCATCAATAGCACAACCCCCAAAATGCATTTGCATGAGAAGTTCAATGTTCAATTACATTTGTCAAAATAACAATTACACAATTCACAGTTCACTCGGGAAGAATCAGGTTTCCTGATGCCAAAAGCTCCACAGTTATGTTTTTATTAAAAGGACTTGGCGTCACTCTCTGCTAAACAAATCTCGAGTAAACTGACCCAAAGTATAATCTCAGATATTTTGTTGCTTCTCCTTCAAAACGTAGCAGCTTGAAATGCCAGAGGAAGTTCTGATTATAGAGAAGTGAGTCATGATGATCAGATTGGAAATGAGTAAAAAAACAAGAGAAAGACATCTGACCAAAGAGGAGACACCCAACATGCTGCCTCACCCGCTGAGTTTCTCCAGCACTTTTGTCCACCTTCGATTTTCCAGCATGCCGAGAACTATATTCTGCACTCTGCAACTTCCCCTTTGCTCTGCCTATTGTACTTGAGTTTGAAGTAATATATTTTTTTAAATATATAGCATTATCTGATCTGATTGGATAGCATGCAAAAACAAAGCTTTTTCACTGTACCTCATGACAATAATAACCTCAACCTAAAACCATCCTTGCAGACATCTTGCTCGAAAAATCTTAGCAGAAATTATCTTGCAAAAAGAATCTTTCCCCATGCACATTGCTCTTCAGCAGTCTGTGCAGTTTATATGCACCCCAGAAACTTTGCTATCGGCCTCCCATGATTGCATTCATTCCTTGACAGCACTGTATAGCTGCAAGAAGAATGCACCTTGTGCTACAGTGTAATGGTTTAGGGGCTTCTTCAGAGACAAGTGCTGTAATGATGTCTGCAATGGAACATTCAAAAATTAATGCTGCCCTGTTGTCAGGAATTTTGAGAATTATAAGGAAGATGAGTAGAGTATAGTTTGGTTAACCCTGCAGCTCACATACTGGGGAACATGATGGGAAAATGGCCAAGATATAGAATGTAGTTAAAATAGCTAAAGCTGAAACATTCTGCTGGGAAGCAGGCCTTCTTATCAGTAGGGGAGAGGATATTCCTTTGTAGTTCTGTCTAGGTTCTTATCTGTTGCAATCTTGTATTACAGCTGCTCTTGATCACTGTGTATAGCAGGCACGTCTCCCAAAGTTTAACAAATGATCTCTTTTACGAGGGAACTCCATTTGGCGAGTAGAATCTGGGCATTTACGGTATCTACATGTTAGATATACGGGGAGGGAGATTTCTTTTTTTTATTTTTAATATATTTTTTTATTAAAGGTAATCAATTACAATGCTTCAAACAACTTTATATCAAATTAATTCAATTTGCATTAAGTAAAACACTAGTAATACTTATCTACTATTTTTTTAGAAATAATGATAGAGAAAGAATAGAACAGTTATAAATCATTAAGAGAGTGATTAAATAATAATTTGATTATATATAAGAAAGAAAAGAGAAACGAAAAAAAAAAAAAAAAAAAAAAAATTTTTAGTAACCACAATATGTATTATTAATAACACTACTACAAGTGATAGTATCAATAAAGACATATATGTAATTCCAATATAAAAATGAATTATTCTCACCAAATCCCGCAGGGTGCACGTCGAGCTGTGTTGCCAAGAACAGCTACTTCTCTAAATACTGTATATATGGAGACCATATCTGTTCAAAAGAATTATACTTGTCCAATAGGACAAATCTAATTCTTTCCAGATGTAACGTCTCCATCATCTCTGTTGCCCACATTTTGGTTGTGGGGGATAATGTTCCCTTCCAAAATTTCAATATGATTTTTTTTCCAATTATTAAACAGTAATCAAAGAAATTTCTTTGATTTACTGTAAGTGATAGATGTAAATCCGGAATTCCAAATATTATTAGCTTTGGGTTAGGGTCCAATTTAACTTTGATAACTTCAGAAATAACTTTAAAGATTTCTGTCCAGTAATAATTCAATTTAGGACATGTAACGAAACTATGTATTAAATTTGCCTCTGCTTTCTTGCACTTATCACAAATAGCGGAGAGATTCGGAAAAATACTATTTAATTTAGTTTTCGAATAATGTAACCTATATAATACTTTAAATTGTATCAGTATATGTCTGGCGTTTAATGAACACCGGTGTATTCGTTGTAGACTTTCTTCCCAGTTTTCTTTTGTTATAGCCAATCCCATTTCATTTTCCCATGCTTGACGATATACTTCCGTTATTGGATTCTCCTTATCCAAAATGATGTTATATATATAAGCTATTAATTTTTCTGTATTTGGATATAAATTAAACAGTTCATCTAACAATCCTGCTTCTTTATTTTTATAATCTTGTGTATTGGATTTAATATAATCTCTAATTTGTAAATACCTAAATAAATGTTGTGGAGACAATCCATAAATATCTTGTAACTCCTGGAATAAAAGAAATTTTCCTTTTCTATACAGGTGTTCTATCCTTGTAATTCCTAAATCATCCCATTGTTTAAACCCCCCATCTAAACCACAAGAAACGCAAGATTAAAGGAAAGACAAAGATGGAAGGTTACAGAGACATTGATTAATGATTGTTTATTTCAACTGCACAAGTAACCATTACATCATGAGGGTGTACGTAAGAATCCTACATTTACTGTAGGATTTTAAAGCAGTTTGAGCTTGCTCACACTGCTTTGCTAAGGCCTTTTATTAAACGGACTTGTTCGATAGACTCACCACTGATCTATGAGCCGTTATATTTTGTGTCTGTGCCTATCTGAGTAAAGTCAGACAAAATGTGTAGGAAAGAACAGTCTGAAGAAGGGTGTTGACTTGAAACATGCATTAGTTTAGAGATACAACATGGAAACCGGCTCTCTGGCCCACCAAGTGCACGTCGACCATCAATCACCCATTCTCAATAAATGCTGGAGTAACTCAACGGGCCAGGCAGCATCCCTGGACAAAAGGAATAGATGACATTTTGGGTCGAGAACGCTCCTCATTCTGGAGGAAGGGTCTCGACCCGAAACATCACCCACTCCCCTTCTCCAAAATTGCTGCCCGACCTGCTGAGTTACTCCAGCATTTTGTGCCTATCTTTGGTGTAAAACAGCATCTGCAGTTGCATCCTACCTATTCTCACCGGTTCTATATTATCGCACACGCATCCACTCCCTTCACACCAGGGGTAATTTACAGCACTCAATTAACCTGCAAACTTGCACATCGTGAACTGTAGGAGGAAACTGGAGCATCCGAAGCAAACCACATGGTCACAGGGAGAACGTGCAAACACCATACAGACAGCAACTGAAGTCAGTATTGAACACTAAACACAGTTTAATTTTATACCACACGTGAGCTCTACAGTGTGCAAGACATTACACACAAAGTGGGAAAAGTTGTTGTATTTAAAGTTCTGCAGCAAAATATTTTTTACTTGAGAACTATAATTGAACAGTGTTATTGTAGCCAAAATATAAGATGCTGTGGGTCTGCTATGTTCTATTATGGAACATGAATATGCATGTACCATAGGTACATGGATATGCAAGGAATAGAGGGATAAGGATCATGTGCAGGCAGTGGCATTAGTTTATCTTGGTAACATGTTTGGCACAGACATTGTGTGCTGAAGGGCCTGTTCCTGTGGTGCTAGAATGGCTAATGAATTTCTAAAATGTTTTTACACATCTGAAGTTAAGATGCAGTCAGTTGGTGTGAAGTTAAGCAGTAATGCTGTACTTAAACAATAGTCAATCCACATGTATTTGTCAAATATTAAAATGTATTCACATTTGCACCATAAATGATGTTCTCCAATCCTGGGAAATAAGCGTTAGAGAAAGGAACTCCTCTGTGCCAAAGGGAGATCCGAAGTAGTCAGGATGGATGTAAAGAGAATGGTTCCTCTTGTAGGTGAATCTAGAATGAGGGATTACAGTTGAAAAACAAGGGACTAGGATGAGACAAATTTTGTTTTCTCGGAAGGTCATGAATCTTTGGGACTTCTTCAATGATCAGGTCGGGGGGAGTTCCCCCCCGCCACGGGTACCATGTAATCCCGTTCTACCTGCACTATGGTCAGATAGTGGGCGACTAAACTGTCTCCCCCACCCGGTTTGCCAGGCGAGGAGGGGGCAGGACCAAAAACAAGACCTGTCAAAGGGCAGATGAGCTCCTGGCGAGCCAATGGCCATCCTCACATCAGTAAAAGTTGCGATCACTATCGTACATAGCATTGTAAGGCATCGTGCCTGTTGATGTTTTCAACGATAATAATGATGATGATGGTCTTCGAAAACCAGAATCCTTAAATATTTCTTAAGGAAGAGGGAGATAGATTCATAATAAACGAGGAGGATGAAAGGTTATCGGGTTATGTAGGAAGAAGCGTAATTAAGATTTTATTCAAATCATCCATGACCTTACCTGATCTGATCCGATTCAAAGACAGATAGGATCATTGTGATCCGATGGCCTTAGATCATGAATCAAGGTCAAAATGGATTGATGGATCTGGCTTGAGGAGCCGAGTGCCCTACTCTCGTCACCAATTTATTATGTTCAAATGTTCTTTGCTGCTCTTCTCCAAAATACTTCCTGAAAGGGTTCTCCTTCCACAGCCCATCCTTGTTTAGTCACCTTTGCCAGCATGTTATGCTTTGTACATCTTGGTCCATGATACTGTTGATTCAATGGTTCGTTATTATCACATACCAATGTTCAGTGAAATTATTTTGGGGTACAGTTCAGTAAAAGTATTGCCATACACAAGTACAGTCCCAGATTAGGCACAGAATGTATAGAAACAGCCCACTGAGATCATATGTAAGAGTCACCATTTTCAAAGTCTCGGCTGCAACTGGCCATTGCAGCGGTCGCCTGCGTCCGGATCATCCAGTGAACTATCGTCCCTCTCCTCGCTCAGCCACCTTCTGCTTTTCATACCCCAGGGGCATCTTAAGAAACATAAAGACCCACTTCATGTTTGAGCAGATAATTGATCCTCCTGTATAAAAGTGATCCCCAACTTAAATCAAGGAGAGCAAACACTCTAACACCTGACATGCTACCAAACTCTCTGCAAAATTACCACCTTTCACAATTTTAACTTGCTTTTCCTATTTTTAATGTCATGTGTTGTGTGAAATCCAGTCTTCTCACATTTAAACCTGTGCAGACCGTCACACCATGAAGAACAATCAACTGGAATCAGTTCACATAAAAGTTGTTACATAATTTTGGAAATAAAGCAGGGAAACTAGATCAAGGACTTGTAGATTTTAAACATTTGCCATTTATTAATAAAGATCCATTAAAAGATAAAAGGCATACTTACTCACATGCAGTGAATGAGGAAGCTCCCAGCGCTAATTGATTCCAATTAGCATTTATATATACAGACATTTCTGCAAATGACTGAAATGAAACTGTGTACAGAGTATTCCATGACTTACGTAAGTTTCGCCTGGTTTTGCATTCCTCCATATCGACAGAAATCTGCAGCAGGGTCAAACCTTACATTGTATCCTCCCATGAAGAGGCAACATCATATTAGAGATAAGTAATATGAATTTGTTTCCTTCATTTGCCAGTCATCAAATAGGATCAATCATCCACTTTTTAAGGGCAATCTTTGTAAGTGAAGCTAATAGATGCTACTGCCAGCTGAACTCCATCAGTTGCCACATGTGTGAAAACACAATTAACTCTGATAAGCAAACCAGCAAATGCAGAAAAAGCAAAGTGCATTTTGCAACATGTTGTAAATGGTCAAAGATATTCTATTATTCACCGATACAGGAATTCAAATATTTCCATTTGTCCATGTAAATATCAAATATCAGTATGATTATTAAAATGTGCAAGGATGTTTCCAATAAATAAGAACACAGTGCTGGAGTAACTCAGCAGGTTACACACTGACGTTTCCAATAACATTGATTTAAACATGCCCATTTAAGTAAAGCACTTAACCCTTTTATTTCTGGAATAGTTACAAATTAACTAAGTATTTGATTGCAAGCAAGCACAAGCAAATGTACTCAAGAATATATCTATTTATTTTCACCAATCTCATGGTTCCAGCATATGGTTCCGGACAGTGATAGTTAAACCGATCCTTCAATTTAGATGATGAAGCAATTAGATATTTTAAGGAAAATCTATCAAACAAAGTGTGTATTTAAAAATCAAAAATCATGTTTTATTGTCATTACAAGTGCCTTGTTGAGAAACTGCTTTTTATTAAATGCCCAACTAGGGCGATTCCCCACTAGTGTGGGGGATTTGAGAGAGTTGCTGGAATGTGGGGAGAAGTACATTTTACGTACATTAAGGGAACATGGGTAACCTGAGAGAGAATGGGGCCCCGCCGGAATCAAAGCTGTCAACTCTGTGTGGAGCCACAGGAGATGGGCATGGTTCGTAATGAGTATTTCTCCTCCGTTCCCACCGTGGAGAAAGGCATGAGGACCAGAGCACTCAGGGCAGTCAATGGAAGTGTCTTGAGGACAGTCAGTATGACAGTTGAGGAGGTGCTGAAGGTCCGAATGCATGTGAAGGTAAACAAATCTCCTGGGACTGATCAGATATATCCAACAACACTGTGGGAAGCTAGAGATGAAATTGCAGGTGCCCTGGCTAAGATTTACGAGTCATCGTTAAATACGGGTGAAATGCCGGAAGACTGAAGAGTAGCAAATGTTGTGCTTCCATTTAAGAAGGGTTGCGGATGAAAGTCTGGGAACTACAGACCTGTGAGTCTAATATTAGTGGTCGAAAAGTTACTAGAAAGTATTCTGAGGGATAGGATATTCATGCATATAGATAGACAAGGGCTGATTAGGCATAATCAGCGTGGTTTTGTATGCGGGAGATTGTGTCTCACGAATATGATTGAGTTTTTTCTGAAGGTTTGACCAAAATGGTTGATGAGAGCACCGCTATAGAATTTGTATATATGGATTTCAACAAGGCATTTGACAAGGTTCCACATGGTAAGCTGCTCTGGAAGGTTTGATTGCATGGGATTCAAGGAGAGATAATTAGTCATGATATAATATTAGCTTCATGGAAGGAAGCTGAGGGTGATGGTGGAAGGTTGTTTATTTGGACTGGAGGCCGATGACTCGTGGTATGCCTCTGGGATCAGTGCTGGGTCCATTGCTGTTTGTCCTCTATCAATGCTTTGGATGAGAACGTACAAGGCATGATTAGTGTGTTTGGAGATGATATTAAAGTGGGTGGCATTGTAGATGGCGAAAATGACTGTCAAAAATTGTAGCAGGATCTTGATCTTGCAAAACTCAGAGGTTTGTTTTTAAAAGGGGAAGATCATAGTTGCAGGCGTGGATGCAGGAAATGATTCATTGATGGCTGCCGTTACAAGCTTGAGCCTCCACTAGTAGTGAGATCACAGGCTCTACTGCCCGTTAAAGCAGGACATCAACTCTGTGTACGTCATTCATCCAACTTCTATCATCCAATGACTATTGTTTTCTGTCAAGGTTAAGACCTATTCATAACACAATGATTTGCAAAATATCATTTGGTCATTCTTGGCTAATTAATATAGTTTGCTTTTCTTGGTATATTTTTTAAAAACTTGGTGAAATACAGTTCCAGCAATGATCAAAATCCAACATTACTTTGTTTTATTTAGAACACAGGGATGTTTTGTGGCACATTGGACTGTGTGCTTTTCTTGTGATCAAGCAATGTTATGACCTTTTGATTCTGATTAAAAGATAAGTAATTCTGACAGGCTTGTATATTGTGTACAATTCAATGGAGCCTACTAGAAAGAACAAAGCACCAAATGGTATTATTTATGAGATTTACATGGGAATGCGTGTTTCAGCTACGAAATGAGACTGTATAGATTTGGTTTATTATCCTTGGAATAGAAAAGTGGACAGAGGGATCTGATTGCAACATTACGACCAGAGGACATAGATTTGTGAAGGTTGCAGATTATGGGGTTTTGTGAAGATTTTGTATCATCTAGAGAGTTGAAATCAACAGCTCATTGCATTTTGGGATGGTGGAAACCAGCGACTAGCATCTCATTCAAGTAGAATTTAGATGGGTTTTTGAAATACCCTGGCACTGAAGGCTAAGTGTTTGGAAATGGGTTTTAGTATAGTTAGACACTTGATAGTCACTATGGACAGGCATATTTTTATACCGTATATCTTTGTGCTTTTACTCCAACATTTGTGCATGAAAATCAATAACTAATCAAGTCCATTGCAATGGCATTAGAGTCATGCAGAGTCATAAAGCATTGAATCAAACCTCTTGACCCAACTTGTCCATGCAGACCAAGATGCTCCATCTAGGCTGGCCCCATTTGCCCGCATTTGGTCCATGTCCCTCTAAATCTTTCTTATCCACGTACCTGTTCAAGAGTCTTTTAACGCAGGAAACTTTGGGCTTGGAATCATTTCAGAATTTAGCAAAGGATGACGAAGCTATTAATATTGAACAGTAAAGTAATAACATAACTAATTGACTGAGAAATGTAAGATTAAACTTAACTCTCTGTAACGTGCAAAAAACGAGAGAATTATGAAAAGTTATTGTAGCTTCCTTATGAACATAGGAGGGAAAATTATATTCGAGAATAAGCAAACGACTGAGGAATTAAACAAATCTAAGGGTGGCGCAGCGGTAGAGTTGCTACCTTACAGCACCAGAGACGTGGGTTTGCTCCTGACTATGGGTGCTGTCTGTACAGAGTTTGTACACTCTCCCTACACTCTCCCGCACTCCAAAGACGTACAGGTTTGTAAGTTAATTAGCTACGATAAAATTGTAAATCGTCCCTAGTGTGTAAGATAGTGCTGGTGTACGGGGTGATCGCTGGTCTAATGTTTAAAGTAAAGTCTAAATACTTTCTATTTGTGTTCGCAGAAGGTGACACAAGAAACCTGGAAATAGTGCAGAGAACCAGATCTAGAGAGAATGAGCAGCTGAAAGAAATACGCATTAATAATATAAACTATTTTTTTTCTGGAAGAATTCCATCAACAGCTGTTTCTGGTGAAAAACAAGTCTTACCTCAAAAGTAAGACCTCTCAGCCACAGACAAGAAGAGTGCTGCATCTCATTTACTTGTCAGTGGATTGAAACCAACCTTCCCACACCCCCCACAGAGGATATCCAACACCTAGTTTATGATAAATGTAGGTGGGTAGTAGAAGCCAACGCTCCTACAAATGTAGTGTGCCAGCCAGGAGCAGGCAGGGTGGTAATGTCAGTCAGTGGAGTGATGTATTTGGATGAGCAGGTGGTATTGCATATCACTGGTAAATGTCAAGGGTGCAGGTTATCATTGAAGTGATAACTGATTCAGTCGACTGCCTGCAGTTGCTTGCGTCTCCGTCTGGGATATGATGTTGAATCATGAACACTGGGGCTCACGTTGCAATCTTTACAGGAGAAGGCAATGTGACAATTGGCACGTCACAAACAGAAACATTGGAGTGAAAAGCAAACGGTAGAGCTGTAGGAACAGGCATCCATGCTCTGAAAGAGTTGACTGATCAGGAGAGTGGGAGAAGGATGCTGGAGAGAGTTGGCTGAGGAGCGATTCTAGGAAGAGATTAGAAGAAGTGCATGAGATCGACAGGGAAGTGTATCAGCAGCAGGCCGTTTCTTAAGAGTTTGCGTAAGTCCATTCAAAATTGTCAAGCTAGAAATAAACAGGGGGAATCAGCTCAGAGGATCACAGCTAAAATGGCAAGGCAAATTAAATGATTTAAAGTGTAGGATGGAACTGCAGATGCTGGTTTACACTGGAGATAGACACAAAATGCTGGAGTAACTCAGTGAGTCAGGCAGTATCTCTGGATAGAAGGAATGGGTGATGTTTTGGGTCGAGACCCTTCTTCAGGCTGAGAGACAGGGGGGAGGGAGACACAGAGAAATGGAAGGGTAAGGAGTGAAAACGTTGAAAACATTGAACACAACCCAGTAATAATAATAATGATGGATGGGATTTATATAGCGCCTTTCTAATACTCAAGGCGCTTTACATCGCATTATTCATTCACTCCTCAGTCACACTCGGTGGTGGTAAGCTACTTCTGTAGCCACAGCTGCCCTGGGGCAGACTGACGGAAGCGTGGCTGCCAATCTGCGCCTACGGCCCCTCCGACCACCACCAATCACTCACACACATTCACACACATTCACACACAGGCAAAGGTGGGTGAAATGTCTTGCCCAAGGACACAACGACAGTATGCACTCCAAGCGGGATTCGAACCGGCTACCTTCCGGTTGCCAGCCGAACACTTAGCCCATTGTGCCATCTGTCGTCCCAGTGGTATGAATATTGACATCTCTAACTTCAAGTAAACCCTTGCTTTCCCTGTCTCTCTCCAACCTTCCCCTTTCCTAGTGCTCTGACCAGTCTGACTGTCCCCCTGATTAACTTTAAATTTTATATCTTTTATGCTTCCCTGTCACCTTCCCCTAGATAACAATGATCTATTCTACATTTTCCTTCATGTTTGTCCCCTTCGATGTCTCGTTTTCACACCTTACACTTCCTTTTCTCTGTGTCTCCCTCTCCCCTGACTCACAGTCTGAAGAAGGCTCTCGACACAAAACGTCACCCATTCCTTCTTTCCAGAGATGTTGCCTGTCCCGCTGAGTTACTCCAGCATTTTGTGTCTATCTCTGATGATTTAAAGGCTGCCTATATGATAGTGCAGGGTGCAAGGGAGGAGTAGTCAAGCAGAATGTATGGCATTGAGCATCATAGAACAAGGAACATGAAATGTACAGCACAGGAACCGTACCAAGGAGAGGCCATGGAGAGGTGGAGGGGCCGCTGAGAACACAGAGGGACCATCGGGACTCTAATGAGTACTTTTGTAACTTAGTTGTCACCAGAAAGGTGGTGTCTATTTTTGCGTTCTTTCTGTATTGTATGCAGAAACAAAGAATTTCAGCCTACAATGGTACATGTGATCATAAAGTATCGCTGAAGCAACATTTGCTCCCAATGTCTGTGTTGAACACAATGCCTAGGTAAACTAACTCATCTGTCTGCACATGATTCATTGCCTTCCATTCCCTGCATGCCCATCAGATTAATAACCTGGTGATACAGGGGAAGTGTGTTGAGGGTTAGAATGTGTGTGTTGAGCCCAGCAGCAAGGCAGATGTGTATCCTGGGAGAGAGGTGGGCAGGAAGTCATAGAGCAAGCACACCATCAAGCATTCATTCACCTGACGTGTGGAGTCCCGCAAGGTTCGATCTTAGGGCCCTCTTTATTCAACATCTACATGCTCCCACTAGGGCAAATCATGCGAAATAATAATATTGACCACCACTGCTATGCCGATGACACTCAAATCTATGTAGCGCTATCACCAAATGACTATCGCCCCATAGATCTGTTGTGCCAGTGCATTGAGCAAGTCAAAGACTGGATGTGCCAAAACTTTCTCCAACTAAATAAGGACAAAACGGAGATAATTGTTTTTGGTGCTAAAAAAGAAAGGCTTAAAGTAACCCAACACCTTCACTCTCTGTCCCTGAAAACTTCAAACAAAGCCAGAAATCTTGGGGTCATTATGGATTCAGATTTAAATTTCGACAGTCACATCAAATCAGTGACAAAATCGGCCTACTATCACCTCAAAAACATAGCAAGATTAAGAGGACTCATGTCAGCTCAAGACTTAGAAAAACTTGTACATGCCTTTATTACAAGTAGGCTAGATTATTGTAACGGTCTCCTTGCAGGTCTTCCAAAAAAAACTGTCAGGCAGCTACAGCTTGTTCAGAACGCTGTTGCTAGAGTTCTATCAAAGACCAAAAAATTTGAACACATTACACCAATTCTTAAATCCTTACATTGGCTCCCTGTATGTCAGAGAATTGATTTTAAAATCCTGCTGCTCACCTATAAATCACTACATGGTTTAGGGCCAAAGTATATCACTGACATGCTTCCACTATATAAGCCTTCTAGACCGCTAAAATCTTCTGAAACCAATCTGCTAGTGATTCCCAGAGTAAATACAAAACATGGGAAAGCAGGATTTAGTTACTATGCAACAAATAGCTGGAATAAACTTCCTGAAGATTTAAGACTTGCCTCAACTTTGACCACTTTTAAAACAAGACTGAAAACTTTTATGTTTACTTTAGCTTTCAGCTAAATCTTAACTACATTGCACTTTTAACTTTTGCACTTTTTATAATGCATTTTTAATTTTGCTTTTCTTTTCTTTTAGTTCTTCTATTTTATTTCATTTTATTATTTCATTTATTGTATGACATGTTTTTATGTGAAGCACTTTGAGTCTGCCTCGTGTATGAAATGTGCTATATAAATAAAGTTGCCTTGCCTTGCCTTGCCTTGAAACCCCATTTTATTCTCCCCACATTCTCATCAACCCCCCAGATTCTGTTACTCACCTAATAGACTCCAACCTTCCTACCAACCTGCATGTCCCTGGGATGTGGGCACGGTCACAGGGAGATTGTGCAAACTCCACACTGTCAGCACTGGAGATCAGGATTAAACAGGACCACCAAACTCAGTAGGTTGCAGTTCTATTGGCTGAGCCACTGCACTGTGCCAACTCTTCAGGGTGGGGTAAGAAATAAGCCCCGCCCTTGCTCCCCTTCCCCCTAGTCGCAACAGAGACAGAGTCCCCCTCGTCCTTACCTTCCACCCCATCAGCCGTTGCATGGGGTGGAAGATTCCAACCTTCACGTGGTTCGCCCTGTTTCGACTAATGCAATCAACTCGACGTGCACAAATGTAAGATCCAATAGAACAAGTTGTCCAACAACTTTAGGCTGTGCACGCCACACGAAAGAAGAAGAGGCCGTTGCATACAACACATAATCCCCTGAAATTCCCATCACATCCAACGGGATCCCACCAAATTAATTGTGGGCAAAAGCATGGTTTTGAATAAGAACGCAGACAGCCACTTAATAAACAAAGATGACTCGTCCAGCCAAGACCTAGGCAGGAACCAAGATCCCAGTCAACCCCACTGGAGCTGAGAGCCTCGAAGGAAGGTCCAGGCTGCACAAGAGAATGAGGGCGAGGGGGAAGGGAACGTGTGTGAAGGGGCCTCGCCCAGTGTAGCATTAACCTCTGAGGGTGCGGTCTTTATAATTGTGACGATGGGAAGCGAAGAGAGTAATAGTCACAGAAGAGTCAGATCATGACCCCACATGACATCATCTCATTCCTAGCATTCATTATATTAGAATTAATGCAATCTCTCAGCTGCAAGCAAAATTATTTCACCACAACACAAGGGATTCTGTTTTCTTGCCATTTACATTTGTCATTAAAACATGGACCTCGCCCACTTCAAATATCTCCCCAGCCCTGAGGGGATGTCCTTAACCCTAATGTGTCGAAATGAACTGCAGATGTTGGTTTAAACCGAAGATAGATACAAAAGGCTGGAGTAACTCAGCAGGACAGGCAGTATCGCTGGAGAGAAGGAATGGGTTATGTTTCGGGTCGAGACCCTTCTCGATCAGTCTGAAGAAGGGTCTCGACCCGAAACGTCACCCATTCCTTCTCTCCAGAGATGCTGCCTGTCCCGTCCTTGACCCTATTACTGGGCAGACAATGCAACCTTCAGGCTAGGAGGTCTATCCCCATAGCTAGGAGATACAAGAGACTGCAAATGCTGGAACATTGAGCAAAACACAATGCCGGAGGAACTCGAAGATAGACACAAAATGCTGAAGTAACTCAGCGGGTCAGGCAGCATTTCTGGGGAAAAGGGATAGGTGACGTTTTGGGTCAAGACCTTTCTTCAGACTGAAAATCAGGGGAGAGGGAAACCGGACGTGTGAAAAGGTACAAAGAACAAATGAATGAGGAACTCAGCGGGTCAGACAGCATCTGTGGGGGGAATGGGCAGACGATGTTCCGGGTCGGAAGCCTTCTTCAGACTGAAGAAGAGTCCCAACCCGAAATGTCATCTGGCCATTTCTCTCCATCGATGCTGCCTGACTCGCTGACCTCCACCAGCACTTTGCCTTTGTCCCATAGTGTTGCAGTTCCCTATCACTGTTGTGTTTCGCTTCCCCAACCGGAATGCAACATGTGATGTGTATCCATGTCCGATTGAGTGAGTTAGATGTTAGACATGATTGCAATGAAATCATTTTGTTAGTTATATTCAAAAAAAACATTGCATTATTGATAGAGCACCACCTACTGGCAATGAGAAATGCATCTCCACAGGAGCACAGCAGAAGATAAATGTTTTGTTTTCACTTTTAATTGGCACTAGATAACAAATGTTCTAACTGATTAATTTCTGTTGCTTTCCTGTATCAATTACTTTATTTGAGGATGATACAAGACTTGTGATGATGGATTGCTTAATCATTTGAAAATATCGCTGAACTATTACGTAAGGAGATGTTCCAATGCATAGAGCCTGGATAAAATTAACAACTTTAAATCACCAGTACTCATTACACTTGTGATGACAAGAAATACCGCCATGGCTTCAGAATGTGATCTCCTATCCAGCTGCCCAACAGTGTTTACATGTTCAACCACCTAAACATTTGATTCTATTGCTCGATTTTATGTGCCGTTATTTTTAGAAGGAAACTAAGAACTTTAGAAGGAAACTAAAAACTTCATCAATTAACTACTTCTGAGCTCCAGTTGCTATTTTTCACAAAGTCTATACTGAGAAATGTTTCATAAATATTTATTATAAGGTCATCATAAGTTATAGGAGCAGAAATAGGCAATTCGGCTCATTCAATCATGGCTGATCTATCTCTCCCTCCCAACCCCATTCTCCTGCCTTCTTCTCATAATCCCTGACACCAATTTAATAAGATTGATAGTCAGTTATTCTATAGTTGATTGAGAGAAGAATGTTGGTCCATGCATATCCCAGCACTTGCAACAGGTACAGCTCTTAACCCTTTATTTCCTTCTAAGTGATGGATGGTTAATGTCTCACCTGACCAGGAGCACCTCCGATATATCAACAGTCCCTTAGCTTCCACCACCCTCTCAAGTCGTGGAGCAGAACCTCTGCCTTTTTAAGAGGGTGACCAGCTGAACCAGGATGACACCTAGAGGAGGGATTTGTCCAGTTGATCTGATTTAAAGTACAAAGAAACAACTTACATTTATACGGTGGCTTATCAGGCTCCATTCTATCAGCCGCCTGGCAGATACTGGGGCAGCGTAGAGGCGTTATCTCCTTATGTCAAGACCAATATTCATTTTGATAAGAAAAGATCCTTTAATGTATTTTGCATTATTTTTCAGTAATATTTCTATTTCATATTTCCCACTGATTTGCCTATGGAACAGGTGCAAGATTCTAAATCTCAGCAGTAAGCGGATCATGACTGTAACTAATACTAGTTTCTTACCTGTTGTCAAATCACGGACTAGCTTTTAAAATTGTGTAGTTCTAATTTCATTTATCTAGAGCATTCTATTTCATAATAATATCACTGCACAATTTATGTCAACTCTGGTTCATTTGACAATTACATTAAATTCATATTTTTTTGTTCCCGGCCCTTCTGCCACTCATTACTTACAGCATCCAAATCCAATATTTTCAAAACTCTTTTCATATCTTCCTCTTTCCTCCCTGATCGAAAAAAATCACTGAAAAAAAGATGAAACTCTCCATGCAATTGAACTTCATTCCTGATAATATCTTAAACTTCTCCTTTCCCCTTTCTGTCGTACCAGTCTGACAGAGAGTCCTGAACTGAAAGCTCATCTATCCATTTCATCTCCACAGATACTACCTGAACCCTTGAGTTCCTCCAGCAGTTTGTTTACTGATCTACTGTTGTACAAAAGACCCAATCATTAAGCAATCCTGAATACAATTATATTGAAGATAATTATATTTAGAATGTGAAGAATGAGAATAATAGCCAGCTATTGCAAAGGTAACCACCACTGTTCGGCCATTTAACCTGAAGTTAGTCCTGGATTTAATGACACCGGCTCCAAGTCAGGATGTTATGTCCAGTTCTGAAACTCTATTGATCGTATTGGGCAGGTTAGGAGGCAGGTAGATCACAATTATTACAATTAAAAATATAAAAAGACAATGTTTTTGAGTTTCAAGAATCATTAGAAAGTTGAAAAGCAATGAAAAGTTTGGCAGAGGAAGCACCACCCCGAGAATTAGTTTTAAGTTTCTTATTATTGTCACAGGTACTGGGGTGGAAGATTGCAAACTTCACGTGGTCCACCCTGTTTCGACGAATGCAATCAACCGGGCGTGCACAATCAAATAAGATCAAACAGAACAAGTTGTCCTACAACTTTAGGCTGTGCACGCCATACGCAAGACGAAGAAGTCACATGTACTAAAGTACAGTAAACCCTCACGATAACGAATCACAGAGGGGGGCGGGGGGGGGGGGGCGGCCAATGTCTGTTATTGCTGATTGGCCGCTATAACCAAGGAGAGTAAAGTTTAACCCGAGGCCAGGAGTGAAGAGATGTGGCATTGGGGGTATTAAACAAGCGGGAATTTACAGGCCGATGAGCTGCTGAGCCCACGGCTCCACATGCAGTGCGTCAGGGATGGGCCCAGTACACGCATCGCCTTCATGCTGCTCGCTCTCTCCGTGACCAGAAGCACGTCATGTGACACCAGCTCATGGATGACCTGGCGGAAGGGCGGGGAGAGGTGCAAAGGGAGCCTCGGTCCGCTATAACCAAATTCCACTATGTAGAGGTCCGTTATTGCGTTGCTTTACTGTACAGTGAAAAACTTTCTTTTGCGAGCTATCCTGTCAGATCAGATAAAACCATACATGATCACCATCAAGCCAAAGGGGTGAGAGATTGCAACCTTCAAGTAAGATCAAATAGAACAAGTTGTCCTGCAACTTTAGGCTGTGCACACCGTACACAAGAAGAAGATGAAGCCAAACTTAATTACAGCAGGTAGAGCGTCGACAAAAACACCAGAGTGCAAGAGTCTTGACCCAAAACATCACCCATCCCTTCTCTCCAGAGATGCTGCCTGTCCCGCTGAGTTACTCCACCTTTTTGTGTCTATTTTCGGTTTAAACCAGCATCTGCAACTCCTTCTTACACTTTATGCCAAAAATAGTTTCTCAGCAATGTAGTGTAACAGTTCCAAAGAAAAAGTCCAACGTTCACAAAGAGGTTGGTTAGAGAATCGGGACTGAACCTTAGCTTAACTGAAGCCCATTCAGAAGTCTGGTAACGGAGGAGAAGAGGCTGGTCCTGAGCGTGACGGTGCATGCTTCCAAAATAGCCAGGGACCAGCAGAGCTTTGGGATAGGAGGTTTTCACCTGGTCTTCCCAAATCCAATCCATGTCAAGTTGTTGCCATCTTATTGAAGGTAAAGGGGCTGTCCCACTGTACGAGCTAATTCAAGAGCTCTCCCGAGTTTAAAAAAAAATCAAACTCATGGTAACACGTAGAATGTATGTAGATTGTACGTCGGAGCTCGGGACATCTCTTAGCGGCTCGTTACACTAACGGCAGGTACTCGAGAAACGCGGTAAGCTCGTGTAGACTCGTGAAGATTTTTCAACATGTTGAAAAATGTCCACGAGAGCCCCGAGTACTTACGAGCGGCTAGTACCGTAATTATCCGAGTCGAATCGGGGGAAACTCAGGAGAACTCTTGAATTAGCTCGTACAGTGGGACGGCCCCTTAAGTCCTCGAGCTCAGCCTCAGCACCCAATCCAAGTAAGTGCCATTTGTGGGAATTGCAGTCAGTGATTTCAGGCACCATTTAGACAAGCTCAATCCAGCCCACCCTTCAGTGTTGAGACCTCAACTGGATAGTTCAGGGCCTTCAGGCCCTTCAGCCCACTGAGTATGCGCCTACCAGGTATACCAGCACTATCCTGATGCTGTAAGGCCACTGCGCCACTGTGCCACCCAATGCAGCTACTTTCTTGCAACATGTCCGGCAGAGATGAAGATGTACCTGCTGTTGCTTTGTCAGCCTAGTCATCACGATAAGGACATTGATTATTTGCTCTGTGACTGTGTGTTGCTACAACTTAGGCCTCAAGAGTAATTCATCAGGTACTATATCCACAACAGCATCTGGATCCTTACGTTTTTGGGGCCAGTGTTACTGGAGATAGAAGAGACTGCAAAGTCTTGCTCTCCCTTCTCTTCTGGCTTGCCACCTCTGGAAGGAAACAAGACGTGCTTCAGCGGCATTCTGTCATGACCAAGCCCCCAGCAATCCTTTTGTGAATAATAGTGGTAGCATACATAGAAACATAGAAAATAAGTGCAGGAGGAGGCCCTTCGGCCCTTCGAGCCAGCACCGCCATTCATTGTGATCATGGCTGATCGTCCCCTATCAATAACCCGTGCCTGCCTTCTCCCCATATCCCTTGACTCCACTAGCCCCTGGAGCTCTATCTAACACCCTCTTAAATCCATCCAGTGATTTGGCCTCCACTGGCCTCTGTGGCAGGGAATTCCATAAATTCACAACTCTCTGGGTGAAAAAGTTTTTTCTCACCTCAGTCTTAAATGACCTCCCCTTTATTCTAAGACTGTGGCCCCTGGTTCTGGATTCGCCCAACATTGGGAACATTTTTCCTGCATCTAGCTTGTCCAGTCCTTTTATAATTTTATATGTTTCTATAAGATATCCCCTCATCCTTCTAAATTCCGGTGAATACAAGCCTAGTCTTTTCAATCTTTCCTCATATGACAGTCCCGCCATCCCAGGGATCAATCTCGTGAACCTACGATGCACTGCCTCAATCACAAGGATGTCCTTCCTCAAATTAGGAGACCAAAACTGTACACAATACTCTAGATGTGGTCTCACTAGAGCCCTATACAACTGCAGAAGAACCTCTTTACTCCTATACTGAAATCCTATTGTTATGAACAAGAGATGAAATGCAGAGATGTAAAAGATTAAATAAGGAACAGTATATATTCATAGTAGTGGATTTCCTCCATTACCGTCCCCATCAATATGCTGTAGTTGATGTTGATTGTGGCGATTGCTTCCTTTGAACATTGGAGGTTACTTCTTTGAGTTTAGTTTAGTTCAGAGATACAGCATGGAAACAGGACTTCGGCCTACTAAGTCCACGCCGACCAACAATCGCCCTGTATACTAGTTCTACATTCTCGGGACAATTTACAAAAGCCAATTAACCTACAAACCTGCACATCTTTTGAATGTGGGAGGAAACCGGAGCAGCTGGAGAAAGCCCAGTCACAAGAACGTGCAAATTCCACGTACACAGCACCCGTAGTCAGGATTGAACCCAAACCTCTAGTGCTGCGAGGCAGCAACTCTACTGCTGCGCCACTGTGCCACCCTGGGTAATAATGAGAAGCAAGCAGTTTATTGTTAATAGCTACATCTGGTTTTCAGTTCCAATAATTGTAGTAATTCAAATAATGTGGTTGACTATGTTTGAAGAAAGGATTGTCCTCCTCCTTCAGCTGGAACACCCTTGGCAATGTCTTCACCAAAACATCAAAAAACTGACTGCTCCTAATTCTCTGTCAGAATTACAGAAGGTATCAGACTCCAATGGTTTATTTGTGGGACTTACCAACATTGCAGGAATGTAATGACAGCACAGCACAGCAAGACCGTCTGTAGAAGGTTTCGGATCTAAACTCAACAGTATATTTGTAGGCTAAGTCATTCAGATTACCTTCTTTATAAGCTGAGGAAAAGATTTTGCAGTCTCGTCTTTCTGGAACTTTCACATCTTCTGCATTTTTAATATTCTGCTTGGGCATGCAATTCTCTCTGCGCCTTCCCCATTCCCTTTTGTAATGCCACTCATTGTAAGTACCCATTTGGAACTGCTCCCAGGGATGGTTCAGGTTTATCGTCATTAAGTGGCAGTACTCATTGCACGGCCTGAGGGTTATTCGTGGCAAACCTCCTCCTCATCTGTGGCACTTGGCAGCTCCATATGCCTCTGGGTCTCCAATGAAGGCCGGCCCAGCTGTGGGATCCCGACTAATTTGGGTCAATGCCCTGACTCTCCAGTAAAGGAAGATGAGGACATATTTTGGGGAAGCAAGTTTACTCTAAAGAACAAGTAAAAGACTCTTAATAATATAAAACCAATTAACCAATTTGTTTGTTACACGGATTCCTTCTCATAATCATAATCATAATCATACTTTATTAGCCAAGCGTGTTTTGCAACATACGAGGAATTTTATTTGCCATTCAGTCATACCAATAAAAAGCAACAAAACACACAAAATACATTTTACCATGAACATCCACCACAGTGACCTGCACATTCATCACTGTGATGGAAGGCGAATAAAAGTTCAATATCTTCCCTTCTTTGTTCTCCCACGGTCGGGGGCCTCGAGCTTTCCGTTGACGGGGTGATCTTGGCTCCCGTAGTTTGGGCCCTCGCGTTGGGGAAATCAAGCTCCTGCATTGGGGGGGAATCTCAGCTCTCCCACGCCAGGTGATCTGACCCCGCGTCAGGGCTGGTCGAAACCTTCTGCGTCGTTTGGAGCTCCTGACATCGGTCTCCACCCAAGACTGCGAGCTCCTCGATGGTGAAATCCACAGGCAGCGGTTGGAGCATCGATCCCAGGCAAGGGATCGGCTCTGATGGTAAGCCCACATCCCCGCGGTGGGGCTCAAAGTCAGTCCCAAGCAAGGCCGCCAGCTCCATGATGTTAGGCCGCAGAGCGACTGGAAAACAATTGCATCTCCGGCAAGGTAAGAGATTGAAAAAAAGTTTCCCCCACCCCCCACATAAAACAAACCAGAGAACATTAACACATACTTTTAAAACACACTAAAAATAACAAAACAAAAGACTAGGAGACAGACAAACTGTTGGCGAGGTTGCCTTCGCGGCACCACCCAATGTTTTCCTTCCCATGGTTGGTGCTGAAAATGATCAATTAGGGATTCACTAACATCCCTTGTCTGCCACCAAAATTGCCACCCAATTCAGGCAATCATTGTGTTCATATAAAATATATAAATTATTGCCTGTCATTATGATCAGGGAACGACTGTGTCTAATATTTAGAAGCAAGAATTTGTCATTATTCATTTGTAATTGCTTATACTGGGACCGTCTCACTGCTCTAAGCTGCAAGATAAAGGAAAGAAAATTCTTTATGTTTTCCACTGCAAGGAAACATTAATTGTTTGTCAGTGCATCTTTGCAAAATATTAATTTTCAGAACCAGAATACGCTGCTTAATGAAACAGAGCAAAATGAGAAACTTTTGTAAATTTAAAAGATCAAGTAAAATATTTTGGAAGGTTGAGCAGATTTTTAAAATAATAACTGATCTTGCGTAACTGTTAATGATTTTCCAGAAAAACCGCAACAGAGAAATTGAGAAAGTTCTTTTCCAAAGACCATCTGCTCAACATTCCACATGGTTTAACTACGGATGGAGCTGTGTTTGTGTAACAATCAGCAAGGGGCTTCTCTGACTGGTACCCACGGTGGATGAGTGAAAGGAAGAGAAAAAATCTGCAGAATATGAACGGTGATTTCCATGGTATTGTTTCTTGGGGCAACTCAGCACCTTTGAGACCTGGCTGTGGTCAGAATATTTAGGTTGTTAATTTAATAAAAGTACAATTTAACCCAATTACGTTGACTTAGATTTTCATTCTTTCTCTTCTCAGTTTAACCGTTACTGCGCAAACTCTAACAATGCAGAAATCACACACAGGCTCTTTCAGTTCTATCATTAATATTATAGTTTAGTTTAGTTTATTAATGTCATGTGTACCAAGGTAGAGTGAAAAGCTATTGTTTGCATGCTATCCATTCAGAGAAAAGACTATACATGAATACAATCAATACGTTCACAGTGCACATATACAGGATAAAGGGTACAACTTTCAGTGCAAGATATAACATTGGTCTGATTAAGTCTGATTAAAGGTAGTTCAAAGGTTTTCAATGGGGTAGACGGGAGGGAAAGTCTTAAGCCCCTGTCCCACTTACACGTCCTTGGCAGGCTAATTACGCGACCTCGTGGTCGCGTTGAGCCTCGACGGTCCCGCGAAGGTCGCGCACAATTTCATTTGACCGCACAGCCGTCTGGAGCGCGTGACGTCATTTGAAGATGGACACAAAATGCCGGAGTAACTCAGCGGGCCCAGCAGCGTCTCTGGAGAGAAGGAATGGATGATGTTTCGGGTCGAGACTCTTCTTCAGTCTGAAAGAAGAGTCTTGACCCGAAACGTCATCCATTGCTTCTCTCTAGAGATGCTGCCAGTCCCGCTGAATTACTCCAGCATTTAGTGTCTATCTTCAATTTTCTTGGCCCCACTCTGGGAGTAGAAGTGGGGGCGGATCCTGACCGCAACGGCCGTGAGCCCCAGGCCGAGTTCGGCGATCGTTTGCCTGTTTCAGCTGCTGTTGAAGGTGAGACTTTGCGTCACGCCAGGGTCTTGGGCCTGTCCCACTTTGGCCGTCAGTTCCTCGACAGGCCGTTGGCGTGCGAAGATTTCATTCGCTACAAAAATTTCGGAGCCCCACGTGATGTCGCGCACAACTACATACCCTTCCTCGCTTCTCAGTGGGACCGGCCCCGTGCGGCCATACGATGCCCGTGCGCCTCAACGCGACCACGAGGTCGCGTAATTTGCGTGCCAAGGACACGTAAGTGGGACAGGCCCTTTAGTTATATAATGTAGGCTTGCATGACAGGACATTCGAAAATCTGTATTACACACACACTATTCACAGTCCAACTATATCTTGTTTAGGGAATGTTTGGAAAATGAGGCTGAATCGTGCTTACCTACTACCAATCATTCCATGTCCAGGTTCTTTTGGATTCGGAACGTGTATGTTGAAATCAGGTCCAAATGTCCTGAAGGCCATGCCTGAAAAACAAATTCCTTGATGGGTTTCCCATTGAATCCACTGACAATTCCTACACACTGAAGAGTGGAGTAGGTTCAACACCACATCCAGCACCTCAGCTTTATGCTGGCATACAAATGGGCTCCATTCCTCTGAGTGGCATTGCCAACTATGCAGAAAAACGCATAGTACTTGTTGGCACAGATATTTTGGGCCGAAGTGCCTATTTTTGTTAGAATACTGTTCTATGCTCTACATACTTGAGTTATTTTACTTTATTTTATCATTTCCAATTATTTGCTGGTATTTTGGTGCTGTACTTAAATATCTTTTTGTAAAAACTATACTTTAAATTATTAATATTCTTTAAATATCTCCGTGGGTTAGAAATTATTCAAATACATTGAAGCAACTTAAGAATAAATTTATAAAGGTAAAACTATTTATAAGCACTTTAAAGCACTAACAAATAATTAGAACATCCAGGGACATTTAAGAAACAGTTTAAAGGCCTTTGACAGTGACAGGGCATCAATGGTCTGCCAGCTGAGGCCTAGTCGCTGCTCAAAGCCTGTTTCACATTGCCAGAAACCTCCACATGCTGCAGGCCAACTGGCTCCACTCTCCGCATGCAGAAAAATTAATCAGGGCAGGCTACATCCAGTCAGCTCCAGCACACTCAAGTTACCGTTAAAGCCCAATATAGTAGTATATTAAAAAGTAAATCAATGTGGCATGATGCAAGCTTTATTTAAGAGAGACACAAAGAAATACAAATGCTGTAGTCTTTCGCAGAACACAAAGTGCTGGACTAACTCAGCGGGTCAGGCAACAGCTCTGTAAAACATGGATAGGTAACATTTCAGGTTGAGACACATCTTCAGAATAATTTATCTAATACGGCTCTTATTTAATTTATGGTTCTTAATTTATTTAATATATAACCTTTATTTAACATGATTCCAATAGATGCTATACATTTGGCATGAATGGCCTATTCCATTTCTACAAACTTTGCTCTGTTGTTTTTGAAATTTGCTTTTGGCTAAACCAGCAGTCCTTAAGTGGTCACGAGGCTGACTGAAGAAATCGGAGAGGTGGTGCTTCTTCATATTAGGCACTGCCTGCTGTCCTCTCTTATCCACCTTCCCCATTATGCCTTTGACCACTAAGGGCAACAATTCATGAGGGTGCAAAATTAAAAGAGCTCTGAGCTCAAGTTGTTACAGGGCACAAAAATAATACCAGCAGTTGTTTGAAGTTATTATATATCAAGGTCCAAGGATGAATGCCGAAGATGCTTACATTAATTCAGCAGACTGATCATTTTGCACCCATTACTGGCATTTAAGCTTCAAAATTCATCAATAATCTAAACCCTTCAGGCCACAACGGGCCAGATCGTCCAACCCGCTCCGACTCCCAGGGACTCTGGCCCCTGTTTCTCCTGTTCCTGGGACATACTGACTGCCCATCCATTCCCAGACCTGCAGACTCATTCATCTCTTCAACAGAATCTGCAAACCAAACCAAACCAAACACATCCCAGGATTGAGACAATCAGCTGCAGTGCTCCATAGGATGTGTTTGAGAGAAGAACCATGAGTTTCAAAGACAAGACAGCAGATGTTATTTCATATTACAAAAATGAGGCATTTATGTAGTTTAATAGATATATTTTAATTAGTAAGGGAATCATGGGTTATGGAAATGTCGCAGGATAGTTCAATTGCTAGTGGGCTTATTGAATGGTGGAGCAAACTCAATGGACAAACTTGATGTTCTTGCTGTCTTACAGTGCCAGAGATTCGTGTTCGATCCAGACTAAGGGTGCTGTCTGTACGGAGTTTGTACATTCTCCCCGTGACTGCGTAGGTTTTCTCCGGCTGCTCTGATTTCCTCCCACATTCCAAAGACGTACAGGTTTGTGGGTTAATTGGCTTTGGTAAAATTGTAAATGTGCCCTAGTGTGTAGGATAGTGCTAGTGTATGGGGTGTTCACTGGTCGGCGTGGACTCGTTCAGGCTGAAGGGCCGTTTTCCGTGATGTATCGCTAAAGTCTAAAGTGTAAATCACAAGTCTCATGACTTGAACTCAGATATTACTTGTATGAACGAATTGGCCACATTTACTCTGCTGGTAGGGGATAATCATCTCTCAACTTCAAACTGAGGTCCCTCCTTCTTCTGATGGTTGTTCCCAGGTTGTCACGACTGATGACTCGAATGCCCTTCTTTTATACTATTTTTTTCCTTCAATCTTTTAAATGAACCTTTTGTGCGAGCCCAAGGAACACGTGACTGAAGTCATTTCGAGTTTTCATTCATCCAAGGGCTGAATATACAAAACGTATCTTTGTTGCTTATTTAGTTTAGTTTAGTTTAGAGATACAGCGTGGAAACAGGCCCTTCGGCCCACCGAGCCCGCGATGCCCAGCAATCCCCGCACACTAATACTATCCTACACACATCAGGGACAATATACACTTATACCAAGCCAATTAACCGATAAACCTGTATGTTTTTGGAGTGTGGGAGGAAACCGAAGATCTCGGAGAAAACCCACGCAGGTCATGGGGAGAACATACAAACTGTACAGATAAACACCCGTAGTCGGGATTGAACCCGGGTCTCTGGCGCAATAAGTGTTTATGGCAGCAACTCTACCACTGTGCCACCAAGCCGCCAGGATAGGATAGAATCTGATAGGACAGATCAGGATAGAAAATTCTTCATAATGATACTTGTTCATATTTTCATTCTCATCATACAGTCCCCTTGCAAAATGGCTGTTCCGCGATGCCTTCTCTTCTCAAGGCTACACTACATAGCCAAGAAGTTACCTTCACCTATGATCTCACTTGATGTAAATTGCATGATTGTTTTCATAGTGTTTCGTTGTTCTCATGGTCCAAGCTTTGCTCTCTATCTTTCTCTAGCCTGCACTATCCTGCTAAAGTCTGCCAGGATACTTAACATCCTACACACATAAGTCCCTACTAGAGAATACCTGATCGGTAAATTCCTAAATTATGCAACAGACATTGAAAAGACTGCAACTGATCTGGGGATAAGACAAGTAAATGCATTTGAATGTGGTCATTTGCAAACGCCAGCAGGCAAGCTTGTTTATGGGGCAAAATTCAAATTTTTCCATCTACCTAATCTTAGAATTTTTATATTCAAGGATTCCACCATTCAGAAGAAGTAGACAATTGTTTTTGCATCTGTACGGAGTTTGTACGTTCTCCCCGTGACTGCGTGGGTTTTCTCGGGGTGCTCTAGTTTCTTCCTGCTCTCCAAAGATGTCCAGGTTTCGAGGTAAATTGGCTATGTTGTAAAAGAAAATTGTCCATAGTGTGTGTAGGTTAGGGTGTATCGGGTGATCGCTGGTCAGTGCAGACTCGATGGGCCAAAGATTCTGTTTCCACTCCCGAAAGTCTAAAGTCTTTTTTTTGTTGTTTTTCTTTTGTCCTGTTTTAGTTACATTTAGTTTATTAGGTTGTGTATGTGTGGGGTGGGTGGGAGAAACATGTTTTTGGTCTCTTCCTTCGGGGGGGGGGATGCGACCTTTTCTTGTCGTATCCCCTGTCTCCGTCTCTGTCTGCGCTGAGGCCTAATGGCAGAGCTGGCGGCCTCCAACTGGGACCGACCTCGAGGCTCCGGAGACAGAGCCAGCCAGGACTTACCAGTGCGGGGCTGGCCGACTTGAGGGCTGGGGCGGCGTTCCGGCAGCGGCGGCCCGACTTGAGGGCTGGGGCGGCGTTCCGGCGGCGGCGACCCGACTTCGGGGCTATGGCGGCGTTCCAGCGGAGGCGACCCGACTTCAGGGCTGTGGCGGCGTTCCGGCGTCGGCGGCCCGACTTCAGGGCTGCGGCGGTGTTCCGGCGGCGGCGACCCGACTTCGGGGCTATGGCGGTTTTCCAGCGGAGGGTACCCGACTTCAGGGCTGTGGCGGCGTTCCAGCGGAGGCAACCCAACTTCGGGGCTATGGCGGCAACCTGACTTTGGAGCCTCGGAGGCTCAGCCGCGGGCCCAGTGGACGACATCGTCGGGAGCTCGCAGGTCACAGATTGGTGACCTATTTTTCCGGAGCTCCCGCAACAACAGCTTCGTCCGCTGGACTGGAGGGCGGCAACTTCGACCGCCCCGGGTCGCGGAGTTTGAACTGGCCCGTTCGCGGAACTCGGATTCAGCCGCGGGACTGACTTACTTACCATCACCCGGCGGGGTCACAACATCGGAGGCCTGGATCGCCTCAGCGCAGAGGGAGAACAAGGAGGGAAGAGACAAGGACTTTAAGACTTTTGCTTCCATCACAGTGAGGAGGTGCCTGGTGGACTCACTGTGGTGGATGTTAAATCTCTGTTTATTGTGTGTTTTGTTATTTTATTCTATGTATGACTGCAAGGCACAAAATTTAGTTCAGACCTATCGGTCTGAATGACAATAAAGGATATTTATACTTATACTTATAAAGAATCAAGGATTATAGATCTTGGGCAGAAGAGTGTTGAGGCCAAAACCAGAACAACCACAATCTTATTGAATGGTGGGGCAAGATCGAAACCAAATAAGTATTCTTTCTCTTAATATTCTAAGTTGCCTCCCTTGTTAACCTCATATTTATGGCAATCAACATCTCAGCTACCATCTACATTGCTACATTGCTGCATTGCTGCATATAATTTTATCAGTTACTGCTAAAGGGTCACTTTCTTCACTTAATTTGATTATCATTTAGATGAAAGGTAAAGTCTGAATAAGGGTCTCGACCCAAAACCGTCACCCACTCCTTCTCTCCAGAAATGCTGCCTGTCCCGCTGAGTTACTCCAGCATTTTGTGTCTGTCTTCAAAATGTTAAAATCCCTGATGGTTACGTACATCCAATAGATTGATATTTCACTGGAAGATCCATGATTAATTTCCAGATTAACAAAGTGGGAGATGATAAACCTTATCTTAACCATGACTCACAGCAATAGAAGCTTATTGTATGTAGAGAAAGAAAACATCAATTTGACTTTCATCAGAATTGTTGTGCAATGATTGATTTAATCGGTGAATTGGTCATCAGGCATGTATTTGCTGCTGTATACAATTCTGAATGGGATACAGTGGAAGTGACACGTTTCTGTGAATGGAAATCCATCACCGTGTTGAAAAACTGGGCTGGGACAGAAACATAGAAACATAGAAACATAAAAAATAGGTGCAGGAGTAGGCCATTCGGCCCTTCGAGCCTGCACCGCCATTCAATATGATCATGGCTGATCATCCAACTCAGTATCCCATACCTGCCTTCTCTCCATACCCTCTGATCCCTCTAGCCACAAGGGCCACATCTAACTCCCTCTTAAATATAGCCAATGAACTGGCCTCAACTACCCTCTGTGGCAGAGAATTCCAGAGATTCACCACTCTCTGTGTGAAAAATGTTTTTTCTCGTCTCGGTCCTAAAAGACTTCCCGCTTATCCTTAAACTGTGACCCCTTGTTCTGGACTTCCCCAACATCGGGAACAATCTTCCTGCATCTAGCCTGTCCAACCCCTTAAGAATTTTGTAAGTTTCTATAAGATCCCCCCTCAATCTTCTAAATCCCTAACATCACTGTTCACTATGCCTTTATAGAAACTAATTCTTATTATCCAAGCCAAAAATCAAATAAAGACTACCAGTATATTCTACAAAAATTATTAAAATAAACTCCAACATGCTTTTATGTGAAAGACATGTTGATGCCATGCCATTTGCAGCTTGATTACTTGTTAATGGACACATTTTTTCCAGTATTTTTAATGCCCCTCAATATAAATTATTCTCCCATCATTAGA
Organism: Amblyraja radiata; assembly: GCF_010909765.2. Classification (NCBI taxonomy): domain Eukaryota; kingdom Metazoa; phylum Chordata; class Chondrichthyes; order Rajiformes; family Rajidae; genus Amblyraja; species Amblyraja radiata. The sequence goes on from NC_045962.1 coordinate 22,040,403, forward strand.
GCCTCTGTGACATATATCATTCCCCATGTGAAGAAGGTGATTCATTTATTTCAAGCCTTTGAGTCAGTAACCAAAGGATGCCTGCGAGGTATGTGGGTGACGCAGTCTTGAAGTGAGACCTTGTCAAGTGGAGAATCACAGGAACAACCTACTGCATGCTGCAGATTTAATAATGTCACTCGTAAATTTAGAAATGTTGTACGTGTTCCAAACACAATCAGCTCAGCCCTTTACAAGAATGCATAAATTGCAGACTGTCAGACATTATTGTTGTACTTTAAACAGTTCATGTTACCACCTGCAAATATTACTACTCTCTTCCCAAATAATTCTGCTTTATGAACTTACTAATATACTGATATGTCTTTGGGCATAGCTGTAATACATCAGTTCTGCATATAAAGCTCAAGATTAACCATTGAAGTAAATTATTTACATACACATTCTGATGTGTGATATTGCTATCTGTGATGGATGGCAGTCAATTCCTTTGTACGCCGTTTCCATTTTATATAGATTACATTGTGGAGACTTGCCACCCATTAATATTATCAGAGTAAAAAAAACTAAATTATTCTGAGAGAAGATACTACTGCAGAAGATTTGCATAGCAGCTAGAAGAGAGAGAAAGGACTATCATTATTTTCCATAAGGTCTTGGGGGATTTTTCATTAAAATTCATGTTGCATAGTAAGAAGCAGATGGGAAAGTTTATTTTTCAATGGAACATAACATTGATATTTTTGCTTTCCCTTGGGAAGATTAAATTTAAAAATATTTGGAACATTGCCATATATAATTAGCATTTCATGGCAATATCTAGAACATACAAATTCTGTCTGTAAGCATCACATCCTTTTAGGCAAAATGGAAGCATCTGAATTTTCTTGATGAAGGGAAAACAGATCATTGGTAATAAAAGCTTTGCTACAGATCCAGGTGTTTCTGCTTTTGTCAAACAAAGTAAAACCCTTGTCCCACGGTGCGAGTCCACCCACGAGCGATCCCGAGTTAAAAACAAATCAAACTCGTGGTAATCACGTAGAATTAACGTAGCGGGAACGTCGGGAGCTCGTGGACGTAACTTAGCGACTCGTAACGCTAACGGCAGGTACTCAGGAAACGTGTTAACTCGTGAAAGTTTTTCAACATGTTGAAAAATTTCCACGAGTCAAACTCTTGAAGGAAAAATTTGATACTTTTTAACTCGTTGTAATACCCTAGTAGCCCGTGAGTTTACCGGAGTGACTCGTGAGTTTACCATATTATCTCGTGGGTACTCTTAATTCGGCAGCTGGACAGAAAAAAAAAAGGTGAGTGAAAAAAAGATGATGTCGACATCAGCACGTGACCTGGGTCTATCCAGGGCGTTTCCCCTCATTGCTGGAGAATCTTTTGGAGAAGAAGCTTGTTTAGAGATGGCCCCCAGAAAATCCAACGCAAGGGCAGAGCGGAACCCTACAAAAAACCTGCCACAAAGACTTTGATCACACAGGAGGAGGAGGAGGAGGAGAGGCAGGAGGAGAGGCAGGAGGAATTTAAACATTGGAGGCTTTTTATAGTGTAAAAAAACTGCATGACATCATTTTTATCATGTGATGATTTTTCCACACGTCGCTAGTCGTTGTTGGCTTAAGAGTAACTCGGGAGAGGAACTTGGTACATCGCAGAAATGAGAAGTAAATGGCAAACTTAGACATACTCGTGGGAACTCGTAGAAACTCGTGAGCATACACGTGGAATATCGTAGAAAACCACGAGTTTGATTTTTTCTTTAACTTGGGATAACTCGTGGGTGAACTCGCACCGTGGGACAGGGCTATTAGGTTGAAAAATTCAGTGGCCTTCTGGAGCTAAGATTCTCACATTGTGTGCAAGGGAGAAAGTGACTCTCAGTTAAGTAGCAGCGATAGGCAGAATTTCCAGTGTAATTCCACAGCAGTCAGCCATTTGTTACAGTTTTAGTTTCCTGCGTCTTCTGTCAGATTGTTCAGAGTATTAATCATTTTCTATTTTCCCCTAAGATGCCGATAGAAAGTTGGCAAATTAATATTCAGTATTCGCAACATGACTTTTTGTGCTTTCGGCAAATGACATCTTCTACCTGAACAGGGCTAAGGTGAGTCTTACAGTGTTAGTGCTTCCTCAGAAACTCTGTTCTGCAATAGCTTTTGAGAATGTCCTTTCCCAAAACTCTAAAGAGTACAATTCAAATGGAGGATTATAATGAATTCAGAGAATGCTAATCTAATTATGGAATAAATTCTTCACGGAGTATAAACTACCAAAAATACCGACCTATATTCAATCAGCGTCACTTACACTGATTCTCTGGTGATTATCACATTGCTTTTGCATTTAGTTTTCTTTGGAGATGTAACATGGAAATAGGTCCTTTGTCCCACCGAGTCCATACCGACTATCAATCACCCATTCACACTCATTCTATGTTATCCTGCTTTCTCGTACACTCTGTACACACTAGGGGCAATTTTACAGAGGCTGGTTAATCTACAGCACCCAAAGGAAACCCACATAATCACAAGGAGAATGAGGAAACTTCAGACTGGTAGCACCTAAAGTCAAGCTCATACCTGGGTCTCTGGCATTGTGAGGCAACAGCCCTGCCAGCTGCACCACTGTGCCACCTGATGTTTGATAATTTGCTGAAACATTAAAATAGTAACTAATTGTCAAACGTCACTTAATTTACCCCAAAATCCGAGATTGTTTTGCAACCTTGTGAGTAAAGAACTTCACAGATGCAGAAGCTCCAACAACAGCATAACTGCTTAGTCCAAAGACCTCTCTAGGCTGATGGATGGGCTTGCTGATCATGGCAACCAGGAGAGTCATCAAGGCAGCAACCTTGAAGCGACAGTCATCGTTTTATAACCATTACTAAAGCACTGTAGAAACAAGGAACTGCAGATGCTGGTTTATACTAAAGATAGACACAAAGGCATGGAGGGGTGGGTGGGGGGGGGGGTGCCATGAAGGACAGGGGAGGACAATGGAGGACCTGGCGTAGGGGGACTGCCATGAAGGAGGAGGGGGGAGAACAAAGGAGGACCTGACACGAGATACTTTGTAACTTTGTAAGAGCCCTTTATGTGGCCACTATTGGATAGCAAAGAATTTCACTGAGACTTGTCACATGTGGCAATAAAGTATTCTGTGGCGGCTCCCAAGGGTCGTGCCACCATATTGTCGAACCCCTCGGCACAGGAGTGGTTCAGTCCGGAGGCGGCCCTTAGCCGGAGGCTTTAAAGGCAGGGGTTTGGGTGCCATCTTCCTCTCGTTTGGTCTTCCCTACAACCGGGAGGATCAGAATAAAATGTGCCTCTCAAAACACGACTTTGTGCTTCATTCTGAGACCCACGCACTACATTGGTGACCCCGACGCTCCATTCAGAATAAAATGTGCCTCTCAAAACACGACTTCGTGCTTCATTCTGAGACCCACGCACTACAATTCATTCATTCATTCAAGAGGGTCAGGCAATATCCCTGGAGAAAAAGCTTGGTGACGTTTCGGGTCGAACCCTTCTTCAGACTGCAAGTAGGGAGTTGGGGTGGGGGGGGGGTGGGGGGAATGAAGGGCTGGAGGTGATAAAAAAAAACAGGAGCGATCAAGGCCAGCCACATATAACCTCAGGCAGGGCGGTGCCTGGTAAACCCATTGTAGGCTAGGGAAGGTGTGATCTCAAGAGGAAAACAACGCCAGTGTTTTCAGATATCCTGAGATCGAAAAATATGTTTTATAAATACATGTACTTATTTCCTTCTTGCTTTTAGAATAAAATGGCTGGTTCTACCAAGGTGCACAGATACTGAGTCCCCCCTGATGCTTGGGAGTATCTAGCCCATGACCCATGGAAAAGGAGTATCTGGGCTTGTATTGACAATGCTTGAGGTCAGGCAGAGGTGGGACAGAGGCCCTTCATGAACAACTGAAGAAGTGCACCACTTCATAAGTTACCCATCCACCGATTCCATCAGCCATCGCCCTGCCCCCTTCTGTAGACTAATTGACAATTCTCACAAAGGCAGAAGCAAGTCATTTTCAAGCCTGTTCCATTATCTAATAGGGTCTCACACCGTTGCAGCCAGCCAAGCCACTGCCTCACAGATCAAGAGAATCTGACTCCATTCTGATCTCCAGTATTGTCTGTGTGGAGTTTGCTCATTCTCCTTGTAATTGCGATGGTTTTCTTTGGGTGCTCCAGTTACCTCTATTGTCCCAAAAACATGCTGGTTAGTTGGTTAATTGCCCATTGTATAATACTCCTGGTGAGTGGGTGAGTGGTGATTTCTGAGGGTGATTAATGAGAAAGGAAGGGAATATAGAGGGCCCAAGTGTGTGATTTTTGGTTGATGCCACAATGGACGTTTTGTCTATAACTGGACAGATAATGAATAGAATAGTCAACCGCATGAAAAATATCCTGTATGCCAAATAATTCACATATATAATTTCCAGAGTTTGAATTAAAAATCTGCCTGTTCTAGGCATGAGTTTTTTATGCAATGTTTCTAACCTTCTTGAGTTTACATGAAATAGGAATGTCTAGTGCGGCAGAATTCCAAGATAATTTTTTTAGTACTGGCTGGCTCATTTATGCCACTACAATTAATTTAGACTTCTACATCTTGAAGCCCACCATGTCCATATGGGATGTCACTTCCTCTGGAAAAAAAATCAAGGATATGGGTCAACCAGGTCTGAGTCCTCTGAGGCCTTGTTTTCTGCTACTTAATGGGTTATTTTTTCAAATAAGGCCTCCTCAATATTTCCTAATGATCCATTCCATTATTTTGACAGCTACTGATGTAAAACTAATGGGTTTCTTTTATTACCTTTCTTGAGAGTAGAGAACATGTTGGCAGCTTTAAATCCAGTGGGACATGCCTATGCCTGTATTAATTGATTGTATACTATTCTCTGAAAGCTGTATTTATTAGAGTACAATATCCTAATGTTTCACCAGACCATGATCCGAAAAGGCACAACAGTTTGTAAAGTGCAACATTGCATGATGATGCATCAAAAACTATTAAAAGTTTGTGAAAGTTTCTCTGTGTGGACATTAATACCCAGTCATTTATTTTGTGGTTGTAAGGTCATTCTTATAATTTACTCCCGTTGACAGGTTATCAGGGCTTTCTTTAAACTGCTGCACACTTCAAAGTTATTGGGTTGAATCATCCTGCCTTCTGTGACTGGCACCACTGGCATTCCTACATTCAAACCAAAGTAAGGCCTGGATCAACACACAAAGCACTTTGAGTTCAGAATCCCTGCAGTCTAATGGTGGAGGATTCATGTTTGCCCCATGACGTAGTTCCAGGATGATTTAAATTAAATACATCAGGAATTGAAGAATAAATAGCATGTCAGAAGGTCATAAGATCATGTGATAGGAGCAGAATTAGGCCATTCAGCCCATCAAGTCTACTCCGCCATTCAATCATGGCTGATCTATCTCTCCCTCCTAACCTAATTTTCCTGCCTTCTCCCCCATAACCCCTGACACCTGTACCAATCAAGAATCTATCTATCTGCCTTAAAAATAAACATTGATGGCCTCCACAGCCTTCTAAGCAAAGAATTTTACAGATTCACCACCCTCTGACTAATGAAATTCCTCCTCATCCCCTTCCTAAAGGAATGTCCTTTAATTCTGAGGCTAAGATCTCTGGTCCTAGACTCTCCCACTAGTAGAAACATCCTCTCCACAGGCCTTTAACTATTCGATAAGGTTCAATGAGGTCCCCCTCATCCTTCTCCAGTGTCTCCATAACACGACCCATAAGATGTTTCTTTTGCTGTAAAAACCATCTGATTAACTATTGTCCTTCAGGGAAGGAAACATGCATCTTGACCTATATTTAACCATATGAGTAAGTCCGATACTTAATCACCACCTCAGTTTAGGGGGTATCAGGGTTGGGTAATAAATGCTGGCACTGCTACTAATGTTCATATCCTGTGAACGAACAAAAAGATCCCAAGTAAACAGTTAAATATTTATTTTGCGTTGTTTAGGTACAGCAGTCACTCGACTGTGTTAATGCTTTGTTTAATTACTTTATGAATGGAATTCTTTTTCCTCAGGGATTCTTAAATTAAAACAATGCCTGAGCTCTGCCGTGGGATTTATACCTTGCTGTGGGGTTTTAATAGGAAGGTCCCAGGTGCGTCATTACTTGTTGATTACTTATGGGATTCTCACCTGAATCCAAAACATTGCAAGTGAGGATCGTGACAAACATTGGTCTCTAAAGGCTCTCTTTTGAGCAAGAATTACAGATCTTAAAAATTCTACCCAAGGAGGGGCCAAAGTTTATGCTGCTTAATCCAAATGGTGGCAAAGTGGCGCTGTGGTAATTGCTGCGTTACAGCGCCAGAGTCCAGACTTCAACCCTGACTATGGGTGCTGCCTGTATGGAATTTGTATGTCCTGTGACCATGTAGGTTTTCTCCGGGTGCTTCGATTTCCTCCCACATTCCAAAGACGTGCAGGCTTGTAGCTTAATTGGCTTCTGTAAATTGTCCCTGGTGTGCAGGATAGAACTAGTGTATGGGTGATCGTTGGTCAACACTCACGCAAAGGGAGGTGACTCAAATTTAACTAAAAAGGCATTTGGACAGGTACATCAATAGGAAAGGTTTAGAGGGATATGAGCCAAACATGGGCAGGTGATACTAGTGTAGATGAGGCATCTTGGTCGGCATGGGAAAGTTGGGCCGAAAGGCCTGTTTCCATGCTGTATCTCTAAACTAAAGTAAACTAAACTAAAGTAAACTTAACTGAAGTAAACTAAAATGACATTATTAATTAATAACACAGTTGTCCACTTCATGAGAAAAGACCTGCGTACTGCCTTGATTCTGCTTTTAAAAGTTTCACTGGTTCTTCCCATTTCTTCTTTTTCATCTGTCATGGAACATTGGGTTACATAACATAAACAAGCACCCAAAGACTTATCTTTTCCTCTGTCTCAGGTTCCCATAGCATTCATACATGCACAAATATATGTTCTTATCAGAGAGCCAATTAAGTATTGTGGCATCAAATCCAACATAATGTATATATTAATGACTTCCATTGTAGTTTATTTGATGGCATAAAACAATCATAGAGTCATACAGCATGCACACAGGCCCTTCGGCCCAAATCTCCCATGCCGACCAAGATGCCTCATCTACACTAGTACCACCTGTCCTTGTTTGGCCCACATCCCTCTAATCTTTTCCGATTGATGAACCTCTCCAAATGTCTTTTGATTTCAATTTTAATTTCACCTTGCTATGTATAATTGTTGTAATTAAACACTGTTATTAGTATTAGCTTAAATACTAGTTCTGTCATCTTTCAAAGAGGAAAGGATAGCATGGTTTGGCACAACCACCATGTAAAAACAGATCCAGCAACTCAAAACGTGAATGTCAATGAATTGTGCAGTAGCACAAGCTATAACTTTATAGCCCAGTTTATTTCTTCTTCCTCCTTTGCCATCCATACATACGATCAAACCTAGATTAAAATGTATTGCAGGATAGATTACTGAGAACAGCAGCAGACAAATTGAAAACCAGGGTAATCCAGAGACTGCCAACATTGCCTCTTGAAGCCCAATGCTGAGCCCCCAGGAATAACTAGAGATCGGCAGGATATACCTGAGACCGCGCTCTCGAGGCGAGGGTGAACTGAGTTGCCGGGACCACCCTAAGGTTACCAGCGCCACCACACATGTGCCTGGTGGCGAGTTAGAGCATCCCCATGTTGTCCTGGACTTTATTACCACTTTAAATCAAATATATCATGTGAGTGCACCCTACTGTAAGTATCGGTGTGGTCACTGCCGAACTCGGCTTCATCCCCGACACCACTATATATATAATATGTGTGCAAGTATGTGTACATGTATGTGTGTGTGTGTGTGTGTGTGTGTGTGTATTTGTGTAAATATGTATGTAAATATCTTCACATCTTTAAACATAAAGTATACTACTCTAAACCTTAATTGATTTATTTTTAAAGACTTTACAAAAGATTGCAGACTCTAAATGCTCGCGCAAGGCCATATCCATCTAATGCATTTATCTTTTTGCATACAAGATCAAAACAGGGAGGAAATTGCCCAGGTTAAATATGACTTTTCAATGTACTTTATTTCATTATACCATATTAATATGTCAATAATGCCCATTGAACCATGGAGTTGTGAAAATTGTATATTTTAGCCCTAAATTTCAAATCATATTCTCCATGAAAATCCAGGCCACAATCTGGAACTCATGTGCTGTCCTACCTGTAACACAGTGAAACATGTTGCATCTCAATTCTTCTATAAACTTTTCCAGTTATACAGATTGTTGGTAATAACTGAGGATTGTCCACGTACTAATATCAAGTGGAAGGAGAGACACTTTAAATATGAACTTTGAGACATAAATTAATCTAGTATTCATAACAGATGCTAACAAAGCTAAAGTCCATCAATTGATTTAATCAACCAATTTAGAGGCAAATATTTGCAGAGAATAAATTGGTTGTTTGCTCAAATTAACGGTAGGCATTATAAAGACAACAGAGACCCATTTAAATGGCTCCAAATGAATCATTTAATTTATCAACTATTTAGAGACAGTGCTGAAAACCGGAGATGTCTTCTAATGTTGAATCTTTTAAGCGACTTGGCAAAGCTAAGCATTCTAAATGTGGAGGGAGAGAGCAATCCAGATCAACGAATAGCACTAAAGCAAATAACAAATAGATCTAAGATAGACACAAAATGCTGGAGTAACTCAGCAGGACAGGCAGCCTCGCTGGAGAAAAGGAATAGGTGACGTTTCAGGTCAGAACCCTTCTTCAGACGTGTGATATTTCTTCTGACCCAAAACATCACCTATTCTTTCTCTCCAGAGAAGCTATCTGACCCGCTGAGTTACTCCAGCCTTTTGTGACTATCTTTGGTATAAACCAGCATCTGCAATGCAGTTCCTTCGGACAGAACAAATAGATCAAGACTACTTTATAATTGTAATTAAAATTCAAAATGTAAGGATGTGATGTCCTAACTACCAGACATACTGTATGTCAAAAGCTAAAAACAGGATACTGACATTGATAGTGAATGCTGGCATTGTCCAACACCATGACTGGGAGCACTGAACAAACTTTTGGATGAACTCAATGGGTTTGTGGAGGGAATAGACAGACAATGTTTTGGGTCAGGACCCTTCAAACTAATGGACTGAGGTGAGAGATTTGGAAAAGAGAGGTAGAGGTGGGACAAAGCCTGGCAAGTGATATACAGGTACAGGTGAGCGGGGGGGGGGGGGGTGATTAGCTGATGGGCGGAGTAAGTTACAAAGATTGGAGATGTAAGGAGACAAACGGGTGTTAGATAATGCTCCTGTCCTACTTAGGAAACCCGAACGGAAACCTCTGGAGACTTTGCGCCCCACCCAAAGTTTCCGTGCGGTTCCCGGAGGTTTTTGTCAGTCTCTCTACCTGCTACCTCCGGCAACCACCTGCAACCTCCGGGAACCGCACGGAAACCTTGGGTGGGGCGCAAAGTCTCCAGAGGTTTCCGTTCAGGTTTCCTAAGTGGGACAGGGGCATAAGGAAATAAGAGGAGGTGTGAAATGTAGAGCGGGAGGGAGGGATGTGTGTGCAATGGGACAGGGGATCCGAAAAAGAGGAGGGATAAAAGAGATCTGAAGGACTGGGATGGGAGTCCAGCTTTCTCCCTCCGAATCCATCAGTCTGAAGAGGGGGTACGCACAATTGCTGGGGAAACTCAGCGGGTGCAGCAGCATCTATGGAGCGAAGGAAATAGGCGACGTTTCGGGCCGAAACCCTTCTTCAGACTGATGGGGGGTGGGGAAAGAAAGAAGGAAAAGGGGAGGAGGAGGAGGAGCCCGAGGGCGGGCGGATGGGAGGGTGGGAGGAGACAGCTAGAGGGTTAAGGAAGGGGAGGAGACAGCACGGGCTAGCCAAATTGGGAGAATTCAATGTTAATGCCATAAGGACGCAAGGACCCCAGACGGAATATGAGGTGCTGTTCCTCCAATTTCCGCTGTTGCTCACTCTGGCAATGGAGGAGACCCAGGACAGAGAGGTCGGATTGGGAATGGGAGGGGGAGTTGAAGTGCTGAGCCACCGGGAGGTCAGGTAGGTTATTGCGGACTGAGCGGAGGTGTTCGGCGAAACGATCGCCCAACCTACGCTTGGTCTCACCGATGTAAATCAGCTGACATCTAGAGCAGCGGATGCAGTAGATGAGGTTGGAGGAGATACAGGTGAACCTTTGTCGCACCTGGAATGACTGCTTGGGACCTTGAATGGAGTCGAGGGGGGAGGTGAAGGGACAGGTGTTGCATTTCTTGCGGTTGCAACGGAAAGTGCCCGGGGAGGGGGTGGTGCGGGAGGGAAGGGAAGAATTGACGAGGGAGTTGCGGAGGGAGCGGTCTTTGCGGAAGGCAGACATGGGGGGAGATGGGAAGATGTGGCGAGTGGTGGGGTCACGTTGGAGGTGGCGGAAATGGCGGAGGATTATGTGTTGTATTTGCCGGCTGGTGGGGTGAAAGGTGAGGACCAGAGGGACTCTGCCCTTGTTGCGTGTGCGGGGATGGGGGGAGAGAGCAGTGTTACGGGGTATGGATGAGACCCTGGTGTGAGCCTCATCTATGGTGGCGGAGGGGAATCCCCGTTCCCTGAAGAACGAGGACATTTCCGATGCCCTGGTATGAAATGTCTCATCCTGGGAACAGAAGCGGCGTAGGCGGAGGAATTGGGAGTAGGGGATGGAGTCTTTACAGGGGGCAGGGTGGGAAGACGTGTAGTCCAGATAGCCATGTGAGTCAGTGGGTTTGTAATGTATGTCGGTCAGGAGTCTGTCCCCTGCGATGGAGATGGTGAGGTCAAGGAATGGTAGGGAAGTGTCGGAAATCGTCCAGGTGCATTGGAGTGCCGGATGGAAGTTGGTGGTGAAGTGGATGAAGTCAGTCAGTTGTGTGTGGGTGCAGGAGGTGGCACCAAAGCAGTCGTCAATGTAGCGGAGGTAGAGGTCGGGGATGGGGCCCTGGTACGTCTCGAACAAGGATTGTTCAACGTGCCCGACAAAGAGGCAGGCGTAGCTGGGTCCTGACCCGAAACATTGTCTGTCCACTCCCTCCGAAGATGCTGCCGGATCTGCTGAGTTCCTCCAGCATTTTGTTTTTTTTGCCCACGATTCCAGCATCTGCAATTTGTTGTGCCGCCGTGACTGGGAATCCGTCCGAGCCTACACCTAGCATACATTTCAGGGAGGTGTCAATACATAAAGATACTAAACTACAACTCTCTTTAACCTGCCGGTCTTGTTCTGGAAGTTCAAAGGGCACAGTCACAGCCAGCTGATTGTCCCAGTTGCCATTAGCAGATCTTTGCTCTTTGATTGGGTTTATTTACACTCAGGTAGCTGGTCATAAACTGTGTGCCAAACCCCACAAGCTTCCTAAATGATCACCTTGGTGACAGTTTCCAGGAAGTTCAGCAATTACCTTTGATATCTGCAAGGATTTTTAGGAGCTTAGTGTAATCAGGAAATATTGCCCTCGTCCCTTATCTGCAAAGTGTTTAGAAAGTCCCTTCAGCTGAACAACAAAAATAAATTGTCGGCTTTTAATTGCATTACGAAGAAAGAAGTCGACAGATGGTGGTATGACTATCCTTATTAGCTTGCCACATGGAAAGTCATCACAAGAAGCCTCATGTACAACCTCACCCACCCTGAGGTTGAAGAGCTCCACCAAGAGTCAAAATGCATATCCCACCCATTAAGAAAGACAATGGTACACAAAGTGCTGGAGTAACTCAGCGGGTCAGACAGCATCTCTGGAGAACATGGATAGGTGACATATTCTGGCCTCGACCCGAATCTTTACCTATCCACGTTCTCTGAGGAAGGGTCTCAACCCGAAACGTCACCCATTCCTTCTTTCCAGAGATGCTGCCTGATTTGCTGAATTACTCCAGCATTTTGTGTTCCTTTTGTGCATTAACTGACATTTGCAGCCTTTTATTTCTGCAAGAAAGACAATGGACGTATGTGACGATTCACGTGTAAAAAACAGCACACAGAATGATGGTCTCAGGAGCACCTATACCCACGGTCAACACTGCAGTCATCAGATTGACCTTCTTGAGAGTGAACCTACGAGAAGGGACTGACCCGGATAAAGTCCCCAGCTCTGTTCTCAGAACCTGCATGGCAGAAGTATTCACAGACATCTTCAACTTCTTAATTCAATCTAAGGTTCAAATCTTAGATTTAACAAGGCCACTGGCATTCCGGTGTTAAATAAAAGCAAAGTAATGTGCCTGAATGATGCCACCCGTGACTCTGATGTCCACAGTCATGATGTGCTTCGAGAGGCTCGTCATGGTACACCAACTCCAGCCTACCAGAAAACCTTGACCCACTGAATTGTTTCCCACTGAATGGGTCCATGGCAGATGCCATTTCTTTAGCCCCATACTCATTCTTGGAACATCTGGTTAACTGGGACAGCTACATCAGATTCCTATTTATTGACCATAGCTCTGTCTTCAGAACCATAGTTCCAACCAAACTTATCTCCAAACTCCTGGACCGAGGTGTCCTTATTACTCTTATTGTTCGATCTGTTGGATTTGAATTGAACTGAATTGAATACTTTATTGTCACATGTGACAAGATGCAGTAAAATTCTTTGCTTGCATACCCAAGGTATGCAGCTAGTCACCCATAAAAGGCACTTACAAAGTTACAAATTCTCCCCCTCCCCCTCCATGCCAAGACCCCTTTTGTTCTCCCCCCTTCCCCCTCCCTCACACCAGTCCCCCCCCCCCCCCCCCCGCCAGGCCCACGTTGTTCTTCCACCTCCCTCACTGCGGTCCGCCCACGCCGGGTCCTTCTTCGTTCTTTCCCTCGGCAGCGTCGTCCTCCACTTCCGCGCGTCCGTCCTCGTCCGTCCATCGGTCGGTCGGCACCATCAATGACCGCCGCACCAGCCTCTCCATTATCGAGCCGAGTCCTCTCCAGATGCCTACGTGGTCCGCTGACCCAGAGGAGTCCCGATACAGAAGAGTTTCTTTCAGTAACCTTATGATAAAGTAACGTTATTAATGCCCATGGGTTCACCAGAGAGTTGTTCGGAAAGATTTCATGTTTGTCGGTGGGCGGCGCGACTCTCGTCAGCAGCGGCCTCTGCAGTCCGTCTGCGTTTTTATTATTTTATGTCTTATGTTTTTATGTAGTTTTTGTTATTTTTGTTGGGGTATGTGTGTGGGGAGGTGGGGGTGGTGTGGGAGGGAGGGGGTAACTTTTAAATCTCTCCCTGCACGGGAGACCCGACCTTTTCTTTGTCGGGTCTCCGTTGTCGTTGGGGCTGCAACGAGGAGCGGCCTCCAACAGGAAGACCGGGGGCTGTGGTGCCGACTACTCACCTCACCGTCGCGGAGCTGGCCGAGTCCAGAGCGGGTGGAGCTGTGGTGGACGCTGCTGCGACCCGACTCCCGGAGATTCGGTGGCTGCAACTGCGGGTTTGGCGGACAGTGACACCGGGAGCCCGCGGGTCCCTGGAGGGAGACCGCTTTTCAGGGCTTCCGCAACGGCGACTTCTCCCGCCCGAGTTGCGGGGTTGAAGAGCTCCTGGAGCGGGGCTTTACAGCACTGCCCCGCGCGGCTTGGAATGGTTGCGGGACTGCGAGCGCGCGCCGGGGGCTCTAACACCAAGACCCGGTGTGCGACCCTGCATCACCCGGCGTGGCTTTAATGGCTGCGGGACAATTCGCCATCGCCCGCCGGGGGCTTTGACTTTGACTTTGACTTTGGCTCTGACATGGGGGGGAGAGTGCAGTGGAGAGATAAGTTTTTTTGGCCTTCCATCACAGCGATGTGATGGATGTTTATGTAAATTATGTTGTGTCTTGGGTCTATTTGTTTGTAATGTATGGCTGCAGAAACGGCATTTCGTTTGGACCTCAAGGGGTCCAAATGACAATAAATTGAATTGTATTGTTGTATTGTATTGTATTGTTGTAAACTGAGCTTCCTCCAAAGTGTTTAAGCATTCTCATGATAACATTTTATCATTTTTAATGAAATATATTGTTCTACTGATTTGGAGCTGAAATTGGATTTTGAACTGAATTTCATTCCCATTAGCAGATAATATCTGATCAAACATGCAATTTAAACTGACTGTACAGATTATTTCAGCATGGTTACCCCAAATCTGTTCAACAAAATACATGCAAACATGATTTCTTTCTTTCCCAGTTTTCAATCTGAAACATTAATCCTATTTTTATTTCCATAGATACTGCCTCTAAATTACTTCCACTGCTTACTTAATTATGAATTTCAGCTATTTCCCAATTCAGGTCGATGGGCCTACTGGCCTATAGTTTCCTGCTTTCTCTCTCCCTCTCCTTGATAATGTAAACTGCATGTATGGCTTTCTCAAACTCAATGAGGTTACTCCAGAATGTTAGGGATGTTGATAGATTACAACTGATGCATTCACTTATTTCAGGACACACGGATACAGGCCATTGGTTTCTCCCTAACCTGTTGGTACAAATCTTCTGGCTCACTGCTTCTCCCTCATTTCCCCCACTTCATGTTTTCTAGATGATTGTTTTGGTTTCCTCCAGGTGCTCCAGCTTCCCCCCACATCCCAAAGAAATGTGTGATTGTAGGTTAGTTAGTCATTGTAAATTGGTGTCAGTGTGTAGGCGAGTAGGGAATAATCTGGAGGAATTTGATGGGATTGTGAGTAGAATGAAAATGGAATTACTGTAAATGGGTGTCTGTTGGTCAGCTCTAACTAACTGTAAGCCCTTTTTCTGTATGCCTCCAAAACTGCACAATTTGATGACTATATATGAAGAATTCGAAAATATCTGCCTTGGTCTTCATTAAGCTCCTAATACATGATGTATATTTACACTTCACTGTTTCTCTGTCTGGTCTTTTACCACATAGTACCATGCTTTTGTCTGCACTCATTCTGAATGTCATCTGCTCCACCAGCCTCTATGTTTAAGTGTTGGTTTGGAGAGTAGTGCATATGTTGAAGGTTCCTGGTGCTTGAGCTTTATTCTGTCCTTGTTACCCTGAATTTGCTCATCTCTCAATCTCCATGATGAATCCGGCTGCTCCTTAATCTTGGACAATCTCTGCTTGTGCTCCATCAGTTAGAAGCACTTCCTACAGGTGTCATCCCATGCAAGGCCACCAGCATAATCAAGGATGAGTCTCACTCTGGCCACTCCCACTACCCCTCTCTCCCATCAGACAAGTGGTACAGAAGTGTGAAAACGCACAACTCCAGGTTCCGGGACGGGTATCTTCCCTGCTGTTATCAGGCAACTGAACCACCCTATCAACAACTAGAGAGCAGTCCTGAGCTATTATATTCCTCACTGGAGACCCTCAGACTATCTTTAAGAAAGAACTGCAGATGCTGGAAATATCGAAGGTAGACAAAAATACTGGAGAAAGCGAAGGAATAGGTGATGTTTTGGGTCGAGACCCATCTTCAGACTGATGTGGAGGTTGGGGTGGGAAGAAGAAAGGAAGAGGCAGAGACAGTAGGCTGTGGGAGAGGTCGCCTACTGTCTCCGCCTCTTCCTTTCCGCTTCCCACCACCCCCCCCCCCCCCACCCACCTCCACATCAGTCTGAAGAAGGGTCTCGACCCGAAACATCACCTATTCCTTCGCTCCAAAGATGCTACCTCTCCCGCTGAGTTTCTCCAGCATTTTTGTCTACCTCAGACTATCTTATCTTGCACTAACTTATCTTGCACTAAACGTTATTCCCTTTATTTAATATCAGTGCACTGCGGATGGTTCGATTGTAACATTGCATAGTCTGACTGGTTGGTTGCTGACTGGTAGCACGCAACAAAAGCCTTTCACTCTACCTCGGTAAACTAAATATGAAGCATCCTGACACTTTCCGGTCTCCCTTGTCTATCTATGACCTGACATAGGTCTCCCTTGTCTATCTATGATATATTATATTCTCAAATCCATTTTGGGATGTGGTTATTATCATGTAATAATAAAATCAGTTATCAATTAAACTTCCCTCATATTTTTGACCTTCGTTTCCCAGCTTAAGTTAAAATTTGATTAATGATTAAATAATTATCATTTTTTAATTAATTAAACATTTTATTAATAACCCCTCCCTCACATCACTGAATGTCCTTGTTCTATCCTTTACAGGCACTCCATGGAAATACCACTTTGCACTGTACTCCAGACACATAAGCCTATTTTATTATTTTTGTTTAAATCAGTCTCAAACCTAGTGTGTTCTGAACTAACTATCCTGCTTAAATGCCTTATTTCTGCAATAGATTTGAGCAGTTTTAGCTTACAATTTACAAAGGCAACCATTAAAGGTAATATCTTCCTTCATGATCTCACAGTTAGACATTTTGCGGAACACCTTTACTCAGCCCGCCTGAACCTACCTGATCCCCGGTTGCTGGACACTAATTCTCATTCCCATTCCTACACAAACCTCTCTGTCCTAGGTCTCCTCCATTGTCAGAGTGAGGCTAAACGCAAATTGGAGGAACAGCATCTCATATTTAGCTTGGGCAGCTTACAGCCCAGTGGTATGAATTCTGATTTCTCTCTCTTCAAGTAGCCCCGGCATTTCCTCTTTCTCTATCCCTCCTCCATCCATGTCACACTAGCTTCTCATTTTCACCCTACAAACAGCTAATAATGACCTGTTTCCTTTATCATCATTGCTCTTTTGCATATCTTTCATTCATTGTTCTTTATCTCTCCACATCACCGTCTATATCTCTCGTTTCCCTTATCCCTAACCAGAAGAAGGGTCTCGATCCGAAATGTCACCCATTCCTTCTCTCCCGAGATGCTGCCTGTCCCGCTGAGTTACTCCAGCTTTTTGTGTCAATCTTCGGTTTAAACCAGCATCTGCAATTCCTTCTTACACAGCTCACTTAGTTATCTGTTTAGCTTTACAACTGATCTTTAGTTCCATAAGATCTACTTATCAATTGATTTATGGAAACAGACACAAAATCCGCTGCCATCAGATATAAAGTCCTGATCTGATTCCTGATGCACATGAAGCTATCGGTTCAAAACCACCTCTAAATATAATTTTACAACTTGATATCACACCAGGTGCATTACAACACCAGCCACACTGAAGCACCATTTTTGAAATCCCCTGGTGCTTCATTAGATCTCCTGAAAAATATATAAACTAATTCTTTAATGAAAAAGCAAGCACTTCCATCTGTGATTTCAAGCATGAAAAATTAATCACTTGGGGTGGTTCACATTCCTTAGTTATTCACCTCGGTAGCAATGCAATCACGGTATACCTGCAGTCTGGAATAATGTAAGTGTATAAGACAGAGGTTATGGGGAGAAGGCAAGAGAATGGGGTTAGGAGGGAGAGATAGATCAGCCATGATTGAATGATGGAGAAGACTTGATGGGCCAAATGGCTTAATTCTGCTCCCATCACTTATGACCTTATGACCTTATGACCTTATGGCCATAAGACATAGGAGCAAAATTAGGCCATTCAGTCCTTCAGGCCTACTCCAACATTCGATCTTGGCTGATCTAATTTTCCCTGTCAACCTCATTCACCTGCCCTCTCCCCTTACCTTTGATGCCCTTACTTATCAAGAACGCATCAATCTCAGCTTTAAAAATACCCAATGACATGGCCTCCATTGCCATCTCCATTGCATCCCACAGATTCATCACCCTCTGGCTAAAATATATGTGGTTTATTGTGTCTAGGTTGTGTTTACGATCTACACTATAATCGAATCTCCCAATATTGACTTGCTTTTAAATTCTATTCCAAACCTAAAAGATGTGACAATGCATGGAGGAGGGACCTTACCTGATAAGAAACATTCACAATGGGCCATTCTAGGCATTATCCATGTAACAGCTGAAGAAAAGTTCTATCACTGCTAAGCTATGACCATAGTGAAACTGAAACTTATCAAGGACTGAATATTTCAAAATTTCCCTGATTTTCAAAGAGTTTTAAAAACCAATGAGAGGCTTAAAGCAAATGACTAAATCAACATTATTCAATATTAAAAAGAACATTAAAACAGTTTTATTGATTGAAAATATTAACTCATCTCAATTATTTGATAAAAAAACATGTACGACCTAATATTTATCATTGCACCCCACAGCTGTACATTATGTACCAATGTTGGATTCCACACGGGGTCTAACTGTGGAACACAATCACAAATAGCAGCCAGCAAAGTATTAACAGAGGGACCATGAACATGATGGCAGCAATCATGGCTGTTCATTGTGAAATTAGTTCATCTTCCAGCAAAGATCACCTTGCAGTTCAAAATTATTTTATTGACTGGGATTTCTTTCTATTCATTACAAAATCTTAGCTTGTGCCGTGGCAGCCGGAACAGTTTTGCAAGAATTGTAAACATTTAATGAATACTTGAGAACAACGGAGTGGTTGAGCGCGGCAGTGAATTCGACAGATTCATCACACTCTGGTAAAAGTACAGTATGTGTGGTTTATTGTGTCTATGTTGTGTTTACGATCTACACTGTAATCAACCTTGGTCGAGCTGGTAAAGCTGGTGCCTCAGAGCCCGAGACCAGGGTCAATGTTGCCTTCAGGTGCTGTCAGTGTGGAGTTTGCACGTTCTCCCTGTGGCAGCATGAATGAATGAATGAATACTTTATTGTCACATGTGACAAGTCACAGTGAAATTCTCCGCTTGCATACCCAAAGTATCCAAATCGTGGTCACATAAGGGCGCTGATGGTCACAAAGTATACTCACTATCTGCACCAGGTCCCTCTTTGTTCTCTCCCCCCCCCCCCCCACCGGGTCCCCATTGTCCATTGTTCTCCCCCTCCCCCATGCCAGGTCCTCCTTTGTTCTTTCCCTGGGTACGTTCCAGGTGCTTTGTTTTTGTCTCCCATCCCAAAGACATGAGGGTTTGTAGATTATTTAGCCTCCGAATATTGGCTCCAGTGCGTAGGAAATGGATGAGAAAGTGAAATAACTTAGAACTAGTGTGAATGGGTGGTTGATGGTCATCATGAACTCAGTGGGCCGAAGGTCCTGTTTCCATGCTGTATCACTAAATTAAAAACTAAATGATTACTATTATTAACTGGAAAAGCCAAACTAAATTAACTACATCTTACTCTCCTGCATCATTACAAAAGGTCCACATGGCACATTGTTTTCAAAGATCTTTCACCTGAACAATATGCTCTCGATCACTATGCTGCCTGAAGCCTGATCTCTCATATATAGAAGTATAAATATAAAAAGTGCCATCTTCTATATTACTAAAACTATGTTCTTGACCGCTTTTGGTGATCTGTGCTGCGATTTCCGAGAGAACGCCGCCACCTACGGCCGTCATTTTTGGCCACCTCGCTCAGAGCCCCCCTCCGCCGCACGTGTGCCGAGGATGTTTCCAGTCGATTAAAAATGACAGAGATATTAATGATTTTACAAAATTCCCCATTCTCTCTGCTGCCCCCGCTGGCGGCAGGGGGGATGGACTATAAAACCAGGAAGTGGTGTGCCTCAGGTACACAAAATTGCTGGGGAAACTCAGCGGGTGCAGCAGCATCTATGGAGCGAAGGAAATCCATAGATGCTGCTGCACCCGCTGAGTTTCCCCAGCAATTTTGTGTACCTTCGATATTCCAGCATCTGCAGTTCCCTTTTGAACACAGTGGTGTGCCTCAATTAGTCTGCAAGCTGGAGGAAGGCAGAGGGTCACGTTTCTCTGAGCTGTGAAAAACACTGAACACATGTGCACACAACTGTGAATAAGTACCCTTAATGTGGTTTGAAAATGAAAATATGGTTAAAGTAAAAAAGCACTGCCTGCAAATGGTTGTTTGGGGGGTTTGGGTTGAAATAAAAAGGCACTCTCTCTCCCCCCCCCCCACTCTCCTCTCCCCCTCCCCTCTCCTCTCCCCCCTCCCCTCTCCTCTCCCCCCTCCCCTCTCTTCTCCCCCCACTCTCCTCTCTCCTCTCCCCCCTCCCCTCTCTCCTCTCCCCCTCCCCTCTCTCCTCTCCCCCCTCTCCTCTCCCCCTTTCTCCTCTCCCCCCCTCTCCTCTTCCCCCCCTCTCCTCTCCCCCCCCTCCTCTGCCCCCCTCTCCACTTCCCCCCCCTCGCCTCTCCCCCTCCCTCTCCCCCCACTCCCCCCCCCCCTCTCCTCGCCCCCCCTCTCCTCCTCCTCTCCTCTACCCCCTCTCCTCTCCCCCTCCTCCTCTCCCCCCCCCTCTCCTCCCTCCCCTCTCCTCTCTCCCCCCCTCCTCTCCTCTCCACTCCCCCCCTCTCTCTCTCCCCTCTTTTTCTCCCCCTCCTCCCCTCCCCCACCGTCCCTCCCCTAAACCCCCCTCCCCTCCACACACCCCTACCCCCTTCCCTCCATCCCCCCTCCCCCTCCCTGCTCCCACCTCTCCCCCTCCCCTCACCTCACCCCTCTCAGCACACCCCCTCTCTCCCCCTCTCCCCCTTCACCTCTCTCCCCTCCTCTCCCCCCTCTCCCCCCTCATTTCCCCCCTCCTCTCCCACCCCCCTCTCCTCTCCCTCTCCTCTCCCCCCCTCTTCTCTCCCACCCTCTCCTCTCCCCCCCTCTCCTCGCCCCCCTCACCCTTTCTCCCCTCTCTTTTTCTCCCACTCCTCCCCCCCATCCCCTCCCCCACCGTCCCTCCCCTAAATTCCCCTCCCCTCCACACACCCCTACCCCCTGCCCTCCACCCTCCCTGCTCCCCACCTCTCCCCCTCCCCTCACCTCTCCCCCTCCCCTCTCCCCCCACCCCTCTCCCCCCTCCCCTCACCTCTCCCCCTCACTCTCACCCTCTCTCTCTCCTCCCCTCCACCCCCACCTTTCCCCTTTCACCCACCCTCCCTCTTCTCCTCCTCGCCACCCCCCTCTCCCTCTTGCCCCTCTGTCTGTGTCTCTGCCCACGTCCCTCTCTGCCCTCACTCTGTACCCCCCCTCCCTCCCTCCCTCTCTAGATGTGACAGCAAGTTGGGGACTATGCGTCAGTAGATAGGGTGGTTATGGGGTAAAAGGAGCAAATTAATAATATTAATATAATATCAAGGGGGGTAATTAGCATGAGTGCGGGGGAGGGGAGATAGTTAGTATGTGACGCTGCATGCCACCTCCCCCCCCCCCCCACAACCGCACGTTGGGGGAACAGACCCAACGGGTCTGCACTTGGTCTAGTATATTACTAAAACTATGTTCTTGACCGGTTTTGGCTTTCTGTGCTGCGGTTTCCGAGAGTACGCCGCCACCTACGGCCGTCATTTTTGGCCACCTCGCTCAGAGCCCCCCTCCGCCACATGTGCGCCGAGGATTTTTCCCGTCGATGAAAATTGACAGAGATATTAATGTTTTTACAATATTCCCCATTCTCTCTGCTGCCCCTGCTGGAGGGAGGGGGAGGGACTATAAAACCAGGAAGTGGTGTGCCTCAATCAGTCTCTGCAAGTGGTGTGCCTCAATCAGTCTCTGCAAGTGGTGTGCCTCAATCAGAGCTTTGAATGACACTGAATAATGTCTACAGCACTCTGAGTACCCTTAATTTGGTTTGAAAATGAAAATATGGTTAGAGGTAAAAAAGCCTGCCTGCAAATGGTTGGTACACAAAATTGCTGGGGAAACTCAGCGGGTGCAGCAGCATCTATGGAGTGAAGGAAATAGGCGACGTTTCGGGCCAAAACCCTTCTTTAGACTGATGAGGGGTGGGGGGGGGGGGAAAGAAAGAAGGAAAAGGGGAGGAGGAGGAGGAGCCCGAGGGCGGGCGGATGGGAGGGTGGGAGGAGACAGCTAGAGGGTTAAGGAAGGGGAGGAGACAGCAAGGGCTAGCCAAATTGGGAGAATTCAATGTTAATGCCATAAGGACGCAAGGTCCCCAGACGGAATATGAGGTGCTGTTCCTCCAATTTCCGCTGTTGCTCACTCTGGCAATGGAGGAGACCCAGGACAGAGAGGTCGGATTGGGAATGGGAGGGGGAGTTGAAGTGCTGAGCCACCGGGAGGTCAGGTAGGTTATTGCGGACTGAGCGGAGGTGTTCGGCGAAACGATCGCCCAACCTACGCTTGGTCTCACCGATGTAAATCAGCTGACATCTAGAGCAGCGGATGCAGTAGATGAGGTTGGAGGAGATACAGGTGAACCTTTGTCGCACCTGGAACGACTGCTTGGGACCTTGGATGGAGTCGAGGGGGGAGGTGAAGGGACAGGTGTTGCATTTCTTGCGGTTGCAACGGAAAGTGCCCGGGGAGGGGGTGGTGCGGGAGGGAAGGGAAGAATTGACGAGGAAGTTGCGGAGGGAGCGGTCTTTGCGGAAGGCAGACATGGGGGGAGATGAGAAGATGTGGCGAGTGGTGGGGTCACGTTGGAGGTGGCGGAAATGGCGGAGCTCCATTCCCTCTCCTCTCCCCCCCTCCTCCATCCCCTCTCCCCCCCCCCCCCCTCTCCTCTCCCCCCTCTCCTCTCCTCTCCCGCCCTCTCCTCTCCCCCCCCTCTCCTCTCCCCCCTCCCTCTCCTCTCCCCCCCTCCCTCTCCTCTCCCCCCCCCCTCTCCTCTACCCCCCCCTCCCTCTCCTCTCCCCCCTCTCCTCCTATCCTCCTCTCCTCTCCCCCTCCCTCTCCTCTCCCCCCCTCCCTCTCCTCTCCTCTCCCCCTCTCCTCTCCCCCTCTCCTCTCCTCCCCTCCTCCCCTCCTCTCCTCCCCTCCTCTCCTCCCCTCCTCTCCCCCCCTCTCTCCTTCCCCCCTCCTCACCCCCCCCTCCTCCCCCCCTCTTCTCTCCCTCCCTCTCCTCTCCCCCCCTCTCCTCTCCCCCTCTCCTCCCCCCCCTCTCCTCCCCTCCTCTCCTCCTCTCCTCCCCTCCTCCCCTCCTCTTCCCCCCTCTCTCCTTCCCCCCCTCCTCACCCCCCCCTCCTCCCCCCCCTCTCCTCTCCCATCCTCTCTCCCCCTCTCCTCCAATCCCCCCCTCTCCTCCAATTCCCCCCTCTCATCCCCCCCCTCCTCCCCCCTCCATCCCCCCCCTCCTCCCACCTCCATCCCCTCCCCCACCGTCCCTCCCCTATACCCCCCTCCCCTCCACACAGCCGCTACCCCCCCCCTGCTCCCCACCTCTCCCCCGCCCCTCATCTCACCCCCCTCTCAGCACTCCATCTCTCTCCCCCCCTCTCTCCCCCCTCTCTCCCCTCTATCCCCTCTCTCTCTCTCTCTCCCCCCCTCTCTCCCCCCTCCCTCTCTCTCCCCCCTCCCCCCCCCCCCTCTCTCCCCCCTTCTCTCCCTCCTCCCTCCTCCCCCTCTCTCCTCCCCCCCCCTCTCTCTCTCTCTCTCTCCCCCCTCCTCCCCTCCATTAGCGTGAGTGCGGGAGGGGAGGGGTAGTTAGTGTGTGATGCTGCATGCCGCCTCCCCCCTCTCCACCCACAACCGCACGTTGGGGGAACAGACCCAACGGGTCTGCACTTGGGCTAGTCATTTACTAAAGCTTTCACTGTACCACAAAAAGGCTTTGGGATGTTTACTTGAAATCAGACGTTGTGGGCATTTTGGTCTTTTAGTAACATGAGAGTTAGTTTCACGTTCTATTTTACAGTTGCAGATAGCCTGAGTGATGTGCTCCCTAGTTCCAACCACTTAAACACACAAAACAAGCACAGAATTAAATAGGTGCACATTGATCCGTGTTCTAATCCTATCACAGGGCTAAACTTGGCATCCAGGATTTTGTCCGTTAGCTGCTGCTGCTGCTATTGCAGCTGTCACTCTTGATTATATGTTATCATCCATTGCTTTGCACTTTGTGGCCCCAATTCTGAGCATATTTGTGGGATTATTTTTGGATGTTTGCACAACAGTCTTGTTTTAATATATTCTATTAGAACAGCATTCCTCCTCTTCAGTATTAACATTTTATTGAATGTCATAGAAAATAAACGGAGGGATATAATCCCTCTCATATCCTCACATGGCACAGTGGTGCAGCGGTAAAGTTGCTGCCATATAGTGCCAGAGACTCGGGTTCAATTCTGACTACGGGTGCTGTCTGTACGGAGTTTGCACATTCTCTCTGTGATCACATGGATTTTCTCCAGGTGCTCCAGTTTCCTACCACATCCCGAGGACATGCAGGTTTGTAGGTTAATTGACTTTGGTAAAAATTGTAAACTATCCCTAGTGTGTAGGATAGTGGGTATGCTGGTTGGCATGGGCTCAGTGGACTGAAGGGCCTGTTTCCAGACTGTATCTCTATCAAATGTTGAAAGTCTCAGATATGTAACATCATGATGCACTTGCTGTCTGTGATGAAGATGACTGACAAATAATAATCTTTGTTTGGATAAGATTATGCAGTTATAGTAGCTTAATAGGACTTTAGAAGGAAGATTGTCATACATTCCACGACAAGAAAGATGTTTGGCACAATCTCTGCCCTTCTAAAGCGGCCTGCAGCCACTTTAGAAGAATAGGCAAAAATATAATATGGGAAACAAGGAAGTCAATTTCCCCACAGTAAATTCCCATAAAGAGAACCTTAAGCTAGACACAAAAGCTGGAGTAACTCAGCGGGTCAGGCACCATCTCTGGAGAAAAGGAATAGGTGATGTTTTGGGTCGAGACCCCTCTTCAGACTGCACTTGGTATCTTATGGACTCATAGTGTCATAGAGTGTGGAAACAGGCCCTTCGGCCCAACTTGCCCACACCGGCCAACAAGTCACAGCTACGCCAGTCCCACCTGCCTGCATTTGGCAAATATCCCTCCATACCTATCCTATCCATGTATCTGTCTAACTGTTTCTTACACGTTGTGATAGTCCCTGCCTCAACTGCCTCCTCTGGCAGCTCGTTCCATACATCTGCCACCCTTTGTGTGAAAAAGTTACCCCTCAGATTCCTATTAAATCTAAATAATAATAATAATAATAAGATAAATAATATTGATTTATTTATGGAGCAATCGGGGACAGGATGTAAAAAGCTATAGTTGGTCAATATGTGAAGGGTTTTTTTTATGGTTAACGTGTTCAACTCTGGTTTGCAGAGTGTCTCTCCGGCAGGTCGCCACTGGGTGGCGTGTCGCTCACTCACTGGCTGGTAGAGCCACTAGATGACACGATGCAACTTCGGTCGTGTTTCACTCCTGCAACAGTCAGTTAATTCGTGTCGTGCAACAAGATCTTTGCTGCGTTTTTTTCAATCGTTTATTTTTTTTCCTCCGTCGAATAGTAGCGCTCGTTTGCATTTAGAAAATGCAATAATTTCAGCGCGGGACATTCCGTGACATTTAATGACATTCAAAAAATATACTCAGTACCAATCGAAGTCAATTTGGTGTCAAGACGGAAGTAAAGTGCGTGTACACAAAATTGCTGGGGAAACTCAGCGGGTGCAGCAGCATCTATGGAGCGAAGGAAATAGGCGACGTTTCGGGCCGAAACCCTCCTTCGCTCCATAGATGCTGCTGCACCCGCTGAGTTTCCCCAGCAATTTTGTGTACCTTCGATATTCCAGCATCTGCAGTTCCATTTTGAAGAGTAAAGTGCGTGTGTTGTGTCAGTGCAGCGTGCCATATGTTCATAAGCAGTTTCAATGGTGGTGCCGGTACTTGCTTGGTCGAAATGCAATGCATAGGTTACCCAGATAAACATTTGTGTGCAGGGAAATGTAGCCACAATAATGCCGGGTTAATCTGCTTGCTAGAGGAGGGGGGGGGGGGAGGGGAGGGGGGGGGGGGGCCCCCCAAAAACATCTTATAATGGCAAATCGCTCAATGAAAAAGACATTAAAAGGATAGCATTGTTGTTGTTAAACGCAGAGCTGCTGTGCATGTTTGTATATCCTCTCTACGATCCCATTTAAACAACAGCTAAGTGTAAACTTTGTGCTAAATTTCGGTTTTCTGCTTCTCAGAGCACGCTTTGGAATGATCTCGTAGCGCATTCGGATATCATTCAACATAGAGAATTGTAAATGTTTTCTGAAAGGACAGAATTCAACTCTCGAGGCATTGAAATTGAACTTTAGCTCAAATTTGCCACAGAACAGAACTCGTCCTTTTTTAAAGCCCTGTCAAATTAAAATCTCGACAGGAGATCAAGTGGTTTCATTTGACGATGTTAGCTGAGAACATCACAGGTTTTTTTTTTACTATTGGAGAGTGGAGTGAGTTCACCATATTTGATATCGTATACTTACGGGCAAAAAAAGGTTCTACAAACCGTGCTGTAAATATAACCGCTTTATAGTTCCACTTGGCCTTAACGTAAAAGCTCTCAGCTCTCTTTGATAATTCACATTTGTCGTATTTAGGCGTTTGCCCGAGCCATGCTTGCATACTGTTAAAGCAGTAGCCAAGAAGCCTCGATCCAGCCTGGGCTCTGGTTGACATGAAGCGAAACTATCATTATCAGCCCAGGACAGGAACCCACAGTTTAAATGTAAGGTAGACACGAAGTGTTGGAGTAACTCAGCTGGCCAGGCAGCATCTCTGGAGGAAAAGAATATGTGACGTTTCGGGTCGGAACCCTTCTTCAGACTGCCCAGATAACATGTTTCTAAAGGCCCGTTTTGGTTTCATTTTAGTTTTGATTTAGAACATTTTGTTGTACCTCCTGAAAGACCACCGAAATGAAGCATTTTCAGCGCTATTACAAACATAAGTTTCATTTTATATATATATATATATATATATATATATATATATATATGTGTTTGTTATAGCGCTATATATATTTATATATATGAAGGAACTGCAGATGCTGGTTTAAACCGAAGATAGACACAAAATGCTGGAGTAACTCAGCGGGAGAGTCAGCATCTCTGGGGAGAAGGAATGGGTGACGTTTCGGGTCGAGACCCTTCTTCAGACTAGATAACTACTTTGTCGTCTGAAGAAGGGTCTCGATCCGAAACGACACCCATTCCTTCTCTCCAGAGATGTTGCCTGTCCCACTGAGTTACTCCAGCTTTTTGTGTCTATCTTTAGTGGAAAATATATATATTGAAGAGAGAATACGATTACATTAACGAAACGTGCCTTTTATTCATTTACAAATCCATGGAATTCCTGCTTGTAATTTCAAAGGTTTCAGGAAGTTATTACCGTGTCTACATTTAGAAACAGGTCTCTGTGCTTTTCGGTTTCTCCGATACCTTTGTTTTTAAGTTTTTTTAAGGGTTCTTTTGAAATTGTTAGAAAATAATAATAAGAAAGTTATCTTACAGCAATCACTGAGTAGAAGACATCGATTTAAACGTACACGGACACGGAGATTTGGCTTAAATTACACGTAGCGTTTTCCTTGCTGGTTCCTGTCATTTTGGACTCCAGAGGGTTCTTTTTTTCACAATAGTCCCAGCCAGAAATATGGATCTTCTCCGCCCTAGATCTTCTTCACCGTGGCAGGTGTCTGCAGCAGGTGTGTTCACCTGCAGTGGATGGAAGGTACGCTTATCCTGGGTTTGTAGCGAATCGTCGACGCAGCTCACAGTCACCTCAGTTGCGTTTCCATTGAATAATGTGCCAAAAAAGTCTCATGTCTGCCTCTCTATTCCACCTTGATTTATTACATAAAAATACCAAAATATGTCATCACCAGAGTAATTAATTAATACAAATCTGCATTCTGCATCGGCAATTAGTGGAGAAGGGTGTAGTAAAATGGCTTAGATTCAACTGTTTCATTTAAACGCTCCTTCAAGCAGAAAGATACGTTGGACGATGATATAAATATGTTTTTCTTTCGTCTTTGAACTACATAAAGTACTCAAATGTGACGTAGATATTTAAAGCACTATAACATTTTAAGCATTATTAAAATAAAATAACAACAAGTCTGAAGTATAGGTTCTCTATCTTTATATGGTGAAGATTACTGAAGCAAATCGCTGCCTAATTCCCTCTGCTCCCTGTTCTATAAAGACTAATCCTAAATGTCGGGCTGGCAGATGCGTCTTCCTGTACTTCTTTAAAGTGTCCATTATGTTGCTGCGTTAATGTATTTTGCTCCAACTATTAATTGCATTTTTCCAATTGAAAATATATTGCACTGGTACAAAACACTCTGGTATGAAGTCGCGATCGGGCGGTAAATGTGCCGCAGGTGCTGGGATTATATATCGTCAACTTCTAAAGTTACAGGGAACTTGTCACGTGCTGATCGCCTCCTGTTTCTGGACAACGGGAGCTGTTTATGGTGCTGCAGTTCAAAATCGTCTGTTTATGGGCGATCTCTCCGGCGGGTTGTGCCCGTGAGCGTGTGTGTGCGCGCATCTCTGCTAATGTTCCTGTGTGTTTATGCTAGGAGTGTATTTTCCCAATGTTTATCAGTGCCAGTGTGTTTGTCTGCTTGTGTGCCGTATGCTTTTGTGTCCTCCTGTACATATGTGCATACGCATGTTCCTGTATCGTTGTGAATGTGTGTGTGTGGTTCGATTTGTATGCGTTTATTTATTTGTATTGGCAGCGGAGGAGTTGCATGCATGTGTTCAACTATTTGTCTCTATGCGGCATGTGAATGTGTGTAGTTAGCACCAGACCACGGGAAGACTAAATTCAAATACATGGCAAGGTAGGGAGACTGTTTCCTCGGTTCTGTTGGCAGAACAGAATATCCGTCCTGATGTCTGTGTGACATGTCAGGGATTAGTACTGCTTACGATGCGCTTTATCTGGTGAAAACACTTAGCAGCTACCAGGTTATGCAAAGCACAGCAGCACAGAACTGCTGCTTTTCGCCTGGAACTTCTTGTCCCTGTATCGATCGGAAATACGCTTCGAATGAGGATGCTTAACTGATAGTAAAACGAGGAACAGCGCCCGCATTAAAACAGGCAAATGAAATGCAACACAAACAGAACGGGATTCTCTTTCTGTCCGATTAAAAATGCGTGCACTTATGATTTCGTTTATTTTGATGGTTAAATAATTGAGCTACTTAAAACAAGGAACAACGTGTATGATGCGCGTCTATATTCTATCTGTGCGTCCGAGAAAAAACCGGAATTAAGTTATATAAATAAAATAATAAGATTAGAATCTTAAATTGAAAATACAATTAGTGCATTTCCAAAAAAACGGCTCAACCTGCGATGAACATAAACGCGATAAAGTATTGTCTTAAATTACTGAGGTAATGCGGCTAATTGGGGGCAATTTTTCTGGTACACGATAGCTTACAACATCTTTTTTGATAAATTCTATTTTTTCGTTCTCGCAGGTGCAATATGAATCAATTATCTTAATTAAGATAATGCCATGCACCCAAGAGATTTAAATCGGGTGAAATTTGCACGGTGGACAACTGGATTGGATCTTTAATATGGTTCCTGCCTGTTCCAAGTGAAGGAGTGGATGGGGCACGGAAAGAGAAAAGTTGATAACAAATAATTCTGCGTTTATTATTTTATTTATTTATATGCATGCAAATGTTAAAGGGGAACAAAAAGAACCACTTGGGCCCATTAGCAGCGATTCATGAATTTAAAAAAATCAAGCAAGTCTGTTGTCAAATTACGAACTCCCGCCTAGTTGCAAACCGACAGAATAATGAGAGACAATGGAAAAAACATCCACCAAATACACTTTGGCTCAGCACTGCCGTTTGATCGCTTAATAAAGTCGAAATGAGCACCGCATCAATCCAAGTAAGGATGGAATTATTCAGACAAGATATATTCAGGCCAACTCTTAAAAATAATTAATTTTCCAATTAGGACACAAACGCAACCGTTTTATTTTTTAAGGGGGGGGTGATGCTGATTTCAGGGTACAGTTGGTACTTAGAATAATAATGGAGACAAAAATCAATTATATTTTGTTCCAATCGCATGGATGCCTTTTCACATTCCCCCCCTTTCCAACGGTCAGTTTGGCGACCTTCGCATTATTGTTTAAAACCCCAACAGAAGTGAGCATATTTGGACGTTGGATTTGTTTGCCCATTCGTGAAAAGGCTTTTGTTTGCGTGCGTGCGGCTCGCGTGCCGGGGGGAAAAACCGCCTCATTAGGGCGAAAGCCAAAAACTTTCTTGCATCAATGTCTCTGCAATCGCCTCATTTACCCTTCTCCCCAAAGCAACTCGCCGGTTCCAAGTAAACTTCCCCACTGTTATGTGTTTTTTTTTTTTTGTGCAAAGCACTTTGAATCTAAATATAAATGAAAGTGCTTATTTTGTTGGGGGAAAGACCTTGCACTTCTGTCGACGGGGCAACAGATTTGTCAACGCCTGGGTCAACAATAAAACCTGCTTAATTCCAAACTATTTAACTTTGCAAACTGATTGATCTTTGAATGGATCAGCTGCTTCGCTTCAAATATAATTTGTATTCAACAACCAAAAATAAAAGAGAAACTTCAGCCGAAACAATGCAATATTCAAGAGGGTGCAATGTGTGGATGCGGCCCGTCTCCATTCATGTGCATTTATATGAGTGGGAGGAGGAGGAGGGGAGGGGAGGGGATGGGTGCAAGCGGCTGCCCGTTTACAGCAGAGGGTGAACAGGTCCGCTGAACCGCTCGCCGGCGACAGATGGTCCACAAAAGGCAATGGGGAGCCGCACGCGCCGGCGGAATACAAATACGCCGGCCACGTGACGCCTCCCCCTCCCCCCCGCGTGACGTCACGCGCGCCATATGGCGAGAGGGCGGAGGCGTCCCTTCCTCGTCGACGCGCCGCCAGTGCGCACGCGCGCCACCCCCGGCGACGGGGCAGCGAGACGGCGACGCCCTTTTTTCGCACCTTCCGCCCCTATAAAGCGGCGCGCGGCGGCCGCCAGCGCCAGTCCGCAAAGAAGCCTGACCTGCAAGTGCACCGCGCAGGTTATGAGTCTACCCTAGACTCCATAAACTCGCAAGGTATTTTTTGTTGTTGTTGTAAAGTCTTAACATCAGACTGCAAATTATTAATGCAGTATAATTAATAATTTGCAAATTATTAGTTATGTTTACAGCGCTTAATTTGACCCCTGTAACTGATTTAAACGCTAGCCTCAGTTTTGCCTTCAATTACTAGTTTGCAGAATTTACGAATGAAGTTGACGCTTTGATTTTGGTGGCCAGTGAGGACTGACATTGAATGCTGCAACAATTTGCGCAAACCATGTCTCTTTATACATTATTAATTTGGGGGTGCAGCGTGCAGGAGAGTGACGTGAGAGATGGGAGCATATGCTACCTGTTACAGTGTCAGGAGACGACGGAGCGCACTGGATGAAATAGTTGCATCGCTGGTGCACAGATCGGGATGTACAAATACATAAATCCGATGCCGCTCACCCGGGCGCCAGCTGTAGCATTTTGTTTAAAACGCGGATTTAGTTGGGCATTGAATTGATGCTGCTGCAGTAAAACCAGCGGATGGGGATGTTTATTAGAGACCCGATTGTGCACCTGATCCCAGTGGATTACAGCGTTTGCGTGCACTCTTAGGGATTTCAGAGATTTTATTTTGCACCGCAAAACCGTCCTCGGAAATTTACTGCACGATGTCTGTGCTGATCTTTGAAGAAATCGGTCAATTTTATTCCCCCACTACTGTAAACATTTTTGTTTACAAGTAGTTTCCACTCCTTGCTGTTGAGAATTTGAAATAACAGTTGCGCTGATAGACACACAGGACAGGATTAGATCTGCCAGTCACATTTTATTGTTCCTAATCTGTTCATGCACGTCAACAAAACCATCAATTTATATATCAGTAAGTAGGTCCATATACATCACTGTGTGCGATATAGGGAAAACTCTGCCGTGCTCCCATTTATGTTCAATTTGATGAAAAGGATTACATGTAGGTTTCTTCTTAACACAAATGTTACGTGAAATGAATTACTTTTTTTTTCTGGTAACATGACAGAAATAGATAGAAACAGCGTATGATTCCAACCTAATCCAGTTCCTATGAAATTGTGATTTATTTTTAAGTTCCGTCGTATTTTCCTGTTGACATTCTGCGGATCATGTAATTTATCAACGAGACAAGGACAGATGTTGGAGCGACACGACCATGCCTTTTGGACATCCTATCTCGTTTTTCAGTGCTTTTGAATATTTATTTATAATCAATAAACCAAATACAATATCCAGGGCTTTGCGAAATGCATTGTTGCTTCACATCTATAGGCATCGCTCTGATCCACTTGATCTCTTTTGGAATCACGGTGTATACAATAAAGGTGCTACGGTTTTACTGTGGAAAGTTTTAAACTTAGTTGAGCATTGGCGGATAATGTGATTGTTGGCGTCGGGTTTTCATTCTGCCTGAAGAATGTACTTTTTGTGTGTGTTTTTAATTGTTTAGGTTTTTAACGGTAACAAAGTCGTACATAAAAGACATGATGCCAGAGATCCAGAGTAATCCCAGCTGGACGGATGACTGTCTCAGTTCCCAGGATGAGCAAGACGTGGAGAAGAAGGACGATGAAAACGAAGCCATGAGCCTGTCCTTCAAGGATGACGGGGTAGAGCTTGATAAAATGGGGGAGGAGGACGACGAGGACGACGACGACGACGACGATGATGATGATGATGATGGTGGCGGTGATGGTGATGGTGATGAGGAGGAAGTGGACGAGGATGAAGATCAACAGCCTAAACGGCGGGGGCCGAAGAAAAAGAAAATGACTAAAGCCCGACAGGAAAGGTTTAAAATGAGGAGAATGAAAGCGAACGCCAGAGAGAGGAACCGCATGCACGGATTGAACGCAGCACTGGACAGTCTGCGGAAAGTCGTGCCCTGTTACTCCAAAACCCAAAAGCTCTCCAAGATCGAGACTCTGAGACTGGCCAAGAACTACATCTGGGCTTTGTCCGAGATCCTGCGTTCGGGAAAGAGCCCGGACCTTGTCTCGTTTGTGCAGACCCTTTGCAAAGGCTTATCCCAGCCCACCACCAACCTGGTCGCCGGGTGCCTTCAGTTAAACCCGCGAACTTGCCTTCCAGAGCAGAACCAGGACATGCCGCACATGCAGACGGCCAGTGCTTCCTTCTCCGTACACCCATATACGTACCAGTCGCCTGGTCTTCCGAGCCCGCCCTACGGTACCATGGACAGCTCACATATATTCCACGTCAAGCCGCATAGCTATGCCGGGGCACTGGAACCTTATTTCGAAAGCACTCTCACTGAATGCACTAGCCCGTCCTTCGACGGGCCGCTGAGCCCACCTTTAAGCGTCAATGGGAATTTCACATTTAAACACGAGCCTTCTCAAGAGTTTGACAAGAACTATACTTTCACCATGCACTACCCCGCAGCCTCGCTGGCCGGGCCTCAAGGACACGGCTCCATGTTTTCCGCCGCTACCCCTCGGTGTGAAATCCCCATAGACAACATTATGCCATACGACGCCCACTCGCAACACGAGCGAGTTATGAGTGCCCACCTTAATGCCATCTTCCACGATTAACATGGAAGCCAGCAACAATGTATTGTAAACGAAACAATATTGATGTACTCCTTGAATAGCTCGTTTACACACGGCAGCGCACTTGCTGCGGAGTGCAAACGTTTCACGCTTAAATTAGTACTTGTATTTATTATTGTTACTGCCTTTAGAAACGGGAATTTAAACGGCTTCCTGTTCATCTTCTTAACAATATTATACTTAGCGTTCCTCGTCGTGGGCTACATATGGAAGTCGATGTAGCGCCTGATCAGAAAATGGTAATTATCGATCCACATGACAAAATCACAAGCAATAATTAGGAATCTATGCAATTTTTAAACTAATAATGGGCCAATTTAAAAATATATTTTTCAACCAACATTTTACTACTGTAACCTTTCCCATGCTGAATTATTTTGTTGTGATTTTGTACAGAATTTTTAATAAATTTTTATAAGGTCGATTTCCTATTTTAACCATGCAGCTCCATCACTGTTTTATATCAAAAGTAGGATTATTTATAATTTATACAAAAGTAATTTAATTTTTAACGAGCAGAAAAGTGCTTAGAATAATATTCTGTTGCCTTAGCACTTCCTACCTATATAATCACGCAAGGTTGCACAATCCTAGCCAATTATTTTCCTGCATCAGTCTTTAACTGCTATTAGAACCTTACCTACAAAACAAACATAATGCAAATCGAAAACCAATTAAAAAGACATATCTTTCATAGATCATATCAAAATGGTATGGCAGTTGCACAAATGTGTATATAATTTTAATCAAATACCAATTTCTGTTTCTTAAAACGGTTGCTTGACTATCACAAATGATTTGCACTGCATTTCTTTAAATCATTTCCATCAAACATTGTCAGAACAGCTAAGCTAATTTGACTAAAACCAGCAAAGGAATTGTTCCAGGTATCAACTAATTGACTTGACATAATGCGCACATAGATATACACACATGGACACATAACACTGCGTCTTATCATGAGTTGAAAAGCAACAGCTATAATCTGGCTTATTAATGTTGGGCTATATATTTGTTAATTAGTGCAGTAGCTAAAAAGTCTCACATTTATTCAGTAATTAGAACAATAGATATTGCATGTACAATGCAGTCCAGATGAAGTGCTGTTTAAAGTGTAATGCTGGTTCAACTGAAATAAATTGGTACTGTAATTTTGTTTGTAATCCTGTATTTTATGATGTAATGCCACAATGCATTGGGAATTGAAATCAGATTCATCCGGTCCTTTATGGAAATAGTAATCTCATTTTTGTCAAATGTTGCATTTTCATTAAATGTGATTTTCCTTAGTGTATGTAATTCCTATGGGATTATTGTTTTATTTTGATAGCTCATGAAAAGGTGCAAAATTTATTATTTGTTGAATAAAAGCTGATTACAACAAACATTTACTTCCATGGTCTGTTTTATTTTCATTTTGTAGATTAGGGGTCAAGGCAGCACTCACATTTTAACATTTGAGGCTTTTTAAAGAATTGAAGACATCCTTAGGAATAAAATTGAAACAGATTTCCAATTTATGCCTCTTCTTCCAAAACAGTGTTGATAATCATGACTTATTCCTTAGAGAGAATTATTCCCTTTGACATATTGTAAACAGTATCTTTACAATCATGAACCACTATTAATGTTTAATACTTCCCCATTTTCCTCAGCTCTTCTCCACCACTTCTGCAACAGGTGGCATCAAAGTTCACTTCCTCAAACTTGGGAAAATAACAATTCAAGGTGGCTTATATTCACTGATAAATCTTTATTGCATTCATGAGAGATATTAAACAATGCAGTGTGGGAAAGAACTGCAGATGCTAGTTTGAATCGAAGGTAGACACAAAATGCTAGAGTAACTCAGCATGACAAGCAGCATCTCTGGAGAGAAGGAGTGGGTGACGTTTCGGGTCTAGAGGGGAGTGCGCGGGACAGAGATAGAATGTAGTCGGAGACAGTAGGACTGGTGGGAGAACTGGGAAGAGGGAGGGGATGTAGAGAGAGGGAAAGCAAGGGCTATTTGAAGTTAGAGAAGTCAATGTTTATACCACTGTGGTGCAAGGTACACAAGCAAAATATGAGGTGATGTTCCTCCAATTTGCGCTGGGCCTCACTCTTATAACACTCTGGCCTCACGCTGACACTCTCTATCCCCTCCCCCTTCCCAGTTCTCCCACGAGTCACAATCTCCGACTACATTCTATCTCTGCCCCGCCCACTCCCCTGACATCAGTCTGAAGATGGGTCTCGAGTAGACCTGAAACATCACCCATTCCTTCTCTCCAGAGATGCTGCCTGTCCTGCTGAGTAAAACGATGCAGTCATGAAATAATGCATGGTGTGCACAGTAATAGTACAAACCAATTTAAAGAATTAACACAATACAAAGTATTCTAAATAATTGAAGGTATCTAATATTTGACATCCTTTTGCTCTAAAATTATTTTCTAAATATTTTTAGTTACCACACTTTAAATGCAGCTGAGTTAAACTCGCCTTATTGATTGAAGAGAAATAAATATTACCTTGACATTTATTCTACAAGAAGCCAAGTTTGAACAGTTCACTATACTGAGAATCTGAGGACAACTTCAATTTCTGTTTAAAACTTTTTCTTCTCATCATAAATAGATTATCTGATGGAATTTTTGTAAAGTTGAGATTTTTAACTTAATAACTACATTTGCATAATTCTCCTCTTCAAAGGTAACTTTAAATTGATTTACATCTCAGAATTGAAAAAAGATTACAGCATATCAGTGTGTTGTAAAGGCTTTCACATTTAAATATATGCAGGTACTGACACGGAAAATGTTACTCTTTGTTGGAATAAATGTTCTAAAAGTTGCAAAACATTTAATGGATAGATTAATTAATATTAATAACTCATTCCTTTAAGCACGCCAATTGTGTATATTAAAACAAAATTAAAGTGTGGGCATCCTAACATCATTATCCACAAGTTATTTGTTTTACAATAACAAGGAATGTCATATCCCCAGAGCAGGGGTAGGGAAAAACTGTGAGGTTGGTAAAGCCTGTCACTCTGCAAACCAGTCGGAGGTACTTAGATATATGTATGGATTTAAATTCCTTAAAATATATATATTTTTAAATCCTTTAAAAAATACGTGAGGATCGCCAACATTGAAATTCAATCTTTGGCATTGATTAAAAAAAATACAAAGACTGTACATACAATACATTCAAAAATAATTGAATAACTATAGTTTATGCTTAATATGCAAGATATAATTCTACTAAATAATTGAGATGGTTTTGTAAAAGACCAACTAAATTGATATTAAAAAAAACATTAGTTTAATGACCACCATGAGCTGCAATGGCTGCTTTAGTTTTGTCCAAATATTTAGTTTTGTCCAAATTTCAAAATATCTTTATTTTGCTTAAGAGCAGAATTATCAGTCTTGTCCCTGACCTTCTGTACAGGCATAATTTGTTTTTTTTTTCTGGAAAGCATAGTCCATTGCGGGACAACTCGCTGGTCCAGTCCAAAATATTTTGCCATCTTTTTTTGCCATAAATGCAGTGGCTCGGAATTAGGTGTCAGGAGAATATGTACTTGGCAGCTTTCTCACTTTCTTGCCCTCAGCGGTCTTTCTGTTCTCATTAAAAGCATCTGTGTCTGTTATGGTGTATTTAAGCATAGAATGCTGCAAACATTGCAATGTATTCAATGTACAAAGTTCATCTTAAATAAGCATGGACATTCTTTTCCATTTTTATTTTATTTGTGATGCTTCTAACAAAAGCTTCCGATGCCTCAATGGTGTAAATTGCCAAATTATCAGAATAACCTATATGAAAGGAAGACCCCATAATTAGAGGAAGGTTGGTATTAAAACTCGCCTTTGGAATGAGCTCTACTGTCTGTCAAATTTCCAGGAAAAATATCAGGTTTTCCACTTACAAACTGATGCAAGTACTGTCACATCATAGACAAACAGTTCATTGCTAGCTGAGTACATGCATTGTCGCAACACAAATTCATTCAGCTGCAGTTGGACCTGTTCCATCTCTATTCCCTTGTGTCTATTGGCAGACTCACGAACACCTAAGCATAAGAGAACAAAGACGGGAGTTAGCTACAATTAGAATTAGCATACTTTTTAAGCGATTGAACTGAAATGTTATGCTTAACAAGTAATTAGCAAAAAATAGGATTTAATAGTACAGGTAGGACAAAAAATTCAAAATAGTCTGTTCATTGCATGAAAAATCATAGTAGACATAGAAATGATGAAAAGTGAAAATACAATTTAATATATTTGCATTATGACTTTTTACAAAACAAAAATGTATCTGTCTCGCATATTATAAAAGGCTAATTTTAAAAAACCTAGCACATTAGTGGATAAATGACCCTTGGTTATGCCTAGATTTCAAAGCATTAGGATTCTTTCAGTCAGTTGAGGGGCAACTCGCATGCCACCATCTTTTATTCAAACCCAGGCAGGCACAGATGTTGCTTCTGCAGGGGAGGTTTTAATTTATGAAAATGATATTGTTTATGCATGAATGCACTATGCATAACACACAGTCCTTCCATCTGATCAGAGAAATACCACAGAACCAGAGCCAAAGTCAGAAACATATTCTGCAGATTTATTCGCTTAAATGTTTAATGACTATTTGGAAAGCATCTTCAAACCACAACAAACCTTTTCAAACAATCTGATTCTTTTGGCATTTGTGCTGCTATTGACTACACTTACCGCTGTTGTGTATCATATATTTTACATGTAATCAAAAGCAAATTAAATCACCGAAAATGGAACACATTCTGAATTTAGACCGAATGTTTGCTGAGCTAAATCCAACAAATGGTCAAACGAAAAGACAGAACAATTTGCAGCTCAACATTTAAACATCAAGTCATTTTAAAAGCTAAATAATATTCATCAATATTTGGTGGATTTGGAACTCAGGATAGGATCCAAAAGATCTTTCAGAATTCTATCTGCAATTAAATATCATGAATCCTCCTTGTTTAAACATATGGAATATGCTTCACTTGGTGTCATTTTCATTATAACTCAGATATTGCAGGTACAATATTTTAATACGTTAAAAACCTCTTCTTACTTCATTTTGGTGTATGCTGAATTTCTAAATTAAAACTATGCTTATCAATCAAAAACACAATATGCAAGGTTTATATCCGAAGAAGGTAAGACATTGATTTGATAGCACCTATCTTCAGATTGCTACAGCAAGTCTCAAATGTCATTTTTCCCCCTACAAATTGCTCCTAACATGGTAAAACCATCTTTTGTTAATCCTAAATGAGGAAAAAAATACATTTAAATTGTGTACTATCTTTTAATTTATTGCTGTAGTAGGAAAGTAATAAATAACTAACAATGGTTGGAAAAATAAAAGAGACAAAAATGTAGAGCATAAGGGTAAGGAAATCATTTGTATTTTTACCTTTTAAGTGTAAACTGCATTTGTCTATCAACAATTTGATTCAACAAATGTTAAAGTTAAATGCTAATTAACAGAAATACCCTAATGGCAGCAGTTTGATAGGAAATTAAGCCTTCTTTGCTATTAGCCTGACAGTTTCTGTCCACTTTTTGAGTTTTTACAGACCAACTATACATGAAAACTTGAAAAGGGATTGGTATTTCTTAAGGCTTAATGCAAGTTCGTATGATTGATTAAAATGGTTTGACATACTAACCAAATACTTGTATGTTAGTCATAGTATTTGAACAGGCAACAGATCAGTTAATTAGTCATCAGTCTTACAAGATTCAATTGTAGGCTCGATGGACAATTTAGAGCAAGGTATAGATTTCCGAAATGCAGTAGTACAAATGTGATAATAGTGATCACCGGCTCATATTCAATATGGATATATGAGTGGGTAAATGACAGATAAAATTAAATAGAAAGACATATAAAACGTGGTGGAGGAGCAGATGTGAATTATGTTGTAAATGGGAATGTGCTTGAGAAATGGATGCAGGAAAAGAGACTCTGGGTTTTTCATGGTCAGCTCAAACACTAGCCAAAGATTCTCTATCAAAAATATCAAGCAGACTGTTGACATGAATACCAAGGGTTCTAACATACAAGTCCAACAGTCATTTAAAAACTGTATTTGGCACTGGTGGAACTACATTACAAGCCTACATCTCATTATTTGGGAAAATATTCAGCAATTGGGCATGGTATGGGCAGAAGTGGGCAGGTTATGGTTAATAACATTCCAATATTTGGCGCAGCTTCAAATGAGCCAGGTTGAGAGGTTAATTTGGGGTGTTGCAACTTTACAAGCGCTGAGAAGACATCAGCAACTCTGACATCCCTA
Source organism: Amblyraja radiata (assembly GCF_010909765.2). NCBI lineage: Eukaryota > Metazoa > Chordata > Chondrichthyes > Rajiformes > Rajidae > Amblyraja > Amblyraja radiata. Next base: position 22,080,265 of record NC_045962.1, read on the forward strand.
AAAAGTTAAACGTCACTATTTCATTTTCCAGCCACATGACACCTTTTTCATCTACAAAAAAAAGCACTGAGTAAAGGTTTAAGGTTTAAAACATTTTCCGTTCAGCTGTCTAACTGCTGAATGTTTCCATTATTTTATTTCAGAGTTTTAGCATGCTTTATCTTGATTTTGGTCCAACCTTCTTTTGTATTAGTATTTTTCATGGTACTTTTAACTGAATTCCAGCATTTGCCAGTTTCTCCCCTCAAAATCGATTTGTTTCATTAACATTGGGTTGATTAGTTATGTGTGTTCCTTTTAATGAAAGGAAGGGTACATCTCATCATTTGTGCAATTCGGAATTTGCTTTATGCAATAACTTACATTAGACAAATGCAAAATATAGTAGTTGAGGTGATATAATAGAGATACCAACTTGAATTATAAATTATAAGATTTGATCAACTAAATAATGTAGAATGATTGTAATTTATTAACCATTAAATATTAGATTGAATATGTATTCTTCAGAATGTATTTAGCTATCTCATTCCTCCCCTTTCTTTGCAATGCTATATTTTTCAATTTATTAGCTCGTGTGTCAGACGACGTGTGTCAGACGACGCTGTTGGCTTCTGTCATCGTGCAACATGTTGACAGAATTGGTCACCCGTCGCGCCACAGAATGCATCATGTCATCGTTTTCCGGGAATCGCCACGAGGAGGCTTCTGTCATGATCCCCATTTTTCAATTAAATTGATGATATATTCTCATCTGCAACAACTGAAAATTAAGCACTTCACAGAGCATGTGGTTCTTCTGCTTTAATACCACTGTTGTAGGACTAGTATAGTCCATGTTGCAGGAACATGTTCCTGCTGAAGCATGTTAAAATTTAAGAGCTACTTAGTGAAAAAAATTAGTTCATTTTGAGTACTGAAAATTTTCTTGCATTTAAGGCGAAGGAAATATACTTCTATTCAAGTTTTTAACAATACATATCATGGTTGTGATTAATTACTTGATGAGTAAAACATTTTGTTATGTAATAAAAGTCACGGACCAGTATAGTCTGTATCTTAGTTTGACCACTTCGGAAAGTTTAAAAAATTCTTTCCTCAATCATTTAGAGAGCAAATAAACATCAACATCAACGTGTTATCATGAGAAAAGTGTACATTTTTAACTTAATTTTCAACAAGATATTTGAATGTCCACATTTCGAAGCTTCAGTATATTTAGAGACTGAAATAGCTAACATGTATCTATATTACTAAAAGTCTGATCTTGCCCACTTCCTGTTGTTCTGTATATTGATTTTAGAAAGAACGCTGCCAGTTACGGCTGTGATTTTTGGCCATCTTACTCAGAGTCCCCCTCCGCTGCGCAGGCCAAGAGGATTTTTCCCATCGATGAAAAAAAAGAGTTATTAGTGTTTAAAAAATGTTGAGATTCTCTCTCCTGAAGGCCACGCCCCTTCCGGAGGGACTATAAAACCTGGAAGTGTTGAATGCCTCAGTCAGTCTCTGCAAGATAGGGGGAACGAGAGGATCATGTCTCTCAGTCTGAGCTGTGAATAACACTGAACACATGTCTTCTAAACTGTGAGTGGTTTTACTGACCTGTCAGTGCCCTTAATGTGGTTTGAAAATATAGTTTGGAAATGCTAAAGCTGTCCTGCTGACACAGCCGCTGGCCCGCGACCGAACCCCGGACTCAGGCCACCACCGCCAGAACACCGTCCAAGCCCCCGGAGCACCGTTCCAGCCCCGAGCCGGATCGCCCTTACGTGAGTACTGTCACCGTCTCAGCCTCGCGCCAAGCCGCCCCGACTGGGCACCGCTCCTCCCTCGGGCTGGGCCACCCCGACCGGGCGCCGCTCCTCCCTCGGGCTGGGCCGCCCCGACTGGGCACCGCTTCTCCCTCGGGCTGGGCCGCCCCGGTTTGCCTTTGGTTTGGAAATGCTAAAGCTGTGTTGCCTTTAGTTTGGAAATGCTAAAGCTGTGTTGACTGTGGTTTGGAAATACTAAAGCTGTGTTGCCTAATTAAAGTTGCCTTGCCTTCTATATAATAGAATAATCTTGACCATCTTCCTGTTTGTGCTTTATATTGATTTTAGAAAAAATGCTACCACATACGGCTGTGATTTTTGGCCATCTTACTCAGAGTACCCCTCTGCTCATGAGGTGCCGTGGATTTTTCCCATCGATGAAAAATAAAAGAGTTATTAGTGTTTAAAAAATGTTGAGATTCTCTCTCCTGTCAATCACTCCATGAAGGCCATGCCCCTTCTGGTGGGAGGGGGGAGGGACTATAAAACCCAGAAGTGTGAGCGTGACTCAGTCTCTGCAAGATGGAGTAGGGAGAGGTCACGACTTGCTGTCTTTAGTTGCCTTGCACCCTGCTTGAAGTGGTATGAAACTGCACTTGAATTTGGTGGCCTTGCACCCTGCTTGAAGTGGTAAGAAACTGCACTTGAATTTGATGGCCTTGCACCCTGCTTGAAATGGAATTTCAAGGAATAGCCCACCAGCTGTGAGTGAGTGAGCTGCCAGCACAACAGGCTTGAGTGACTGAGCGGCCAGCCCAAGAATCCATTCAGCACTCGATGTCCATACTAGCCCTCTGGAAACCAGTCCCTTCAGCCCACAACACCCATACTAGCGCTCCAGAACTCCCCCCCCCCCCCACCACTGGCCACCAATATTGGAATTGGTGGAGAGGTGGAATATTCCATTGGGGGACCAGCCCTCCTGTGATGCTGGGACCCAACGGGCCCCATTTAGTGTAGTATATTACTAAAACTATCATCTTGTTTGTTTGTTTGTTTGTACACGTGCGTGCGTGTCCTGGACACACTGCCAAAATGGTACACGATAGCGCTACAATATATGGCCCACCTTACTCACCGTTGTCCTGCAGTGTGCTTTAGCCAAGTTTCATTCAGATCGATGTTATATTTTACAAGTTATTGACATTTTAAACTTTTTAAAAAAAATTTCCACTTGCCCTGCCCGTCAGCCACCTTCGATGTCACCGAAACTACACCAAAACAGTACACGATAGCTCTACAATTTTCGACCGACCTTACTCACCATTGTCCTGCGAACTATCAGGTTTCGTTCAGATTGATGTTATATTTTATAAGTTATTGACATTTTAAACTTTACAAAAAACACCTTTCCACTTGCCCTGCCGAACAGCCGCGTTCGATGTCACAATAGCGTCACAATGGGATTTAAACTTTTTAAAAATCACTTTTCCACTTCCCCTGCCCGTTAGCCGTGTGCGGGATTTGAAATAACCGCGGTGCTGAGGCAGAGGCAAGGTCTGGGGCGACGGCGCTGCTGCTCCAAGCCCGTGGGAGGGAGAGGAACGGGACCCGGGGCTGCAGCCTCGGCCACTCACTCCCCCTTCCCCCGGCTCCAGGCTGCTCAGTCTGTCCCCCCGACAGCCCCCGCCTAAAGTACTTCATCGCCAATGGTGGAGAAAACGGGGCCGGCGGTGCTTTAAGTCGAGATCCTGGGTAGCTGAGGAGGGAGAGGGTAGGGAGGGAGAGGAGGGGGGCAGTGGGGGAGGTAGGGAGTGGGGGATAGCAGGAGAGGAGGGCAGTGTAGGAGGTGAGGAGGGAGATTGGGGCGGGTGGGATAAGGGTAGAGGAAAGTGGAGTGAGCGGAGGAAGCAGAGGAGGGTTGGAGGGGAAAGGGAGGATATGGAGGAGGGAAATAAGGGACTGAAGAGAAGAGAGTGAGATGCAATCACATTGATCTTATATTTTACATGTTATTGCCATTTTAAACTTTAAAAACATCGCAGTCGCGCTCCCACTTGCCAGCCGCGCCTGCGCAGTTGGGTGAGGGTTGCTGTGACTCGCGTCACAACGGGGATCTCTGGCGTCACAACGGGAACCTGTCAGCCACGCCTGCGCAGTTGGGGGCTGTGGGTGAGTGGTGGAATATTGCGTTGGGGGAACATGCCCAATGGGTCCGCACTTGGTCTAGTATAAATCTAAATCTACTGGCTCTGTGCATTTGGTTGTAAAGTTGAAATTCAAACAGATGTTAACACATCATGCATTACACCAGTGACCATACAGAGAAAAACATTTATGTAGGTGGGGGGAGAGGGTGGTGCGGGGGGAGGGGAGTGTGGGGGGGGGGGGGGGGGCTGTGGAGGGGGGAGTGTGGGGTGGGGGGGATGTATGTGGGTGGGAGGGGTATGGGAGAGGGGGAGGAGGGATGTGGGAGAGGGGTGTGTGGGGAGGATGTGTGTGTGGGAGGGGGTGTATGTAGGCAGGGGAGGGGTGTGTGAGCAGGGGGGTTTGTGGGGGCAGCGGGGGGTTGTGGGAGCAGCGGGGGGTTGTGGGGGCAGGGGGTGGTTGTGGGTGTGGTGGGGGGTTATTGGGGCGGGGGGGATTATGGGGAGGGGGGTGTGGTTGAGGGAGGGTTGTGGGGGAGGGGGAGGGGAGTTTGTGTGGGAGGGGGGTTGTGGGGAGGGGGGGCGTTGTGGGTGTGGGGGCAGGGGGGTGTGGGCGGCGGGGTGTGTAGCAATGTTACAAAATTTTGAGATTTAAAAAATCAAGTCTGCAATTTATCCCATCAGATAAAGGATAAAAAGAAGTTCAATTTGACACATAATTCACTTTCATATCTTCAGTATTAAAAAAGTTATGGCCATTTTCATACTCGGAAATTTGCATCTTGTTCCTATTAAATTGTCCAGCGATTTTTTTAATTAAAAAAAACTGGGAACGGAAGTCCGATCGATTTTTCTTCATCGACTAGCATCCCGAGCAAATCCCTCTCCGACAAGCGATACAAACCTGCATTTTAATCCTGCCCCCCTACCCCCTCAAAGGCGCCAAAGCCGCACACATGGTCAGTGACAGAACTGCAGCGCCGCTGAAGGTAGGTTTTGTAACATCGGCAGTGTGTGAGATGCGGGGTGTGTGGGCGATGGGGTGTGTGTGGAGGGGGGGGTGTGTGCGGGGTGGGTGTGTGGGGGGGGGGGCGTGGGCGTGTGTGTGGGGGGTGTGTGTGGGGGGGGATGGGTATGTGTGGGGGGGTGGGGGGAGGGGTGCATTGTGGGGCTGTGTATGTGGGCGGGGGTGTGTGGGCAGTGGGGCTTGTGGAGGAGGTGTGTGTGGGGGTGAGGGGTGTGTGGGCGGTGGGTTTGTGTAGGGGGAGAAGGGTGTGTGGGTTGGGGGGGAGTGAGTTCAGAGAAAAGGTGGGGAAAGAGCCATGGGGGAGAGAGTGGCATCACAGGGGAGGAGGGGAGGGGGGGAGGACCCAGCGAGGGGGCCAGAGGGGTAGGGCCTGGAATTGCCGGTGAGATAGGGACACACAGCGGGCGCTGGTCTTTTTGTCCGCTGGGATTAGAGTCTCCGCTTTCCGTTTGGCAACATCTCTGACTCTGGGCTGGGCTGGGTCTCCAACTGGGCTAGGCTGGGTCGGGTCTCTAACGCTGGGCTGCTGCTTGGGGCGGGGCTGGGCTGGGCTGCTTGGGGCTGGGCTGGGCTGCTTTGGGTCCCTCCAAAAGTCCGGTTGGAAACCTCCGCTGGCCACCCTCGGCTCCAGTAAAGACGCAATGGTACAGGAAGGGGAGGACCGTCCCGGGGAGTGACAGGGGAAGAGACTAATCCATGCAGCGCTGACTGGCAGGAGTAGAGATCGATCTGTGCACACAAGGTATTTAAGATTTTTAAACCTCATTAACCTTTACGACATTCAACCAATTGGAATGAAACCTGGTGCACGCGCAGCACAGGTGAACGGTGAGTGAACTGGCGAATAATCGTAGCGCTATCGCGAACCATTTTTGAGCAAATAGAAAGACCGCCAAACCGGAAGATAACATGATCAGAGTTTCAATTATGTATAGGAGAAAATAACTACTACTGGTTCAATAATGCCTCAACGTCACAAACATTTGATACGTTTCTTTGATTGATGGATAGTATTAATAGAAAATGGTAAATAATTTATATCAGCTGAGTTTAAAATCTTATTTGGGTTTCAGTTTAAGAACACCACAGGCCTCTTGGAGGCAGCATCTTGTGAATGTTTTCCTCAATGACAGCGAGGCCAGCATCTCTGGCAGCAACATGGATTACACTGGCAATCATCCACAGCTTACCCATCATGTGATACTTATAACTGGCACAATGTACCTGGTAGCTTGCCACTCTCATCTAAAGTGTTGGCTTGAAGCTGAAATTGTACATGGAGGCACTAATATATTTGTAGTCCCATCTGGAAGAGGTATCCTCAAAGAGCCTTAGTGCTATGACTTGCTGACTATAGATTGAACCATAGTAAAGATCAAAAATTGTGCTTAGGGGATAGAAGTTGTGAATTAGTCCTAAGGGATCTTGTAAAGCATGCCAGCTCCAGCTGAGCAAGCAACAGATTTTCCTATTCATATGTCCAGGTGTCCAATGGATAGGAGGTATCCCAATTACACATTAACCAAAGCCATAATAAAAATAAAAGATTCTATTTATTGATGTCCTGTCGCTAGTTATGTCTGATAAATTGAACAGATATATTTTCAAAGCATGCATATTTTGCTGATAGTTATAAAATTTGAGGTCCCAATTTGTAAGTACACTCTGAGTTCAAAGGCTGGCTCCTGCAAAGCCAACTAGAATCATAATTCATAGTTCCAATGAATCGTTGTGATATCTCAAAGGGATTTTACACTGACAGAGAGTGAACATAAGCTCAGGGTCCAATAAGGAGATCTCTGTCCTTTTATTGAAAATACAATATGAACACGTTGATGCTGATGGCTTTATGAATGGCACCTTTGAGCCCTCCTTTGTTCCTTGCGCTGGTCAAAAAGTTTAAAGTCTTGTTACTTTAATAACTATCCTGACACTATGACAGAAAACATTGGGAGACATGGAAATTATACTGCAATATTATACTGCAATTATACTGAGGTGCTAGATGGAGTTGTTCCCAAACCATGCTGTGATGCGTCCCGATAAAATGCTTTCCACAGCGCTCCTGTAGAAATTGGTGAGAGTTGTTGGGGACATGCCAAACTTCATAAGCCTTCCAAGGAAGTAGAGGCATTGGTGTGCTTTCTTGGCAATTGCTTCAATGTGATTAGTCCAGGCCAAGTTGCAGGTGATATTTACTCCTTGGAACATGAAGCTTCTAACCATCTCTACATCGGCATCGTCAATGTACACTGGCGTATGTGTACTGCTTCGCTTCCTCGTCGATCATTTTCCACTTTGTCTTGCTGACATTGAGAGAATGATTGGTGTCTTGACACTAGGTTATGAGGTTCTCAATCTCTTTCTCTTTTCCGTCATCATTATTTGATATCTGACCCACATCGGTGCTGTCGTCCACAAATTTGCAAAATGAGTTGGATTTGTACTTGGCTGCAAAGTTATGTATAAGGAGTGAAGAAGGAAGCTGAGAACGCATCTTTGTGGAGCAGCAGTGTTGAAGTTTATCGCAGGGGATGATTTGTCCCCAATCTTCACTCATTGTGGTCTGTTGGTCAGGAAGTCAAGAATCCAGTTGCAGAAATGAGTGCTGACTCCAAATTACACAAGTATGGTGATAAGCTTGCATGGGATAATGGTATTAAAAGCAGAGCTGTAGTCTGAGCTGTATGTCTCTCTCATCCAGGTGTTCCAGGGATGGGTGTAGGAACAGAGGGATGGCATTATCTGTGGACTTATTGTGGTGGTAGGTGAATTGCAGTGGGTCAAGGTTGCTTGGTAGACTAGATTTCATGCGTTCCATAACCAGCCTCTCGAAGCACTTCATGAAGGTGAGTGTCAAGGCCACTGGATGGTAATCATTACGGCATGAGATACGATATGCTAGAACTTTATTTATTCCAGGAGGGACATTGGGTCTGCCAAAAGTCATAAAACACATCAAGATACATGAAACATGAAATTAAAGTGACTGTAGGAGCCATTCTTGCTAAGGCTAGTTACTGTTAGCATATTTTATTATTTTGTCTAGATATTTCTTGTAGTAATCGACCGCCTCGACACAGCAGTTTGGCTGCCTGACCGCGGGAGAAAAACAGGGAAGAGATAGGACTTTTGCCTTCACAGTGAGGAGGTGTTTGGAGATTCACTGTGATGGATGTTTGTGTGAAACTGTGCTAATTGTGTGTTTTGTTGTGTTTTTTTGCTGTTATGACTGCAGGGAACGAAATTTTGTTCAAACCTTTGTATGTTTGAATGACAATAAAGGCATTCTATTCTATTCTAATGACAATGGAAAGGATTGAAATTGCCATTACAGTGACGAGTGGAAAGTCAAGGATTTTGGATATTGGGGAGGGGTGGAGCGAATGGGAGTCAGTCTACCCCATGACAGAAGGAGGAGGGGTTGTCCAGTTTGATAGCCACATGGAGAAAGGATCACCTATGGCACTCTCTGTTGCATCTTGGTGGAACCAGTTTGTTGCTGGAGGTACTGCTCAGGTTGACCAGTTTGTCATAGAGGGGGAGCTGTATTATCCAGGATGCGCAGTTTGAGGAGCATCCTCCCCTCCAAGCCCATCTCCAGAGAATCCAACTACACTCAAGGACGGAGCCAGCCTTCTTGATGTGCTTGTTAATTCTGTTGCTGTCCGTGGCCTTCGCCCTACTACCCCAGCACACAACTACGAAGAAGATGGCACTGGCCACTACCTGTTGGTAGAACATCTGCAGCATCTTACGGTAGACATTGAAAGAGTGGAGCCTCCTCAGAAATTACGAACGACTCTGTCTTTTTATACAGTGCCTCAGCGTTCCTGGACCAGTCCAATTTACTGTTCAGGTAAACTCCAATGTACTTGTACTCCTTAGTAAACCGCACAACCACACCCTTGATGGACACAGGGGACAGAGGTGTTTCTCTCCTCCTAAAGTCTACTACTAACTCCGTTGTCTTGTCAGCGTTGAGCTGCAGGTGATTCAGCCCACACCACTTAACAAAGTCATTGTTTACACCTCAGTTTTCAGCTTCCCTCCCTTCACTGATGCAGCCCAAAATTGCAGTCATCCGAAAATCTGAGAAGAAGATCTTGCTCTTATTCAGCACCAGGATGATTGTGATCTTCTTGAAGTAGGTGTGTAGCTTAGAATGGAGTAGGGGGAGATTAAAGATCTGTTAATACTCCCATTAGTTGGTCCACGCAGTTTCTAAAGGTGTGGCCAGAGACTATCAGGGCCAGTTGCTTTCCGTAGGTTCACCTTCAGGCAGGCCGATCTATCTTCTGCAACATTGATCCTGGGAAGATCATAAGTGATAGGAGCAGAATTAGGCCATTCGGCCCATCAAGTCTACTCCGCCATTCATTCATGGCTAATTTATCTCTCCCTTCTAACCCCATTCTCTGCCATTTCCCCATAACCTCTGACACCCATACAAATCAAGAATCAATCTATCTCTGCCTTAAATATATCCACTGACTTGGCCTCCACAGCCTTCTGTGGCAAAGAATTCCAGATTCACCACCCTCTGACTAAATACATTTCTCCTCATCTCCTTCCTAAAAGAAAGTCCTTTACTTCTTTGGCTATGATCTCTAATCCTAGACCATCCCACTAGCGGAAACATCCTCTCCACATCCACTCTACTCCAGCATTTCAATGAGGTTGAAATTCTCATTCTTCTAAACTCCAGTGAGTACAGGCCAGTGCCTACTCATTCCCGTGGCACAGTTGAGTCTGATGGGACGGATGTCATTCCCGTTGGCCTTCTGCTCAAAGTGAGCATAGAAAGCATTAAGTTCATCAGGTAGGGCCACACTATCACAAGTGATGTTGCCTGACTTTTCTTTGCAGCCAGTTATAGTATTCAGACCATGCCACATTCTGCAGGTATAATCCGAATGATTATACTGTGACTCAAATTTGTCCTGGTATTGTCTCTTGGCATTCTTGAGTGCTTGGCAAAGATCATAGGGAGCTTTCTTGCACCGCTCAGGATCTTTGACGTATGCAGCGGACCTGGCCTCCACCTGTGAATGTACCTCCTGGTTCATCCATGGTTTCTGGTTTGAGAACACTTGGATTGTCTTCTTCCGCATGCAGTTCTCTTCACACTTCCTAATGAAGTCAGTTACAGCAGTGGCGTATTCATTCAGGTTGGCCTCAGAATCCCTGCATATGAACCAGTCCACTGACTCCAGCAGTCACGGATAATTGAACCACTCTGTACTGGATGCTCAATTTTTGTTTGTAGGCAGGGAATAGGTGATCAGATTTCCAAAAATGTGGCCAAGGAACACAGTAGGCATTTATTATTCATGTACAGCAGTGGCCAAAGGTGTTCTGGCCCTCGTGGAACAAGAGAAATGCTGATAGTACTTTGGTGGTATGCCCCTGAGGATGACCTTGATTGAAGTTTCCAGCTACAATGAACAGGGCTTCGGGGTGTTTTGTCTCAAGGCTAGTGATAACGGAGTACAGTTAATATTAAGATTCCTCCAGCAGCACATATTGTCGATAACAAACAATTATCATGTTTGAGGCGTATATCCCAAACTGCTCAACATTAGTAGCAATGATGTGCAGGAAAAACTGAATCGAGTCAACTAGATTGCTCTTAAATGGCTTTATTAAATGTAATTGTACTTAATTACATTATGATTCAGGGGATATGTTAACTATATTTTCCAGAAGCCTTATTACAATTTGTTTGTTTCCGGTGCTCTTGAATTTTTCTATAGTTACCAATAGGCATAAATAACAACATTTAATTGGAATTATTTTTAGGTTAACATGATTCACCTGTATTTTCTATGGTTCAAATTATTAGTTTTATTATGTCACTTGAATAATTGCATTTGAAAATAAATCAATTAATTTTATAATCTATCATTAAAATACAGTTTTCTTTAATGTAATAGGGTGAGATTTCCATCTATTTGTTCACCAGAATGTATATAGTTACTCACCAACTATGGTCTAGAGAATGAAAGAGCAATCAATGCCAACCATATGTCAAGAACCATCATGATAGGAATAGATCGGGTAGATGTACAGAGTCTCTTGCTCAGAGTAGGGGAATCACAAACCAGAGGACAGTTTTAAAATGAGGGGGAAAAGATTTAACTGGAACCTGAGAGGTAACTTTTTCACGCAGGTGGGTGTATGGAACGAGCTGCCAGAGTAGGTAGTTGATGCAGGTAGAATCGAAAAAACTAGACTAAGTGGGACCCGTTGGGTCCCAGTCACACAGGAGGCCTGGTCCCCTAACGCAACCTCTTCCCCAAACTCAATATTCCACCACTCAACCATAGCCACTAACTGCGCAGGCGCAGCTCATTTCCCCTCATCCCCGAGCACTCCCTCCCCCTCCTCTTCATGTGTGGGAGGGGAGGAGGGGAGGGGTGTTGGTGGGAGGGGAGGAAAGGTGTGTGTGGACGGGGAGGTGTAGGAGAGGGGGGAGATGGTTTTGTGGGGGGAGGGGCGTGTGGGAGAGGGGTGTGTCGTGGGGGCGGGGGGTTTGTGGGGGCGGGGAGGGTGTGGAGGTTATGGGGGCGGGGGGGTGGGGATGTGTGTGGGTGTGGGCGGGGGGGTGGGTGGAGGGGTATGTGAGCGGGGGTGGGGTGTGGGCGGGGGGGATGTGTGGGCGGGGGGGGGGATGTGTAGGCGGGGGTGGGTGGGCGGGGTTGTGGGGGAAGTGGGGTGTGGACGGGGGGAGTTGTGGAGGAAGGGGGTGTGTGGGCGAGGGGGAGTTGTGGGGGGAGAGGGGTGTGTGGGCTGGGGGGAGTTGTGGGGGGAGAGGGGTGTGTGGGCGGGAGAGGGGGAGTGAGCTCGGAAAAAAGATTGGGAATTCCCATGGGCGAGAGGGGGGTATCACGGGGGAGGAGCCAGCGAGGGGGACAAAGGGGTAGTGGCTGGAATTGGCGGTGCGATGGGAACACACAGCGGGCGCTGGTCGTTCTCCGTCGGGATCAGAGTCTCCGCTTTCCGTTTGGCGACCGGCGACATCTCCGACTCTGGGCTGGGTGTCCGAGGCTGGGCTGCTTGGGGCTGGGCTGCTTGTGGCTGTGCTGCTTCGGGTCCCTCTGAAAATTGTGTCTGGTTGGAAACCTCCGCCGTCCATCCTCAGCTCCAATAAAGACGCAATGGCTCAGGAAGGGGCGGACCGTCCCGTTGAGTGACAGTGGAATAGACTAATCTGCGTGGCGCTGAACGACAGGAGATAAGATCGATCTGCGCACGCGCAGTTTTTAAGATTTTTTTAAACCTCGTTAACTTTTACGATATTCAAGCGATTAGATCGAAACTTGGTGCAATTGCAGCATTGGAGAACCGTGAGTGATCTGGCAAAAAAAATCGTAGCGCTATCGCAAACTGTTTTTACGCAAATAGAAAGATCGCACAAGCCGGAAGAAAACAAGATCAGGGTTTTAGTTATGTATAGATAGATAGAAGATAGATGGCCCAACGCAGGCAGGTGGGACTAGTGTAGATGAGGGATGTTGGTCGGTGTGGGCAAGTTGGGCTGTGGGGCCTGTTTCCACACTGTATGACTCTACGACTCTATTACTCTATATTGGTTTGAACCAATAACTTGAAAATGCACACGACTTCTTCAGGATAACTTCTCGCTGAATAATTATCCCAGATATACACAAATGAGAGGAAACTTAGAAGTCTACATGAACGAGAGGAACAAATTAATCTTTCACTGTTTATACATTAAAGCATTTGTCACAATTAATAAAACATAATTTAATAGAGGTGCTCAAATCAAGATCTGACTGATAGTTATGAAATGTCAAGAAGACAAAAGCAAACAGGAAAGGATTTTCGAATGTCTGCTCAAACATACAAGTATATTGTCAGAATCTACGTAAGTGACCCAGGAGAGATCAATGTGTATTGACTGTGTAATCCATGAAGTATTTAAGGGAGAAAGGAGACAAAACAATTGCTGAGAATATTATTCACTGCGTTAATGCTGGTTGATCTATTTAAAGAAGTGAGCACAATACCAACGGGATGAAAGGAATATGAATTGCTCTACAATAAATAAACAATTACATCAGGCGACTCATAGCCTTTCAATAATGTTTTATATTTATATTTATATTTATTTAGTAAAAAGCTGTTTTTTCTTTAAAATCTGCAGAAAAGAGTGGTTCTGGAGAGGATAGTAGACCAGAGACATTAGCCTCAGAATAAAAGGATGTACCACTAGAAAGGAGATGTGGAGGAATTTTGTTAGTCAGAGGGTGGTGAATCAATTGCCACAGAATGCAGTGCAGGCCAAGTCAATGGATATTTTTAAGGCAGAGTTGAACAGATTCTTGATTAGTACGGATGTCAGGGGTTATGGGGAGAAGGCAAGAAAATGGCGTTTTGGGAAAGATAGATTATCCATGATTGAATGGTGGAGATTATTCAAAAGACGCTCGGGTATCGCTTTCTCTCGGGGCTTTCCCTCGGCTCCTCAGTCACCTCCTCTCTCTCCCTCCCCGAGCTTTGAACAATGAGCAAGCCAGGCACTATACTAGAGCTCTCGGGTCCGTCTCTGGTCGGGTCCGTCTCGGGTCGGGTCCCTCTCCCCCCTCCTCCTCTCCCCCCCCCCCATCTCCTCCCCCCCCTCCTCCTCTCCCCCCCCTTCTCCCCATCCCCTCCTCTCCCCATCCCCTGGCCTCTCTCCCCCCTCCCCCTCTCCCCGTCTCCTGGCCTCTCTCCCCCCTCCTCTCTCCCCTCCTCTCCCCCCTTCCTCCTCACACCCTCCTCCTCACCCCCTCCGGCCTCTCTCCTCCCCTCTCCCCCCTCCCCCTCTCTCTCTCTCTGTCTCTGCCCCTCTCTCAACCCCCCCCCCCTTCCCTCTCAAGACGCGCCTGCGAGTTGGGGAGCTATGCGTGAGTGTATAGTGTGTGGATGGGGTAAAAGGAGCGAATGAATAATATTAATATAATGCAAGGGGGGTGGTTAATGTGTTGGGCAGTGGTTAGTGTGTGTGTGTGGGAGGTGGTTAGTGAGTGTGTGACGCCGCAGGCTGCCCTCCTTCCCCCACAACCGTGCGTTGAGGAGACGGGACCCAACGGGTCCCACTTGGTCTAGTAACTATTAAAACTCTGATCTTGTGTGTGTGTGTGTGTGTGTATTTATTTGTTTGTGTGTGATCACATCTTCTCGAAAAAACAACGCGCTTACGGTAAAAAACGTTTTTTACATATTCCGATAGAGATTTATCCCGTGGACTCAGAAATTGCCTCATCTGAAAAATTCATGCATTATTTCTCGAGTTATTAATCAAAATTTTCAAAAATCTGAAACTTAGAAAATAAAAACTGTTGGCTTTGGCTGATGACATGATGATGTCACAATGGATTTCACGCTGTGTTCCACGTGCTGCGAGTGACGTCACACGGCCGCCCGCTGCTGTCACCCGGTGCCGACCACTGCTGCCGCCCTCCTCCCCCCGCAACCCTGCGTTGAGGGGACGGGACCCGACGGGTCCCACTTGGTCTAGTGGATGTGTGTGTGTGAGTGTGTGTGTGTATTTATTTGTTTGTGTGTGATCACATCTTCTCGAAAAAATGACGCGCTAATGGTAAAAAACGTTTTTTACATATTCTGGTAGAGATTTATCCCGTGGACTCCGAAATTCCCTCATCTGAAAAATTCATGCCGCTCGGGGACGCCCGCTGATGCCGCCTAGGACCGCCCACTTCTGCCGCCTGGGGCCTCCCGCTGCTGCCGCCCTGCTCCCCTCCTCCTCCTCTCCCCCCCCCGTCTCTTTCCCCCCTTTCTCCCCCTCTCGACCTCCCTCTTTCCCCCCCTTTCTCCCCCCTCTCTCTCCCTGCCCTCCCCCCCTCTCGCACTGCATCTCTCTCCTCTCCCCCTCTCTCTCTCTGCCCCCTGCCTCTTCAGATGCACCTGCGAGTTGGGGGCTATGCGTGAGTGGATAGGGGGGGGATGGGGTAAAAGGTGCGAATGAATAATATTAACATAATATCAAGGGGTGTGGTTAGTGTGTGTGTGTGGTTAGTGTGTGTGGGGGGTGGTTAGTGTGCGTGTGTGTGATGCCGCATGTTGGCTTTGATCAGTCATGGCATTGAATATAAAAGTTAGGATGTTATGTTGCAGTTGTACATGTTGTAAATAAAGCTGCACTTGCTATTGTGCTCAGTTTTGGTCCCTGCTGCAGGAAATAATTCAATAAGCTGGAAAGTGTGCAGAAAAGATTTACGAGAATGTTGTTCAGATTCGGGGGACTGAGACAAATGGAGAGGTTTGGCAGTCTAGAGCTTTATTCCTTCGAGCGTAGGAGACTGGGGGGTGATCTTATAAAGGTGTAGAGGACATAGGTTTAAGGTGAGAGTGGGAATATTTAATATGAACGCACTCCTGCAGAATACCTAGCCTCTGACCTGCTCTTGTAGCCATAGTATCTCTGTGATGTCCTGCTAAGTTTCTGAACAATGGTGAACTGCAAGATATTGATGATTTATCAGTAACGACAATGCCATTGAGTGTCGGAGATAGGTGATTAGATTCTATTTTTTGTTGAAGATAGTTGCTGTCTAAGTCTTGGTGTTTGCACCATTTTTCCAGCTGGAATATTCTTAGGCAACGATCTTTCTTTCAATGTCAACAAGACAAAGAATATAGTGATCGACTTCAGGAAGCGAAGCGGTACACACACTGCTGCACATTGATGGCACCAAAGTAGAGATGGTTGAAAACTTCAAGTTCCTAGGAGTAAATATCACCAGCAACATGCCCTGGACAAGCCATATCAAAGCAATGGCCAAGAAAGCACATCAACGTCTCTACTTCCTTAGAAGGCTTAGGACGTTTGGCATGCCCCCAACAACCCTCACCAATTTCTACAGATGCTCTGAAGAAAGCATTTTATCAGGATGAATCACAACATGATTTGGTAACAGCTCCATCCAGCACCTCAAGGAATTGCAGAGAATTGTGAACGCAGCCAAGACCATCACATGAACCAACCTCCCTTCCATTGACTCCATCTACACTTTACACTGCCACAACAAGGCCACCGGCATAATCAAGGATGATTCCGGTCACTCTCTCTTCTCTCCTCTCCCATCAGGCAAGAGGTACAGAAGTACCTCATTGGAGACCCTTTGACTATCTTTCATCTGACTTTACTGGACTTTATCTTGCACTAAATGTTATTCCCTTTATCTTCTTTCTGTACACTGTGGATGGCTCAATTGTAATCATGTCCTATCGCCAACTGGATATCATTCAACAAAACGCTTTTCACTAAACTTAGGTGCATATGATAATAAACTAAATTAAATAGGAAAGATATAATTAATCTGGAAAGATTGCATAAAAAATTTACAAGGATGTTGCCAGGACACAAGAGCCTGAGCTACATCGAGAGGTTGAGCAGGTTAGGACTATATTCCGTGGACCACAAGAAACTAAAGGATATTCTTACAGAGATTGATAAAATCATGAGGGGAATAGATAGGTGAATTCACATTCTTTTTTCTGCAGGATGGGGAAATCAAGAACCGGAGGGCTTAGATTTAAGGTGAGGAGGGAAAAATATAATTGGAGTTTGAGGAGCAACTTTTTCACACAGAAGGTGGTCGGTGTAAGAAACAAACTGCCAAATTAAGTAGTTGGGACAGGTATTAGAACAACATTTAAAAGACATTTGGATAGGTGCATAGATAGGAATAGTTGATAGAAATGTGGGCCAAATACAAGCATATTGAATAGCTTAGATGGTCATCTTGGTCAACATGGATGAACTCACAACAACATGAACTCACAGCAATCTCAATATTTGTGATTGTGTAGAAACACAATCCCTGTACCTCCTCCCTCACCTCCATCAAGGGACTCCAGCAATCCTACAGGAGTTCACGTGCATCTCCTCTAATCTCATCTATTGCATCCGATGTTCCCGTTATGGCCTCCTGTACATCGGCGAGACCAAAAATAGACTCGGCTACTGCTTTGTTGAACACTTACACTTGCAGGTCTGCCAAGGCCTACTGGATCTCCTCGTTGCTAACAATTTTTACTCTTTTTTTTCCCTCTCCCATACTGACCTTTCTGTCCTGGGCCTCATCGATTGCCAGAGAATTGCCACACAAACTGGAGGAACAACACCTCATATTCTGCTTACAACCCAATGGTACGAACAACTAACAACTTCCCTTCCTCCCCACCCCTCCCCTCCCACCTGGAGCCACAGTTACTTCTCTCCTACCCCTTCTCCCCCCCCACCCACATTCCTTCTTGTGGCTCGTTGTGACACAAAACAGAATTTACCAAAGCACCCTGTTTCAAACATAACCATGACCACCTGTGATGTTGTAACCCATCCGTGACCACCTGTAATCTTTTGCTTATCAGAGAGTGAAGTATTCTCCATCAGGTTAATTTAATTAACAGTTATATACAAGATATTTTTATTATTCCAACTAAAAATAATTATATATATTTTAAATAGTCTAAATAGTATATATATATATATATATATATATTTTAAACAGTCTTAAATATTTTAAATATATATAACATTCAATATTTCTGTAAATGTATATTTCAATTATATTTCTCTCTATTTTTACTAGTTAAAATTTGATTATTTATTTTTGTATTCTTAGAAAGACCATTAATGAGCGCCTATCTATTTCTATGTAATTTTGATTTCTGTGAGCATCAGAGAGCTTCTACACAGAGTAAAACATTACTTCAGTATGAAATATGTACAGATATTTTGTTACTTGAGAGTCTGCTGAACTAATGTAGCTATGATAAAGATTTTGCTGAAAAGGACTTTCAAATGGCTGGAATGGTAACAGCTATTGAGATAGGACCATCGTGGCAGAAACCTGCAAGTGCCTGTGGTGATGAAGTGAACCAAGACCTGACAGATTGGGGGAGGGAAGAATAAAGGAGAAGAGAATCTGTAGGCAGGAAAAAACTGAGCTAGGAGGAAAGGATGCCAGATACAGGTGAGAATAGACTGAAATGAAAAATCAATAACATAAATGGTAATAGGAAGGAAAAGATGAAACAGAATAGAGAATAAAAGGTAAAATAGAAATAAAAGGAAAGTAAGGATCTGTAAAACCAGACAGTAAAATATTATTTATAATAAAAGAGTAGAAATGCACAATGTGGAAAATGTGGGTATTTACACAATTATGTTTGCAGTAAATCTCTGATAATTTGCCATCAGATTATTCAGAAGTCCCGATCATTAGGAAATTGGCGAACTTCCTATAGATTCACTAGGGCTCCATTTCCCACATTCTCTTTAAACTCACTGTGTCCCCATTTCCCACACTTCCTTTAAACTCACCTGCGCTCAAACCTTAGAAAATCAATGGTAAGGACCTGAGAATAACACCATTTATTTCCAGTGGAAATTTTGAACATGGTATACAGTGTTCGTTTTTATTGAATAAAGGAATCATAGATCATCAGCTTATTAAAATACCTTCCATTATTAGAAGTTTATGTTCTCAATCAATCAATCAATCAGTTCTTCAATGCATCATCCTATAATATCAATTGAGTGAAATCCATTTCTATGGCAACTCCAAAAAATACTAGACTAAGTGGGACCCGTTGGGTCCCATGTTCACACGGGAAGGCTGGTCCCCCGATGCAGTATGGGTACTGTGGGCTGAAGGGTCTGGTTAGTATGGGCATTGTGGGCCAAATGGATTCTTGAGGTGGCAGCTCAGTCACTCAAGCCTGATGTGCTGACAGCTCACTAACGGCCGGTGGACTAACAGTTTACTCACAGCCATTCTTTGAAATTCCACTTCAAGCTGGGTGTAAGGCAACCAAATTCAAATGCAGTTTCCTACCACTTCAAGCAGGGTGCAAGGCCACCAAATTCAGGTGCAGTTTCCGACCACTTCAAGCAGGGTGCAAGGCCACCGAATGCAAGTGCAGTTTCATGCCACTTCAAGCAGGGTGCAAGGCCACCGAATGCAAGTGCAGTTTCATGTCAATTCAAGCAGGGTGCAAGACCACCAAATGCTGGTGCAGTTTCATGCCATTTCAAGCAGGGTGCAAGACAACCACATTCAAATGCAGTTTCATACCATTTCAATCAGGGTGAAACCACCATAAAACCACACAAAACACCACACTCACAGTTCAGTAATAATAATAATAATAATGGATGGGATTTATATAGCGCCTTTCTAATACTCAAGGCGCTTTCCATCGCATTATTCATTCACTCCTCAGTCACACTCGGTGGTGGTAAGCTACTTCTGTAGCCACAGCTGCCCTGGGGAAGACTGACGGAAGCGTGGCTGCCAATCTGCGCCTACGGCCCCTCCGACCACCACCAGTCACTCACACACATTCACACACAGGCAAATGTGGGTGAAGTGTCTTGCCCAAGGACACAATGACAGTATGCACTCCAAGCGGGATTCGAACCGGCTACCTTCCGGTTGCCAGCCGAACACTTAGCCCATTGTGCCATCTGTCGTCCCAGTAGACATTCAGTGTGTTCAGTTGATTCACAGCTCAGACAGTCGTGACCTCTCTCTCCCCCATCTTGTAGAGACTGAGCCACACCCACACTTACGGGTTTTATAATCCCTCCCCCTCCAACTGGAAGGGGCGTGGCCTTCATGGCATGATTGACAGTAGAGAGATTCCCAACAATTTTTTTTAACACTAACATCACTTTTATTTTTAATTGATGGGAAGAATCCTCTGCACCTGATGAGTGGCGAGGAATTGAGTAAGATGCTCAAAAATCACAGCTGCAAGTGGTAGCATTTTTATCTAAAATCAATATTCGTGCAAAAGGGAAGTTGTCAAGTTTCCACCAACAACAGCCATTTTTTTTTGCAGTGCAGCAGCCTTTCAAAGCAGTTACCACCACCAACAACAGCCATTTTTTTTTTGAAGTGCAGCCTTTCAAAGCAGTTACCACCACCACCAACAATCATTTTTTTTTTGCAATGCAGCCTTTCAAAGCAGTTACCACCACCTACAACCGCCATTTTTTTGCAGTGCAGCCTTTTAAAAGCAGTTACCACAACCAAAAACAGCCATTTTTTTTTTTGCATTGCAGCATTTCAAAGCATTTGCCACCACTAATAGTCATTTTGTTTGCAGTGCAGCCTTTTAAAGCAGTTACCACCACCAATAACAGCCATTGTTTTGCAGTGCAGCCTTTGAAAGCAGTTACCACCTCCAACAACAGCCATTTTTTTTACAGTGCAGCCTTTCAAAGCAGTTACCACCACCACCAACAGCCAGTTTTGTTTTGCAGTGCAACCTTTCAAAGCAGTTGCCACCACCAAAACCGCCATTTTTTTTGCAGTGCAGCCTTTCCAAGCAGTTACCACCACCAACTGCCTTTTTTTTTTTGCAGTTAGAACCAATAGACACTTTTTGCAAGCGTTTTAGAAGCACATTAAGGGGACTCACATTTGAGTAGACATGTGTTCAGTGTTATTCACAGCTCAGAGAGACATGATCCTCAGGCTTCCTCCATCTTGCAGAGACTGAGTGAGGCATACCACTTCCGGGTTTTATAGTCCCCCCCTCCCACCAGCAGGGGCAGCAGAGAGAATGGCAATTAAAAAAAAACCATTAATATTTCTCTGATTTTTCATCGTTGGGAAAAATCCTCCGGTCCCGAAAGGCGGAGGGGGGCTCTGAGCAAGGTGGCCAAAATTGACGGCCGTAGGTGGCGGCGTTCTCTCGGAAATCGCAGCACAGTGGGCCAAAAGCGGTCAAGATCAGACTTTTAGTAATATGATAATCTGGAGGAAGCAAATCAGACCAACTCCATTTGATATAACAAACAGGTTAGTGCAAGATTGAATATCTTTTGGGGCTATGTTGAAACCAGCCAACTTTGGAAAATTATGTATTAATTTGAAAGTGTAAACTTTACAGTTTGTAGTATCATTATCTCACTTTGGGTGGATCCAGAGTAACCCATATTCAAATCTGAAGACACTAACCCAACCTACAGCAATTTGTTTACAATTGGGATTGACAAAATAGATGCCTGGATAACGTTTCCTTGCCTGCCGTTTGCAGAAATTGGAGTCTCGTGGTGTTCCATGTGAACCTGTTCTGGTAAATAATGGAAAGCCTGAACAGATAAGAGATCTCACATTACAACATTTAATTGGTGCTTTTTTTACATAAAAGTGAAGCACTATCTTGTGAAGTACACTTACAGATTAAAGGACGGAGTATTTTGATATAAGATTTCTTAAGAATCTAAAGTTCCTTAAGATTCCTTTCCTTTTAGTTTAACCCATATGTGCTCATGTAAAATTTTCACAACAAAATTGAACTAAGTTAATAGATGAGTTGAGTTACTTCATTGATGTAAAGGAGGGATTAAATTCAAACAAACAAACTTGTAATGTTTTTTTTTAATAAAAAAAATATTTTCCACCTAATGATGAGGAAGTTCAAAGAAAATGCTTTTCATGATTTCAGTTTTATTTCTACTTCAGAGACACTGGAATCCAGTAATCATTAATGCCTCCCACGTTTTATCTTGAAAATCTGCATTATTTTCCAAGGCAAAATAATTACGTTTTGTTTTGATTAATCAGTGCCTATGCCAGAAATTCTTCAATGCTATAAAGGCATGTGAAACCAGTTGTAAGTGGCAAGCCAATTAACATTATTGCTTGAACATGAAAGAGCATTAAAAAAAATAGAAGCAAAAGTAAGCCATTCATTCCATGTATCTGCTCCCTCATTAATATCATGGTTGACTTTTTGCCTCACCATCACCTTCCTGCAGTAAAACCATATCCTGCGATTCCTTAAATATCCAAAATTCAATTAATACCCACCTTAAATATAATCAGAACCAAGCCTCCCCAGCCCTCTTGACATTCATTACCCTCTGAGAAAATGTCCAGCCACTTCTTTTGAGACAATATACTGCCCAAGAAAAGGAAATATCCCTACATCTACTCTGTCAATCCCAATAATAATCCTCAGTGAGATCATTTCTCATTCTTCTAATCTATATCCAGTCTGTTTAATCTCTAGTCATAGGAAAACCAACCCAATCCCAGGAATCAATGTGGTGAACCATTGTTGCACCGCATCAATCATAGGCAGGGAGATCAGACTTAGTCATAATTATTGAGTGATACAGTACAGTGAGGAAACAGGCCCTTCGGCACAACTTGCCAGCATGTCCTAGCTACACTCGTCCGACCTGCCTGCGTTTGGTCCGTATCCCTCCAAACCTGTCCTATCCATGTCCCTGTCTAACTGTTCCTTAAACAATGGGATAGTCCCTGCCTCAACTACCTCCTCTGGCAGCTTGTTCCACACACCCACCACCCTTTGTGTGGAAAAAATTAACCATTGGATTCCTAATCCCCTTCACCTTAAATCTATGTCCTCTGTTCCTCTAAGTGACTTTTCATCTACCCGATCTATTCATCTCATGATTTTATACATCTCTATAAGATCACACCTCGTCCTCCTGCGTTCCAGCTTACTCAACCTCTCCCTATAGCTCAGACCCTCTCGTCCTGGCAACATCTCTATTTGACACCGGCTTTTCTATAATGGTGCCGGAACTGAACGCAATATTCTAAACGTGGTCTCACCAACGTCTTATACAAATGCAACATGACCTCCCAACTTCTATAGTCAATACTCTGGCTGATGAAGGCCAATGTGCCAAAAGCATTCACATCGTACCCTGGGGGAAACAGGACTCACCCCGGACCCTAGGAGTAACAGCACTCACCCAGACCCTGGAAGTAACAGCATTTACTCCAGATCCTAATAGTAACAGCATTGACTCCGGGAGTAACAGCATTCACCCCGGGAGTAACTCACACCAGGAGTAACAGCACTCACCCCAGACCCTGAGAGTAACAGCACTCACCCCGGACTCTGAGAGTAACACCACCATCCCCTCCCTGACCTTGTGAATAACAGCAATCCCTCCCCCGACAGAAACACCACTCATCCCTGACCCGGTGTGTGTAACAGCAACCTCTCCTCCCTCCCCGATCCTGAGTGACAACACCTCCCTTCCTGACCCTGGGAGTAACAGTACTCACCCCACACCCCGGGAGTAACGGCACTCATCCTGGGAATGACGACACTCACCCCGGTCCCCAGGAGTAGCGACACTCACTTGGGAGTAACAACACTCATCCCGGGAGTAACAACACCCACATCGCATCCCGGGAGTAACGACACTCACTCAGGGTGTAACAGTACTCTCCCCGGACCCCAGGAGAAATGGCACACACACTGGCAGTAACGTTATTCACCCCGGTAGTAACGACACTCACCCCAGACCCCAGGAGTGACGGCGATCACCCTGGGAGTAACGACACTCACCCCAGACCCCGGGAGTGACGGCGATCACCCTGGGAGTAACGACACTCACCCCGGAAGTAACGACACACGTCGCATCCTGGGAATAAGGACACTCACCCTGGGAGTAATGACACTCACCCCGGGAGTAACGGAATTCACCCGGGAGTAACGGCACTCACCCCGGGAGTAAACGCACTCATCCCGGAACCCGGGAGTAATGGCCCTCGCCCCTGGAGTAACGGCACTTACCCCGGGAGTAACGGCACTTACCCCTGGAGTAACGGCACTTACCCCGGGAGTAACGGCACTCAATCTGGGAGTATCGACACACACCCCGGATCCCGGGAGTAAAGGCACTCATTACAGGAGTAATGGCACTCACCCCAGGAGTAACGGCACTCACCCCGGGAGTAACAGCACTCACCCCGGGAGTAACGGCCCTCCCCCTGGGAGTAACGGCACTCACCAGAGGAGTAATGACCCTCACCTCGGGAGTAACAACACTCACCGCGGACACTGGGAGTAATGGCACTCACTCTGGGAGTAACGACCCTCACCGCAGCCCCCGGGAGTAACGTAACTCACCCCAGGCGTAACGGCACTCACCCCAAGAGTAACGGCACTCACCCCGGGAGTAATGACACTCACCCTGGGAGCAACAGCCCTCCCTCTGTGAGTAACGGCATTCACCCCGGGAGTAACAACGCTCATCCCAGACTCCGGGAGTAATGGCACTCACCCCAGGAGTTACGACACTCACCACAGGAGTAATGACCCTCACCCCGGGAGTAACGACACTCACCCCGGATCCCGGGAGTAACGAGCACGCATACCGTGAGTAACGGCACTCAACCCGGGAGTAACGGCACTCACCCCGGGAGTAACCGCACTAACCCTGGGAGTGACCGCACTAACCCCGGATCCCGGGGGTAAAGGCACTCACCCCTGAAGTAACGACTCACCCCGGGAGTAACGACACTCGCCCCAGACCTTGGGAGTAATGGCACTCACCCTGGGAGTAACGACACTCGCCCCAGGAGTAACGACACTCACCCTAGACCTTGGGGGCAACGGCATTCACCCCGGCAGTAACGACACTCACCCTGGGAGTGACGGCAATCACCCCGGGAGTAACGGCACTCAACCCTGAAGTAATGACACTCACCCCGGAGTAACGACACTCACCCCAGGAGTAACGACACTCATTCTGGGAATAATAGCACTCACCCCTGACCCCGAGAGTGACAGCACTCACCCCGGGAGTAACAGCACTCAACCCTGGAGTAACAACACTCACCCAGGAGTAGGCATTTACCCCAGACCTTGGGAGTAACGGCACTCACCCTGGCAGTAATGACACTCACCCCGGGAGTAACAATGCTGGAGTAATGACACTCACCCCAAGAGTAACTACACTCACAACGGACCCCGGCAGTAACGGGCACTCACCCCGGGAGTAAAGGCACTCATACCGAGATTAACGACACTCACCCGGGGGTAACGACACTCACCCGGGAGTAACGACACTCATCCCAGGAGAAACAACACCTGCCACACCCTGGGAGTAACGACACTCACCCTGGACCCCGGGAGTAACGGCATCCACCCCGGGAGTAACTGCACACACCCCGGGAGTAACTGCACTTGCCTCGGGAGTAACGGCATTCGCCCCTAGAGTAACGACACTCACCCCGGGAGTAACAACACACATTTTGGGAATAATGGCACTCACCCCAGACCCCGAGAGTGACGGCAATCACCCTGGGAGTAACGTTCTTCACCCCGGGAGTAACGCACTCACCCCGGGAGTAACGACACTCACCCCGGGAGTAACAACACACATTTTGGGAGTAACGGCAATCACCCCGGACCCCGGGAATAACGGCACTCACCCCAGGAGTAACGGCACTCACCCCAGGAGTAACGGCATTCACCCCGGGAGTAACGACTAACCCCGGGAGTAACAATGCTCATCCCAGACCCCGGGAGTAACGGCACTCACCCCAGGAGTTACGACACTCACCACAGGAGTAATGACCCTCATCCCGGGAGTAACGACACTCACCCCGGACCCCGGGAGTAACTAGCACACATACCGTGAGTAACGGCACTCAACCCAGGAGTAACCGCACTAACCCCGGGAGTAACCGCACTAACACCGGATCCCGGGGGTAAAGGCACTCACCCCTGGAGTAACGACACTCACCCCGGGAGTAACGACACTCACCCCAGACCTTGGGAGTAATGGCACTCACCCTGGGAGTAACGACTCACCCCAGGAGTAACGACACTCACCCCAGACCCCGAGAGTGACGGCAATCACCCTGGGAGTAACGTTCTTCACCCCGGGAGTAACGCACTCACCCCGGGAGTAACGGCCCTCCCCCTGGGAGTAACGGCACTCACCAGAGGAGTTATGACCCTCAACTCGGGGGTATCACCAATCACCGCGGACACTGGGAGTAATGGCACTCACTCTGGGAGTAACGACCCTCACCGCAGCCCCCGGGAGTAACGAAACTCACCCCAGGCGTAACGGCACTCACCCCGGAAGTAATGACACTCACCCCGGGAGCAACAGTCCTCCCTCTGGGAGTAACGGCATTCACCCCGGGAGTAACAATGCTCATCCCAGACCCCGGGAGTAACGGCACTCACCCCAGGAGTTACGACACTCACCCTGGACCCCGGGAGTAACGAGCACGCATACCATGAGTAATGGCACTCAACCCGGGAGTAACGGCACTCAACCCTGAAGTAATGACACTCACCCCGGAGTAACGACACTCACCCCAGGAGTAACAACACTCATTCTGGGAATAACAGCACTCACCCCTGACCCCGAGAGTGACAGCACTCACCCCGGGAGTAACGGCACTCACCCTGGCAGTAATGACACTCACCCCGGGAGTGACGGCAATCACCCCGGGAGTAACAATGCTGGAGTAATGACACTCACCCCAAGAGTAACTACACTCACCCTGACCCCGGGAGTAACATCACTCACCCCGGACTTCGGGAGTAACGGATCTCACCCTGGAAGTAACAACACTCACCCCGGGAGGTGGGAGTAACGACACTCACACCGGACCCCAGGAGTAACGACATTCACCCTGGGAGTAACGGGGGGCGGACGCTCGCGACCAACGGTCGGCGGTACGGTACGGCGCACGCGCACTGGCCGCAGCAGGAAGCGTTGCCGAGCCGGTCACCAACACAAACAGGACGGGGGCGGCCGAGTGACCCGGGGTCGCGGTACAAGCGGTACAAGCGCCGCCGCCGCCACCATTACACCCCCGAGAGATGTTTGAGGACAGGCGGCGTGCAGCGCCCGTCGGGGCCGCCTGGTGCAGCGGCGAAGTCCCGAGGAAGGAGGTGTCCCGGGACTGCTGCCCGGACCGGGGCGGCCCCCACCAACACATCTGCAGGGGGATATTCCAGATTGAGAAAAGAAGCTGCGACGTGCTGCTGACTGCCAGCAGGCTGGAATGGACGGCGATTGAACCGGAGAGTCCTGCAGGTGCGTGTGGGCGGCGGCCAGCGGACTGGCATCGGTCATCAACATGTGGTCGGTCTAACGAAGGGGCTCGACCCGAAACGCCTCCCATTCCTTCTCTCCAGAGATGCTGCCTGTCCCGCTGAGTTACTCCTGCATTTCGTGTAAACCAGCATTTGCAGTTCCTCCCTACACATGTGGTCGAACTCCTCAACACACAGCTGCAGCGGGCCAACATTTTACACTAGGCACCAACCAGCTCGCACTTACTTTCGCTGGTGTGTTTCGCCAAGCAAAGTAACCAGATGTTGAAAGTCCATAAAAAGGTCTGACTCTCTATTCTATTCATGCCAAATGCCTTTCTTTTTGATCGTGCAAAATAGGGCACCAAACCAAAAGTCTGTTTTTAATGGCATAAGTAGGGTAGAGGGCATTTCTTTAAGGTGAGAAGGGCAAAGTTTAAATAATCGAAGATCTGCATATGCTGGTTTCACAAGAAAAGATACAAGGCGCTGGAGTAACAGCGGGTCTGGCAGCATCTCTGGAGAGAAGGAATGGGAGGCGTTTCGGCAAGTCCCCCCCCCCCCCCCCCCACCACACCCACACACACACACACACACACACACACACACACAGAGTTTTGGGTGGCTGTAACACACTGTCAGGAGTGGTTGTAAAGGCATAGATCATAGTGGCATATAGACTTTTGGGTGTGATTATGAGGGAATGGAGGGAGATGGATCATGTGCAGACAAATGAGATTATTTTATTGTGGCATCATGTTTGCCACAGACATTGTGGGCTGAAGGGCTTGTTCCTCTGCTATACTGTTCTTTGTTCTTTTGAGAAACAGTAGGTCTCCTGTGATTTTAAACACTTTTAAAAGACCAATTAATCGGTCCGAAACAAACGTGTAATTTTGAAGCATGAATGTACCAATAAAGCTTGTGTCTAAGTGTGTAGGAAAGAACTGCAGATACTATTTTAAATCGATGGTAGACACAAAATTCTGGAGTAACTCAGCGGGACAGGCAGCATCTCTGGAGAGAAGGAATGGGTGACGTTTTGGTTCGAGACCCATCTTCAGACTTAAGGGTGAAGAAGGGTCTTGACCCGAAACGTCACCCAATCCTTCTCTGTAGAGGTGCTGCCTGTCCCGCTGAGTTATTCCAGCATTTTGTGTCTACCTTAAGTTTGTGTCTAAATTACTTTTTGGCAAATCAGAAATGTGCATACGTTTTATAGTCATTGTGGCATAGAGGGGGGTTATTTGATTCATAGAGTCCATATTTGGTCTCTGTGGAGCTACCCAATAAGCCTCATTGCCCAATTTAATCCCTGTAGCCCTACGTGGATTATTTCCAAGTTTTTAACTGATTTATTTTTGAAATCTGTGTTCTTATACCTGGGAATGCCCTTTTTAACGCGAAGTGAATTACTAGTGCACTTTCTTTAACTGCTCTTGACCGTTGCAGTTTGATCATGTTCAGTTTTATTTTTGCTTTAAAGAAATATTTATGGCAAAAATATATATAGCCAATGCTTGTCTACTGTCATATGTTAAATTACACTATTCAGGTCAATTCATATCATCACAGTTTCCTTTATTCAAATTTAAGATCCGAGATACTGTATCAACGCATTCTAATTACGCAAAGATTGATAGTTTAGTTTTGAGATACAGCATTGAAACAGACCTTCGGCAGAATAGAGTCTGCGCCGACCAGCGATTACCCACACACTAATTCTACCTTACATACTAGTGACAATTTACAGAAACCAATTAACCTACAAACCTGTATGTCTTTTGATTATCTCTGCTTGCTTGTATTACTTTCATAGGCAGTGAGTTCTAGATCATTTCTATTTATTGCATTAAACAAAGCTCTTTTCGTGTATTTTCCCCAATACTTTAAATCTGTGTCTCATAGTCATAGAATCACATGGAAAACAGGAACTGACCCTGCAGCTTAAATCACCCATGCTGACTAAGATGTCCATACTAAGCTAGTCCCATTTGCCCTCGTTTGGCCAATTCCTATCTCAACCTATCCTGCCCATGTATCTGTCCAAGGGTCTTGTAAATGTTGTATATTACCTGGCTCAACTATCTTCTCTGGCAGCTCGCTCCATATACCCTCCACCCTCTGAGTGAAAATGTTACCCCCGGGTTCCTATTCAATCTTGCCCTTCTCATCTTAAACCTACAGCCTCTGGTATTCAATTCCACTACCCCGGGTAAGAGATTCACCCGATCTATTCCCCTGATGATTTTATACTCATCTATAAGATCACACCTCGGTCTCCTGCGCTCCAGGAAAAAAGTACTAGCCTGCCCAACCTTTCTCTATAGCTCAGGGTGTCGAGTCCTCGTAAACCTTCTCTGCACTATTTCCAGCTAAATGACATCCTTCCTGCAACAGTGTGATCAAAACTGAACTCAGTATTCGAAATGCAGCCTCATCGTCATCTTATACAACTGTAGTCCTTGTACCATCGGCTAAATGAATCTCATTTTTGTCTGTCTTATCTAAACTTATCACATTGCTGTGCATCTCTGTTTATTCTCCTTTTGACCTACTATAACCCGACTTAACCTTGCAGCTAAAATCCTACTTCCCTGCACCATTCTGGTAATTCTTTACACAACCTCAAGGAGTGAGAGGTATCAAGAACAATGGCGAGGCCCAGCATGTGACTGCTGTAGACAAGCCTGAAGCATTCACAACAACATTTATCTGTATGTTCCAATGAATAATGAAGAACGAGTAGCCACTGTGTGGTCCTTGTGGAACCAAAGTACTATCTTCACACTGAGGCCACCGTTTGTATTGTCTGGCACTAATTATCTTACGTTGAATAGACTCTAAACGGAACTGGCAGTTCAAAATTAGGCATCCACGTTACCATCAGAAGTAGTACAAACATTCGCTGCTGTAATCTAACCCGGTGGGCTGCCATATCGCTTCTGTTTCTGTTTGGGCAGTCCTTTGGGTTCGAGGATGATTGGTTCTAATATAGCAGATGAGGCGATATATGACCTCTAACCTTTGCCACAGGTGGAACTTTGTTTACTTAAGAGGGTGATGTGGATATTTGGGAGTTGGTGTGTTTCTTTGACCATTTATGCTGAGGTGCCTGCTCTAAGTAGATCATGGAACAGAGTGATGAAAACAAGGCTACCAGATTGTTGTAAAACCTCTACGCATTCACATCAGTCCTTCATGGCAGAAAACTTGCCATGCTTTCCTGGTTTGGGCTTTATGTGAATCTAAACCCAATGGTAGTTGTCTACCTCAGTCTTTAACCTAATAATGTGGCACATCTCTCAGTTTACCATTATAATCAAGCATGATGACCAAAAAACTACCTGCTGGAGGAATTCAGTGGGTCAGACAGCATCTTTGGAAGGAATGAAGTTTTGGGTCCCTTCTTCCACCAGATGATCAAATTGGTACAGTGAGAAACACAGAAGGGCATGCCACAAGCAGCATCACCCATATCTAAAAATGAGGTTCCAGCCTGGTGAAGCTTCAATGTAAGACCACATATGATCTAACTGCATGAAATAGACAGAGCTAATTGATTCTCAGAATCAATAGATCAGAAGAAATAAGGAACTGCAGATGCTTGTTTATAAAAGCAGACACAAAGTACCGGAGTAACTCAGTGGGTCAGGCAGCATCAATGGAGAACATGGATGGGTGACATTTCGGGTGGGAGCCTTATTCAGATATTGTAGTGGGGGGTGGGGTGAAAGCTGGAAGAGAGGAGGGGCAGGACAAAGCCTAGGAGATGGGTGTGGGGGTTTCTGAGGGTAGAGGTAGAGGGGAAGGTTTATGTAGTTACCTAAATTTGGAGAATTCAATGTTCATATCATTGGTTGTAAGCTACCCAAGCAGAATATGAGGTGTTGTACCTCCAGTTTGCATGTGGCCTCATTCTAGCAATGGAGAAGGCACAGGGCAGTAAGGCCAGTATGGGAAAAGTAGCACACAATATTTTGCAGCAGCCAACATCCTTGCAGGGAAAACATGATGCACTTGAGTCGCTCTTAAAATGATAACGTGTTGGTATGTTTAGGGATAAGAAAAGATTTGTTTAAAGGACAGCAGCTGTTAGGACTCTTTCAACTTACATTTTTGAGAATTTATTTCTTCACCCTGTATCTTGGTATTTTTGGTGTTTTGCTGATTTTTGTAGAGAATTTTTATATGGCCTTTATGGACAAGATTTGAGCTTTTGCTCACTTTTATTAAAAGGAAGAAAAATGTCAAGAGATTTAAGGTAAGGTAAGAGGGGAAAAGTTTAAAGGAGATGTTTGGGGCAAGCTTTTTTACACAGAGGGTGGTGAGTGCCTGGAATGCCCTGCCAGGGGTAGTGGTGGATGCAGATATGCTAGTAGCATTTAAGAGACTTTTTGATAGGCATATGTATACACATGGAATTGAGGGATATGGACTCTGTGCAGTCAGATAACTGTTAGTCTCAGCATCATGTTTGGTACAGATATTACGGCCTGTTCCTGCGATGTACTATTCTATGTTCCTTGTATACAAATTCAAGGTTAAGTTTGCGAATCTGGACTAGATGGCTCCACAGTCTCTTTAATGAATCCAAAAGCACAGTCAAAATCTGAGGAAAGCATGGGAGCCAATGAACCAGGTTCTGCCACCACTCAAAGTTAATCTGGACGACAGAAATGTCTCTACTGATTATAGTTTGCATCTGTAAAGTTTAGAATTTGTAATGTTTTTGACTAATTTATAACACTTCAAAATAAGTCCCAGCAACCATAAGAGACAAAAGCAGCATTGGTTAATCTGCAACACACAGTTGCTCGAAAGAAATCACTGATTATCTTTCTCATCACATGTCATGTCACAGGGAAGCAGATAATGATGTTGCCGGATTACCTCTAAAGCTGCCACAGCAGGCAGAGAAATCTCTGCAGCAACAAGTTTGAGAGCATAGACCCAAGGTGGCTCAAAAGAGAAGGCAAAGCAAGGCTGAATCCTATATATGAAGACTTGTATAGAATGGGAGTGTTTCGTAATGGGATACATTGGCTTCGTGTGACATAGGAGCAATGAGGATGCCCGAGTTGGCTGACAACTGTTCTCCTACCTTGTTGCATAATGAATTGGAGCCAAATATAATGGTACAACCAATCCTGCATCTCTAAGGTATAGCGAGTCCTGTATTTCTCATCACAACGCTCTTCCAGGTTGAAAAATGTAACAGGAGGACAATTAGTTAATATGTGTTCTTATGACATTGAGTAACATATTTGTATGCAAAGAGGCATACTTTCCTCTGAATGAAAACTGCTGATCCAAGGGGCAAGCCGCTGGTTTTCCCCACTCCGCTAATTTTCGCAGGTAGAATATCTCATTAATTGCATTAAATTGCAAGATTTCATCATAAATATATTTTGATACTAGACTAAGTGGGCCCAGCATCACAGGGGAGGAGTGGTCCCCCAACGCAATATTCCACCGCTCCACCAATTCCAATATTGGTGGCCGGGAGTGGGAGGGGGGGGCTTTCTGGAGCGTTAGTATGGGTGTTGTAGGCTGAAAGGACTGGTTTCAAGAGGGCTAGTATGGACATATTGGGCCGAATGGATTCTTGGGCTGGCGGCTCAGTCACTCAAGGCTGGTGGGCTGGCAGTTGACTCACGGCTATTCCTTGAAATTCCATTTCAAGCAGGGTGCAAGGCCACCAAATTCAAGTGCAGTTTTTTATCACTTCAAGCGGGGTGCAAGGCCACCAAATTTAAGTGCAGTTTCATACCATTTCAAGAAGGGTGCAAGGCCACTAAAGACAGCGAGTCGTGATCTCTCCCTCCTCCATCTTGCAGAGACTGAGCCACGCCCACACTTCTAGGTTTTATAGTCCCCCCCCTCCCACCAGAAGGGGAGTGGCCATCATGGTGTGATTGACAGGAGAGAGATTCTCAACATTTTTTAAACACTAATAACTCTTTTATTTTTCATTGATGGGAAAAATCCTCGGTACCTGATGAGCGGAGGGGGACTCCGAGTAAGATGGCCAAAAATCACAGCCGTACGTGGTAGCGTTTTTTCTAAAATCAATATAAAGCGCAAACAGGAAGTCGTCAAGATTAGACTTTTAATTATATACTAGACCAAGTGCAGACCCGTTGGGTCTGTTTCCCCAACGGCGTTTGTGGGGGGGGGGGGGGGTGAGAAGAGGGGAGGGAGGGGAGAGGAGGTGGAGGAAACGAGATAGATTTTGGAGGGAAAGGAGAGCGGGGTAGGGGGTGAGAGATGGGGAGAGAGATGTGGGGGAGGGGGGATGGGGAGGAGGGTGGGGGAGAGGGGTGGGGGAGAGAGGGGAAAGAGTGGGGAGGGAGAGTGGAGGGGAAGGGGGAGAGAAGTGGAAGAGTGGGGAGGGAGGAGGAGTGGGGTAGGGGGAGTGATGGAAGAGGGACAGAGAGATAGGGGGAAGGGGGTGGGGGGAGAGGGAATAGAGTGGGGTAGAGAGGGAAGGGGGGTGGGGGAGAGAGGGATGGGAGAGGGAGAGGGGTGAGGAGAGGGAGAGGGGGAGGAGAGAAGTGGAAGAGTGGGGAGGGAGGGAGGGGTAGCGGGAGTGGTGGAAGAGAGACGGGGGAGTGGTGGAAGAGGGACAGAGGGGTAGGGGAAGGGGTGGGGGAGAGAGGGGAAGTGAGAGGGGTGGGGGTGGGAGAGGCGTGGGGTAAGGGGATAGAAGTGGAAGAGTGGGGAGGGAGGGGTATGGGGAGTGGTGAAAGAGGGACAGAGGGATAGGGGGAAGGGGGTGGTGGTAGAGAGGGAAGGGGGGTGGGGGAGAGAGGGATGGGTGGGAGAGGGGAGAGGGTGAGGAGAGGGAAACATAGAAGCATAGAAATTAAGTGCAGGAGTAGGCCATTCGGCCCTTCGAGCCTGCACCACCATTCAATATGATCATGGCTGATCATCCAACTCAGTATCCTATACGTTGACCATTCAATTCGCTCCATAGATGCTGCCGCACCCGCTGAGTTTATCCAGCTTTTTTTATGTCTACCTTCGATTTTCCAGCATCTGTAGTTCCTTCTTAAAGACCGAGACTGTGCATGGTAAGGGAATGAGGAGGGAGAGGGGGAAGAGTGTGGAGGGAGGGGGAGAGTGGGATTGGAGGGGGAGAGGGGTGGGGGGAGAGAGAAATGGAAGAGAGGGGAGGGAGGGAGAGGGAGAGGGGTAGCAGGAGTGGTGGAAGAGGGACAGGGGGAGTGGTGGAAGAGGGACAGAGGGGTAGGGGAAGGGGTGGGGGAGAGAGGGGAAGGGAGGGGGGGTGAGGGAGAGGGGTGGGGGAAGGGAAGAGAAGTGGGAGAGGGAGGGGTAGGGGGAGTGGTGGAAGAGGGGCAGAGGGGAAGGGGGCGGGGGAGAGAGGGAAGGGGGTGGGGTAGAGAGGGAAGGGGTGGGGGAGAGAGGGTTGGAAGAGGGGTGAGGAGAGGGAGAGGGGGAGGAGAGAAGGGGGAGAGAAGTTGAAGAGTGGGGAGGGAGGGAGGGAGGGGTAGCGGGAGTGGTGGAAGAGGGACGGGGGAGTGGTGGAGAGGGACAGAGGGGTAGGGGAAGGGGTGGGACAGGGAGGGGAAGAGAGAGGGGTGAGGGAGGGAGAGGGGTGGGGTAAGGGGAGAGAAGTGGAAGAGTGGGGAGGGGTAGAGGGACTGGTGGAAGAGGGACAGAGGGGTAGGGGAAGGGGGCGGAGGGAGAGGAAAGGGGGTGGGGTAGAGAGGGAAGTGGGGTGGGGGAGAGAGGGATGGGTGGGAGAGGGAGAGGGGTGAGGAGAGGGAAACATTGAAACATAGAAATTAAGTGCAGGAGTAGGCCATTTGGCCCTTCTAGCCTGCACCACCATTCAATATGATCATGGCTGATCATCCAACTCAGTATCCTGTACCTGCCTTCTCTCCTTACCCCCTGATCCCTTTAGCCACAAGGGCCACATCTAACTCCCTCTTAAATATAGCCAATGAACTGACCTCAAATACCTTCTGTGGCAGAGAATTCCAGAGATTCACCAGTCTCTGTGTGAAAAATGTTTTTCTCATCTCTGTCCTAAAGGATTTCCCCCTTATCCTTAAACTGTGACCCCTTGTTCTGGTCTTCACCAACATCCGGAACAATCTTCCTGCATCTAGCCTGTCTAAGCCCTTAAGAATTTTATACGTTTCTATAAGATACCCTCTCAATCTTCTAATATCTAGCGAGTACAAGGCGAGTCTATCCAGTCTTTCTTCGTATGAAAATCCTGACATCCCAGGAATCAGTCTGGTGAACCTTCTCTGTACTGTCACTATGGCAACGATGTCTTTGACCATTGGGCATTGTGACATCACACGATGGAACGTTCACCAGGGGCTGGGGCTCCTGCAAAGGCATATGTAAATTGATCCATTCCGATTGGACATCTGTGAGCATTGGGCATTGTGACATCACACGTTGGAACGTTCACCAGGGGCTGGGGCTGGTGCTGCTTCTATGGGTGAGAAGCCAGTTTATTTTTGAAATATTGGGGGGGGGGGGGGGTGAAGGATTTGATTAAAAACGTGTACTTAAACATGACGAAATGTAATGAGGAGCGGATACTTAGAAAGAAAAGTGAAATCTCTACCGAAATGGAAAAGATGTCGGCGATTCTGCGTCTGGTTTCGGAGTTGCAGTGAATCAAAGGAAGAAATGCAGCCGGAAGCCGTACATGTAAATGGATCCATTCCGATTGGACATCTGCGAGGATTGGGCATTGTGATTGGACATCTGCGAGCATTGGGCATTGTGACATCACACGATGGGAACGAATCAAAAGGCAGAAAGGCAGCCGGACGGACGGCAGGCGACAGGCACAGACTTTTATATAATAGATAGAAGGCAAGGCAACTTGAATCAGGCAAGGCAACTTTATTTAGGCAAGGCAACTTTATTTAGGCAAGGCAACTTTATTTAGGCAAGGGAACTTTA
The DNA here is from genome assembly GCF_010909765.2 of Amblyraja radiata. Classification (NCBI taxonomy): domain Eukaryota; kingdom Metazoa; phylum Chordata; class Chondrichthyes; order Rajiformes; family Rajidae; genus Amblyraja; species Amblyraja radiata. The sequence goes on from NC_045962.1 coordinate 22,116,030, forward strand.
ATTAGGCAAGGCAACACAGCTTTAGCATTTCCAAACCAAAGGCAACACAGCTTTAGCATTTCCAAACCGAAGGCAACACGGCTTTAGCATTTCCAAACCAAAGGCAACACAGCTTTAGCATTTCCGAACCAAAGGCAACACAGCTTTAGCATATCCAAACCAAAGGCAACACAGCTTTAGCATTTCCAAACCAAAGGCAACACAGCTTTAGCATTTCCAAACTATATTTTCAAACCACATTAAGGGCACTGACAGGTCAGTAAAACCACTCACAGTTTAGTAGACATGTTTTCAGTGTTATTCACAGCTCAGTCTGAGAGACGTGACCCTCACGCTCTCCCATCTTGCAGAGACTGATTGAGGCACACAACACTTCCAGGTTTTATAGTCTCTCCGGAAGGAGCGTGGCCTTCAGGAGAGAGAATCTCAACATTTTTAAAACACTAATAACTTTTATTTTTCATCGATGGGAAAAATTATCTTGTCCTGCGCAGCGGAGGGAGACTCTGAGTAAGATGGCCAAAAATCACAGCCGCATTTTTCTAAAATCAATATACAGAACAATAGGAAGTGGTCAAGATCAGACTTTAATAATATAGATATGGAGATGATCTACTTTTGTAAAAATCTGGCTGCATACAGACTGCCAATGCATGCAAGTTGACTGGCAAGCTGCTCTGGGTAATTTAAAAGGTCCTCACGTATATGAATCAATCTTTTAAAGTCCTTGAGTCCTTGAGGTTTGCAGTTATGTAGGTATGTTGCAAAGCCTACCTGAAGCGTCGCTGAAAATCTGTCGCTGCGGGTGTGCGCGATTTTGGCGCCGTTTAGAGGGGGGCGGGTTTAAAACGCGATTTTCTCCAGGCTGTTCAAATCGAAGATGTTCAGCCTTGTTAATTATTAACGGAAAATCGCTGGAAGACCCCGTCGCAAAAGCTATTATTAGTTTTAAAGGCCTTGGATAATAGTTATAGTAGTTTAAAAATCAATCTCTAAACCCGCGACCACCAGCAACCGCAGGGTCTCATAAAGCAAACCACAGAAGGTATGTAGCTTATTTTTACATTAAAAAGGGCTTCTTAAGATCCCTTTATACAAAGTTTAATATTGCGAGTAGCTCATTTTGGCCCCATTATATCCCGCAGTATTTTTCTGGGCATTTGGGGGCACAAATCTACCGCAATGTGAACGTTCTAAACCAGCGCGTTCACAGGATCCCGCTAGAAAGCTGATTTAAAATGGACTTTAATTTACAGCAATTGAACACTAAATTCCTTCCATTTGGCCTATAAATTAATGTAAATGAGATTTTAAAATCATGTTTTATTGTGAATTATTTATGAATATTATTTGCACACTTAGGCTATTTAAAAATGTTAATCATTTATTAAGAAATGGATAGATGTTTAGATCTAGTAATTGAAGTTTGAAATTAGCTACACTTGGGTAACTAACTAATTATATGCTTTAATTTCAGGTCATCCAAGTAAGATTATTTTATATTTGTTTCAGAATGATTCAATCTATGATAACTGAAAATTTCATTCAGTTCTCTTAATTTTTAAGAAAGTTATGGGCTTTTGACTGTCCACGATCACAGCTTTTTTGTTACGTCCATAGAAAATCAATAGGGAACAAGATGCTAATTTCCGAGTATGAAAATGGCCATAACTTTTTAAATACTTGAGATATGAAAGTGAATTAGGTGTCAAATTAAACTTATTTTTATGCTTTATCTGATGGGATAAATTACAGACTTGATTTTTTAAATCTCAAAATTTTGTAACATTGCTAAGTTATGTCCCTTGTAGTGCACAGCAAGGATACAGATCTATTCTTAGCACTATACATCTTGTGCTGCAATATCTCTCAATTCATGGCTCTGATCATTTGTTCAGATCCCTCTAGCTTCTCCTATATAGTGTATATACAATGTTTGCCTCAGCAGGAAAAAAATGAGTGATGTGAATAAACAAGTTTTCTTCCCTATGCTGCCGCCAAATTTCCTTGCCATTTTCAAATAGATCAGCCCCTGCCTCAGAAATGACCTAGATCCACTTCAATTTGCTTATTGTCACAGCAGGTCAGCAGCAGATGCTATCTCACTAGCTCGCCACTGTACTCCGGACCATCTTAATAATAAGTACACACGCAGACTACTGTTCATTGACCACAACTTGGTGTCAACACAATCATCCTCTCCAAACTGATGATCAAGCTCCAAGACCTGGGCCTCTCCACCTCCATTTCCAACTGTATTCTTGACTTCCTCATTGGTAGAACTCAGTGCAGATCTGTAACAACATCTCCTCACTGACCATAAACACAACTGCATCTTAAGGCTGTGTGCTTAGCCCACTGTTGTATTGTCAATACACCCAAGACTGGGTGACTAAGCACAGCCCCAATGCCAACTATAAATTAACTGATGATACCACTGTGGTTGGCCGAATCACGGGTGGTAATGGAGAGAGATAAAACACGTAGTTGAATGGTGATTCAACGACAACCTCTCGCTCAATATCAACAAAACCAAGGAATTAATTGTCAACTTTAGAAAGGAGATTTTGGGAGACCACATAACAGTTTTCATTGGCAGGTCGGCAGTGAAGAGAGTTAGCTGCTTCAAATGACTACATCTTGGATGGCCTGATCTGAGGCCAGTATAGTGATGTAATCATAATAATGTATGCCAGATGTACTGTAGAAAGTATCCTGACTGGTTGCATCACGTCCTGCTACATTTCTAATGCACAGGAATACAAGAGACTGCAGAGAGTGGTGGACTTTGCCTGGTCCCTTATGTTATCCCTTGATGATAACTATTGTGGTGAATAATGAGTATTATTTCTGTGTGAATAATTCTGAAAATGTGTTAGGGGAAAGTACAAGCTTTAAAAATAATCATACAAAAAACCCTGATAATCACATTTGGAAAGGACTGTGTATTAAGGAGATTGCAAATCTAAGAAGGACAAAGATGCAGCCAGATCGTATTACTATCAAATCAGTGGAACTGAAACATTTCAGCTTACCTTCAAAAGGTTCATTATCATTGTCAGCAGGAACAGACATTTTCTCTTCCACCTCATTAACCACTTTCCCCTTCAAGCAAAGGCGTATGGTGGTACAAACCAAGGTATTAAAGAAGAATTGTTATTATAACATAAATTGCAGCTAATAGTTATTTTATTCTCCACTTGAAAAGATTATAATGCTTGGAACAAAACTGAATATTTCAGATTCTGTTGCCTAATAGCATTTTATAAGCTATCTACATGAGTGGCATTTATAGTTTTCAGTTAGTTAAGCTCATCCAAGGTACAGGGTACTTGGAAACCAGTTACATGTGAGCAAATGCATTATGCTCCACATTGGTTCTGTTAATTTTGGAACAAGAATTTGCACAATGATTAACAGCAAGAACTTTAGGCTATGGTTTTGTTCCCTATTTGTTCCATTTTCATTAACTTATGTTTGGTTGATACACACTAATTAATGCCAAATTATCTTCTATCCAGTTTTAAAGCGAGAAACGTATTCACTAACTAAAGTGCATTGGAAGTGAATTCATTGCCTTTTTATTAAACTTGGACATGAGTAAATCTGATAATACATTGATTAAAAAAAGTAGAGTATTGAGGTAGGCACAAAATGCTGGAGTAACTCAGCAGGCCAGGCAGCATCTTTGGAGAAAAGGAATAAGTAATGTTTTGGGTTGAAACCCTTCTTTAGATTGGATATTGTGGATTCGGGATATCTGAGATATAAATAGATGTCAGAAGAAGCTTAAATGTCACAGGTGAAAAACCATCTGAAACTTCTAATCAGTTTTCCCCTCTCAGAATGTTGCTCGACCTGTAGGGTGTTGGTTGTTTTTACTTTATATCAAAGCTGTTCTTCTGAAGGCTTGCCAGTTTCTGCACTTTGTACCCCTCTATAAAATAACAAATCTTTTTGTTCAGCGTATTAATTTTCAGGCATAGCTACTTTAAATAATATTTTCAGGTATATTCTACCTATTCTGTCAATGGGCTGGACTTTTATTTAAAACGTTATCGCTTATTCCTGTAGATGGAGCTGTGATAACTTATATTGTAATATACTATGACCTACAGTTTTTTTAATACATTATTGATTACTTTGCAATTGCTCAGTTGGCCCCCTGAATTCCTTCAAATTATTCAAAAACATCCTGAAATTAGTTTCTGTCCACTCGTTTTGCCAAAGTTTCTTCGCTAATTAAAATATCCTATGTCTGAGATAAAGGATAAAACAAAAGAGTGCATGGTTAGCAATATGCTGTATTAAATTTATGCTTTACATTGATTTTTTAATATCTTCATTGAAGTTATTTTTAAAGATTTCAGCTGAAAGTCTGGCCTTGGATATATTTTGTGCTCCACATTATGACAGTCAGATGAACTAGGGTACGTAATTCGAGCATGCATAACAAATTCTTCCAGGAAGCTGCTGTGCAGGTGGGCAGGTGTCTTCATTTTCATATTACAGTTTTCAAAGAATAACTGCAGATGTTGAATTTTAAAGTAGAAAAAAAAACTTGCTTCTAAGAGTCAGCACTACTACGAATATAAGGGAAAGCTACTCCACTGGGGCAAGTTCATTTAAAACAAGCACATCAAAAAAGTAGTTTCTATAACTGTGTGCCTATTCAGCTGTGAAAACTTTGTGTAAAGCATATTAAACCATTTTAGCGGTCCTGCAAATTATTTGTCATATGGTGTTTCAAGCTAGATTAACTTACTATGAAGATTTGCAAAGTGCAAATTTTGATAATCCTCAATTTTTCAATAAAATCCTGAATACAATTGCAGAATTTAACTACCAAAATGTTATAATTGGAGGAGACCTCAATTGTGCTTTAGATCCGTACTTAGATAAAGCAATGCAAAAACAAAGAGGTAATATGAAATCTAAAATTAGTGAACTCTTAAATACATATATAAAAAATATAAATATAGCAGACGTTTGGAGGATCGCGAATCCGACTGGAAGGGAATACTCGTTTGATTCAATGGTACACAAAACATACTCGCGTATAGATTATTTCCTAGTGGATACAAAACTAATCCCTTATACTATGAACCCTAAATATCACACCAATACGATTTCAGATCACTCCCCGCTAACTTCCGTTTTAAAATTAGAAGGAATGTCTACGAACAAATCGTTCTGGAGGTTTAACTCGCAAATTCTGAAAGACCCACAAGGGAGTATATATCTAAAAAAACAGATGGACCTATTTTTTTAGACAAACGATACACCAGATATATCGCCCACTTTACTATGGGAATCCTTCAAAGCATTTATTAGAGGAGTCATTATCTCGTATCAAGCTTTTCAAAACAAAAAGAATAAGAATGAACAAAGACAATTGGAAGAACAAATCAGACAACTAGATATAGATAATGCTAAAGATCCAACTATGGATAAACATAATAAAATTTTAATATTGAAATTTAAGCTAAATAAATTATTGTCAGAGAAAGTTATAAGACTATTCCAAATTACAAAACAAGAACATTTCGAATTTGGGGATAAACCCCATAAACTTTTGGCACGCCAACTGAAAAAACGGGAAAAAGATCATGCAATTTTAAAGATTAAATCAGATAGAGGGGAATTATTAACACTACCTAATGATATCAATAAAAGATTTGCTCAATTTTACAAGAATTTATACACATCGAAAACGCTAATAGACAATAATAAAGTTTCAGAATTTCTGTATAATTGTAACCTTCCAAAACTAGAACTGAAGGAACAAGAGGAACTGGGAGCACAAATTACATCTAAGGAAATAGAAGACACAATAAACACAAGGACCAGACGGATTCAGTAATGAATTTTATAAATGTTTTTACGACATAGTTACACCACGTCTACAGAAAATGTATACATATGCTTTTAAAGAACAAATCTTACCTGAAACACTAGCAGAATCAACGATCACATTAATACTTAAAAAAGATAAAGATATAGAAGAACCAGGCTCATATAGAGCTATTGCTTTGTTAAATATGGATCAAAAAATATTAGCGAAAACACTAGCTAGAATAAGTAAATATGTTAGTAAATTAATAAATGAGGATCAAACGGGATTTATACCTAAGAGACATTCATTTAATAACCTGAGACGTCTGCTTAACATAATGCACTCTCACAAACCTCAAGAACAAGAGTTATCTATCATTTCATTGGACGCAGAAAAAGCGTTTGATCAAGTAGTATGGGATTATATGATTAAAGTATTGCAAACATTTCATATGGGAGAGAACTTCATCGCATGGATAAAATTATTATATAACAAACCCACGGCTAGAATATCAACTAATAATATACTATCTACGAAATTCCAATTATCAAAGGGCAATAGACAAGGATGTTCATTATCACCACTGTTATTTGCTCTGGTAATTGAACCTTTAGCTGAAAAAATCAGAACACACCCGGATATTTACGGTTATAATACAAAATATTCAAATAACAAAATATCTTTATATGCAGACGATGTACTACTGTATATCACAAAACCCCAAATCAGTATACCAAACATATTAAATCTAATTGAGGACTTTGGATCTTTCTCAGGATACAGAATAAACTGGAACAAAAGTGAAATTATGTTGATAAAACCAAAAGACTCAACACATCTCTTGAAATTCCCCTTTAAAATAGCCAAAGAAAAATTCAAATATTTGGGAATTGAAATTACTAGAAACTATCACGCTATGTTTAATGCCAATTATAGTCCCTTACTTAAGAAACTAAATAATCTAATCAAATTCTGGAAAACGCTCCCGATGTCTTTAATAGGTCGAATAAATGCTATAAAAATGATCTTTTTACCACAAATCCTATATTTATTTCAATCAATACCTATATATCTTTTCAAAAAACTAGGCTCAGACATTACAAATTTTATATGGGATTATAAATCCCACAGAATACAAAGAGCACACCTTAGTAAACCAAAAGAGATGGGTGGTCTAGCGCTCCCTAACTTTATGTACTATAATTGGGCAGTAAATATTAAAAATATGATTCATCTGCTGGACAACTCTGCCCAGCAGGTGGACTGGATTGTAATGGGGAGAGAAGACTGCTCTCCGTGTAATACAGGAGCGACTCTCTCACCAATGAATCTGAATAACAAAAATTACAATAAAAATCCAATGATACATAGCACAATTAGAATTTGGAAACAAATAAAACAGAATCTAAAATTAAGAAATCTATCTCTTTTAATGCCAATAGTCAATAATCCGTCGTTTAAACCTTCAATTATAGATAAATCATTTACACAATGGGAAAGAATGGGAATCAAAACGCTCGGAGACTTGTATGAATCGGGAAAATTATTATCATTTCAACAATTACAACTGAAATATAATTTGAAAAATAATCAATATTTTAAATATCTTCAAATCCGTAACTATCTGAAAAAATACACAAAAGACTATCATAACATGCCCCCAGACTTATTGGATGAAGCCATGAAGACAAAGGCTGAATCAGCAAATCTAATATCATACTTATACAACATTATTTTAAATATAGAAATACCTACAACTGATGGTATTAGAAGAGACTGGGAACAAGAACTAGCTATAAAAATTTCAAAAGAGAGCTGGGATAAACACTTACTATATGTGCATAAATGCTCCATCAACGTACGACATACTCTAATTCAATTCAAAACATTACATAGACTATATTATTCAAAAACCAAAATAAATCAACTTTTCCCCAATGTCTCACCCACTTGTGATAAATGTCAGTCACAAGAAGCTACCATAGCGCACTCTTGTTTTTTGTATAAAAATTCTGGAACGAAATCTTCACAAAATTAATTAAAATAAAACTTGTACCAAAAGCAGAATGGATCATTTTTGGAATATCGGAAGGTAACCCCGAACTAAACGTGTTTCAAAAGAACTTACTTAATTACGGGCTAATAATGGGAAAAAAGCTTATACTCAAATTCTGGAAAAACGCTCCAATACCAACAATAAAAATGTGGATTTCAAACTTGTTCGAAACATTACACCTGGAAGAGATGAGACTCCTCCTAGCAGGCAAAGCAGACCACTTCCAAAAGACGTGGTCTGCATTTATGGAACTATTACAAGCATAAGGTGCAATAGTAATTTAAAAAATAAACGGTGCCAGGATCTGGTAACGGGGGGTAAAAAAAACACTAAAAAAAACACGGTTGGTATATCCTTTTTTGCGGAATTTTGTGTTATAATAGAGCGATTGTTTCTCCTTTTTTTTTTCTTTTCTTTCTATGGTCTATTTCCTTTCTTTACTACCTTCTCTAACTTCTTCTCTAAGGGGCTTTCTTTTCCCAACACTTTCCTGCACCTTCACGACTCTTGCTCACTTTCCTTACTTATTTCTACCTTTTTTAAAGCTCGAAAAATGAAGTGGTACAACAAATGTAATAAGATATATGTGATGTGTATTACTGTAATTTACTGTACTTCTAATAAAAATAAATAAAAAAACCAAAAAAAAAAACCAACTTACTATGAAGATTTGCAAAGTGCATATTCCTGGGCGGAAACAGCAATTGACCTCGATTTTCCACTAAGACCCATTGTTTCTTTTGGGTATTGCTAGCTTTTTCCTGCATAATTGTGAGAGGTTCGGGACACTCAAGTGGAGGCAGAAGTCCCTCTATAAAGATGAACACCACTGACAGGATAACTGCATGCACTGTCACCTCCTTGTTGAGTTTGTGGATAGGAATGTACACTTCCACAAATTACCCATCACTTAGACTGTGAAGCTTGACTGCTGAACCTGCACATGCCAGCAGGTCTGCGGTTTTAAATGGAAGAGAGAAGCACAAGTATAAATAAATTTAATTGTTTTCATTACATTTTTGGTTTTAAAGTATACCTAACAGTTTTAAATTGTTTCTTATTTTTTAAGGTAAATTTCAAGAATTATTTTGTTTTGAATCGTATATTAATAGTTTCCAGTTGTTCTTGAATCACTTGGAAATTTTCTGGCAAGTATATTATCAGGGTGAAGAGCAGCTGTGTTAACTTGTGCCTCCTGTTACTCCAGTTAATGTGCCATCAACAGAGATACAGCAGACAGCCTTGATTGCTGAAAGCTTACCTATCAAGAGACGACGGGGAGTGGGTTGGTGGAGCCGTCAGTTCAAATTGGAAGTAGTTTAAGAGGAGTTTTCCTTTTATTAGAATCCCTCACTTGTACGAGCAACTCATTTTTCATCCATTTTACTGGAGAGCTCCAGCACCAGGATGAAGATCAGTACATTGTATAAAGCCAAAAATAAGATATTTGCAATCTTATTATAGTCATAGAGTGATAGTGTGGAAACAGGCCCTTCGACCCAACTTGCCCACACCGGCCAACAATGTCCCAGCTACACTAGTCCTACTTGCCTGTGCTTGGTCCATACCCTCCAAACCTGTGCTATCCATGCACCTGTCTTAACTGTTTCTTAAACGATGGAATAGTCCCAGCCTCAACTACCTCCTCTGGCAGCTTGTTCCATGCACCCACCACCCTTTGTGTGAAAAAGTTACCTCTCAGATTCCTATTAAATCTTTTCCCCTTCACCTTGAACCTATGTCCTCTGGTCCTCTATTCCCCAACTGCGGGCAAGAGACTCTGTGCATCTACCCAATCTATTCCTCTCATGATTTTGTACACCTCTATAAGATCCCCCCTCATCTTCCTGCGCTCCATGGAATAGAGACCCAGCCTACTCAACCTCTCCGTATAGCTCATACCCTCTAGTCCTGGCAACATCCTCATAAATCTTTTTTGAACCCTTTCAAGCTTGACAATATCTTCCCTATAACATGGTGCCCAGAACAGAACACAATATTGTAAATGCGGTCTCACCAATGTCTTATACAACTGTAACATGACCTCCCAAAATGTAATCTGTTCATTTCTTCATAAATAAAATCCCCCTGTGCTGCTTTTATAAGTCTTAAGTCACGCATATAAAATTATACCTGTAACCTTACGAGATTATTACCAATCCGCTGTTGGTTGAGTAGAACTTTGCGATTGTCACTGCCATTGTGATTTGTGCATAGAATCATCATAACTTTGCACAACGTATTTGTTCCTCAGCATTTGTACCATCTTAAGTAAAGTTAATAGACAAAGGCACTACCCGATTAATACCCCACTGCTGTTATAGTATCCAGCATTGTCTGTTTGTTACTTCTGTGTTGAGAATCTCCTGATGAAAACCCAACTGATTGCCTAAATCCTGAAAATTTAACCCCCACCCAGTATGAGATTAGTGCAAACATCAGCAAGAAAACATCCAGCTGATTTGTATTTACTATTCTACCATGTTTTCCTCTATGCTGAGTAGGACAAGCCTTCCCCATGTTATGAGACACAAAAAGGTGCAGAACCTTGAGTCAAAAAGCAAATTGCTGAAGGAACTCAGTGGGCAGGCAGCATCTGTGAAGTGAAATGGACAGATGACATTTTGGGTCACGATCCTACTTCAGACTGACTGCCCTGCTGAGTTCTTCTCCAGGTTATGATAGAATTTCTTGCCTGAGAACTGTACGTAACTTGAACAATTTGTGCGTTATAAATGCAGCTGCCCAGCAATATATTTAAACAAAAACATAGGTTTGCCATGGGCAATGACTAGTTAAACCAGGTAATTGAACTCAACGATTTTGATTTCTCTGCAAGATTCAATCGTATTGCTGCAAACATAGAGTTTCCACACTAAAGAAGATGCCCGCAGCAGCCTGCAAATCCACCCTACTGTTCTCCCAAATACTCACTTGTATATATGGGGTGTCCATATGTCAGGCAACCTTGGGACGACCTGTACTTGCAAGAAATGCTGAATGTATCAAGAGCACAAGATGGATTCCATGTTGGGGAATTCAGTGTCCAACATGAAGAATAACTTGATAATACCAACACTCCCTGATTCAGTGGAAGGATCTAGTCAGTGCTTTTCTGTGACTGAATGCATCGATACGGCATGCCAGTACCTCTAAAAAGCCAAATGTTATTATTTCATTTTCCGGCCATGTGGCACGTTTACTAATTGTGCATACATTATAGACCTTTCTGTCTATAAAAAAAGCACTAGATATAGTTTAGTACAGATGGTGAGAGAACCAATAAGAGGGTTGAACCTACTTGACTTCACCCTCGCCTCTCTTCGAATGCATTGTGACACCATTGACAAAAGTAACCAAAGCACAATCCACGTCAAGACAAATATCTTGATGCCAAGGATGCCCTCCGTTGAGGGAATGCTGTGTGCTCTGATTCACAGATGTGAGGTGCTCTCCAGCCCGACAGTTTATTCATTGCATGGACCAGGTGTTGTGGTTGGGAAAAGGGAGAAGTGGTGGTATCTGTCTCAGGGTAGACTCTTCATAGTGCTCTTCGGTCTTGTCCAACTGCTCCCCACACCTGGAGGATCTAGCAGTGAAGTGAAGTCCTTTACCTCCCAAAGGAATTCACCTCCATCATCATAACTGCGGTCTACATCTAACCCCAGCTAGACCTTCAGCTGACGGCAGTCAACAAACATCAAATGGCATACTCTACACCTTCCTCATCATAGCCGGGGACATTAACAAAGCTGGTTTGACTAAGTAATTTCCTAATGATCTCGGTCCTAAAAGACTTCCCCCTTATCCTTAAACTGTGACCCCTTGTTCTGGACTTCCCCAACATCAGGAACAATCTTCCTGCATCTAGCCTGTCCAACCCCTTAAGAATTTTGTAAGTTTCTATAAGATCCCCCCTCAATCTTCTAAATTCTAGCGACGGACTCGGCTTGTACTTGGCTGAATTTAGGATTTTTCAGAGAATTGAGCAATATGATGGGTGCAAGAGCAGAGAGGCAGAGAGTTGTAAAATGAGGATAGAAGCAATAGGTAGCAAGGTGAAAAGTAAAAGTGGCAGGCAGGCAAATCCAGGGCAAAAATCAAAAAGGGCCACTTTTCAACATAATTGTATAAGGGGTAAGAGTGTTGTAAAGACAAGCCTGAAGGCTTTGTATCTTAATGCAAGGAGCATTCGTAATAAGGTGGATGAGTTGAATGTGCAGATAGTTATTAATGAATATGATATAGTTGGGATCACGGAGACATGGCTCCAGGGTGACCCAAGGCTGGGAGCTGAACATCCAGGGATATTCAATATTCAGGAGGGATAGGCAGAAAGGGAAAGGAGGTGGGGTAGCGTTGCTGGTTAGAGAGGAGATTAACGCAATAGAAAGGAAGGACATTAGCTTGGAGGATGTGGAATCGATATGGGTAGAGCTGCGAAACACTAAGGGGCAGAAAACGCTAGTGGGAGTTGTGTACCAGCCACCTAACAGTAGTAGTGTAGTTGGGGATGGCATCAAACAGGAAATTAGAAATGCGTGCAACAAAGGTAAAACAATTATAATGGGTGACTTCAATCTACATATAGATTGGGTGAATCAAATTGGCAGGGGTGCTGAGGAAGAGGATTTCTTGGAATGTATGCGGGATAGTTTTCCAAACCAACATGTAGAGGAACCAACGAGAGAGCAGGCTATTCTAGACTGGGTATTGAGTAATGAGGAAGGGTTAGTTAACAGTCTTGTTGTGCGTGGCCCCTTGGGCAAGAGTGACCATAATATGGTTGAGTTCTTCATTAGGATGGAGGGTGACATTGTTAATTCAGAAACAAGGGTCCTGAACTTAAAGAAAGGTGACTTTGAGGGTATGAGATGTGAATTGGCCAAGATAGACTGGCAAATGATTCTTAAAGGGTTGACAGTGGATATGCAATGGAAGGCATTTAAAAACTGCATGGATGAACTACAACAAGTGTTCATCCCAGTTTGGCAAAATAATAAATCAGGGAAGGTAGTGCATCCGTGGATAACAAGGGAAATCAGGGATAGTATCAAAACAAAAGATGAAGCGTACAAATTAGCCAGAACAAGCAGCCTACCAGAGGACTGGGAGAAATTCAGAGTCCAGCAGAGGAGGACAAAAGGCTTAATTAGGAAAGGGAAAATAGATTATGAAAGAAAACTGGCAGGGAACATAAAAACTGACTGCAAAAGATTTTATAGATATGTGAAGAGGAAAAGATTATTTAAAACAAATGTAGGTCCTTTGCAGTCAGAAACAGGCCAATTGATCATGGGGGAAAAGGACATGGCAGACCAATTGAATAACTACTTTGGTTCTGTCTTCACTAAGGAAGACATAAAGAATCTGCCGGAAATAGCAAGGGACCGGGGGTTAAATGAGATGGAGGAACTGAGTGAAATCCAGGTTAGCCGGGAAGTGGTGTTACGTAAATTGAATGGATTAAAGGCCGATAAATCCCCAGGGCCAGATAAGTTGCATCCCAGAGTACTTAAGGAAGTAGCCGCAGAAATAGTGGATGCATTAGTGATAATTTTTCAAAACTCTTTAGATTCTGGAGTAGTTCCTGAGGACTGGAGGGTAGCTAATATAACCCCACTTTTTAAAAAGGGAGGGAGAGAGAAAACGGGGAATTACAGACCAGTTAGTCTAACATCGGTGATGGGGAAAATTCTGGAGTCGGTTATTAAAGATGGGATAGCAGCGCATTTGAAAAGTGGTGAATTCATTGGACAAAGTCAGCATGGATTTATGAAAGGTAAATCATGTCTGACGAATCTTATAGAATTTTTCGAGGATGTAACTAGTAGAGTGGATAAGGGAGAACCAGTGGATGTGTTATATCTGGACTTTCAGAAGGCTTTCGACAAGGTCCCACATAAGAGATTAGTATACAAACTTAAAACACATGGTATTGGGGGTTCAGTATTGATGTGGATAGAGAACTGGCTGGCAGACAGGAAGCAAAGAGTAGGAGTAAACGGGTCCTTTTCAGAATGGCAGGCAGTGACTAGTGGGGTACCGCAAGGCTCATTGCTGGGACCCCAGCTATTTACAATATATATTAATGATCTGGATGAGGGAATTGAATGCAACATCTTGCGGACGACACAAAGCTGGGGGGCAGTGTTAGCTGTGAGGAGGATGCTAGGAGGCTGCAAGGTGACTTGGATAGGTTGGGTGAGTGGGCAAATGCATGGCAGATGCAGTGTAATGTGGATAAATGTGAGGTTATCCACTTTGGTGGCAAAAACAGGAAAGTAGACTATTATCTGAATGGTGGCCGATTAGGAAAAGTAAGATGCAACGATACCTGGGTGTCATGGTACACCAGTCATTGAAAGTAGGAATGCAGGTGCAGCAGGCAGTGAAGAAAGCAAATGGTATGTTAGCATTCATAGCAAAAGGTTTTGAGTATAAGAGCAGGGAGGTTCTACTGCAGTTGTACAGGGTCTTGGTGAGACCACACCTGGAGTATTGCGTACAGTTTTGGTCTCCTAATCTGAGGAAAGACATTCTTGCCATAGAGGGAGTACAGAGAAGGTTCACCAGACTGATCCCTGGGATGGCAGGACTTTCATATGAAGAAAGATTGGATAGACTCGGCTTGTACACGCTAGAATTCAGAAGATTGAGGGAGGATCTTATAGAAACTTGCAAAATTCTTAAGGGGTTGGACAGGCTAGATGCAGGAAGATTAATCCCGATGTTGGGGAAGTCCAGAACTAGGGGTCACAGTTTAAGGATAAGAGGGAAGTCTTTTAGGACCGAGATGAGAAAATCATATTTTACACAGAGAGTGGTGAATCTGTAGAATTCTCTGCCACAGAAGGTAGTTGAGGCCAGTTCATTGCCTATATTTAAGAGGGAGTTAGATGTGGCCCTTGTGGCTAAAGGGATCAGGGGGTATAGAGAGAAGGCAGGGATGGGATACTATTGGATGATCAGCCATGATCATATTGAATGGCGGTACAGGCTCGAAGGGCCGAATAGCCTACTCCTGCACCTATTTTCTATGTTTCTATGTTTCTATGAGTTTAGCGTATGAAAGTGTGTGTGAAGGGAATGGTGAGCCCTAGTCGTCTTAAATGACAGAGCAGCACTGAAATGAAACTTCTACCTCTTTCTCATGATATAATTTAGATATACCTGTTATAAAATGACATTTTTATTCAGCATAATATTTGTTAAATATTATGTGTTTCTTAGTTAACAAGATTGTTTATGAAAGGTATTCCATATTGATTTTAGACACAAAATGCTGGAGTAACTCTGTGGGTAAGGCAGGTCAATGGGTGATGTTTCGGGTCGTGACCCGAAACGTCACCTATTCCTTTTCGTCAGAGATGCTGCCTGACCCGCTAAGTTACTCCAGCATTGTGTGTCTATCTTCGGTGTAAACCAGCATCTGCAGTTCCATCCACACCTTATTGATTGTATTGTTCTGAAGAATCAAATATTGCTCTGTCTCTGAAACATGGGTAAACATTTTGGGTGTTTCTGGACTGCAGAGCAGAGCTGACAGACGTGAGCTCACAGAGTAGCTTTATCTCATCTCCAGCAAACCTAATTAAATTCTGGCTTCTCAAGGACCTGTTTCCATACCGTATGTCTCCGTGTCTATGTGACTGTAAAATGTTGTGGTTTCATTGCTTCATGGTGATTCTGCATTCTGAATGTTAATGCTCAATTTGTTTGAGTTGGCGTCTAGAATTGATAAACTAATCAAAAATGTTTAGGAACGAGTAGATTTTAAAGGGACAGCAGAGTAGCGCAGTGGTAGAGTTGCCACCTTACATTGCCAGAGACCCAGGTTTGATCCTGACCACAGATGCTGCTATACGAAGTTTGTATATTCTTCCTGTGATCCCATGGGTTTTCACCGGATGCTCCAGTGCCCTCCCACATTACAAGGATTGGAAGTTAATTGGCTTTTGTAAATTTGCCTAATGTGTAGGATGCAAAAGTGGGTTAACATAGAACTAGTGTACGGGTGATCTTTGGTTGGCAAGGATTCGGTGGCCGAAGGGCCTGTTTGCATGCTGTATCTTTAAACTAAACTAAACATTGAAAATAGTAAATTTAAATATCTGCAAAATGTATTGGGCGGATTTCGAATAAAAATGGAATGTGAATTGGGTTGCAAAGATAACACAGTGTTTCTGCTGCTGCTATTGACGGTAGAAAGGTTCCATGGTTATGTAGTTTTAAATATCTATTTAAAAGCCTTAACAGGGAACAACCAATGCACACTGAAAGGATTCTATATTTTTAATTTGGTGTTTTTAAATTGTAAACTGACAGGACAAGCTAGATGCAGGAAAAATGTTCCCAATGTTGGGCGAGTCCAGAACCAGGGGCCACAGTCTTAGAATAAAGGGGAGGCCATTTAAGACTGAGGTGAGAAAAAACTTTAAGGGCCTGTCCCACTTACGTGTCCTTGGCACGCAAATTATGCGACCTCGTGGTCGCGTTGAGCCGCGATGGTCCCGCGAAGGTCGGGCGCGATTACATGTGTACGCACAGCCGTCTGGAGCGCGTGACGTCATTTGAAGATGGACACAAAACTGGAGAAACTCAGCCGGACCGGCAGCATCTCTGGAGAGAAGCAATGGGTGATGTTTCGTGTCGAGACTCTTCTTCAGTCTGAAAAGAAGGGTCTTGACCCGAAACGTCACCCATTGCTTCTCTCCAGAGATGCTGCCGGTCCCGCTGAGTTACTCCTGCATTTCGTGTCTACAATTTTCTTGGCCTCGCTCTGGGAGTAGAAGTGGGGGCGGATCCGGACCGCAACGGCCGTGAGCCCCAGGCCGAGTTCGGCGATCGTTTGCCTGCTTCTGCTGCTGTTGAAGGTGAGACGTTGCGTCGCACCAGGGTCTTGGGCCTGTCCCACTTTGGCCGTCAGTTCCGCGACAGGCTGTTGGTGCGCTAAGATTTTGTTCACTACCAAAATTTCGGAGCCCCGCGCGATGTCGCGCACAACTACATACCCCTCCGCGCCAGAGAGTTGTGAATTTGTGGAATTCCCTGCCACAGAGGGCAGTGGAGGCCAAATCACTGGATGGATTTAAGAGAGCGTTAGATAGAGCTCTAGGGGCTAGTGGAATCAAGGGATATGGGGAGAAGGCAGGCACGGGTTATGATTGCACCCTACCATGATCGCAATGAATGGCGGTGCTGGCTCGAAGGGCCGAATGGCCTCCTCCTGCACCTATTTTCTATTTTTCTATGCTTCTATGTAACATGATTAAATGTGCAACATTTATTTAGCTATACCGCTTGATTTGTAAAACAAAACATCTAAGTTGCTGTTGAGGAATGGTTGAAAAAAAGTGTAAATCTTCATGACAGCAGTCATTTTGGCATGATATCTGCGCTCATGATTACATGGTAGCAGCTACTGTGTTTGTAATTTAAGCTAGCGATTGTTGCCGTGTGTCATATGAATTTTGCCAAATTATTTGTATTATAGTCTTGGTTACTCCATGCGTACAGTGAACATAATTAGTATTTTGATGAGGCTGATATCCATCTGGAAGGATAACGTTTTCTGGGAGATTGTGCACTTTATTTCATCTCATGTCTAACTGTGATTAAAATTAAGATTTGATCCAACATGACCTGACATGTTAATAATTGTAACAGAAAATATGACACAAATGTGAGGAAGCTCAGATCATTGTAATTTCTGAATTCAGCTAATTTTCTGTCATGTATACTTGTACAAGTAGTGTGCATCAGTTTAGTCCGTAGACTACAAAAAAGCACAAGAATCCCTAGCAGGAAATATTGTATTTAATTATAAAGTGTGGAAATTTAAGAATAAAATTTACAGTAAAATGGGAAATAATAGAATTTACTGAGCTTGCCTGACGCTGATTTAGCATGAGGTGGGATTGTAGTGTTTGTGATGAAGTATATTTAATTTTAGAAAGATTAGTAAATAGTGTTGGCATCGTTTTTATTTACTGTGTGACAGCATAAAGGGTCTGTCCCACTTTCATGGCCTAATTCACGACCTTTTTTACTCGTGGACATTTTTCATCTGGCTAGAAAAACGCCCCGACCTACTTGATGCCACGAATACCTACGTCCAGCATCACAACCTACTTACGATCTATCTACGACCTCGTGACGACCATGCTGCGAGTATGAGTGAAGGGCAAACTCGGCAGAGGTCATGAATTAGGTCGTGAAAGTGGGACAGGCCCTTTACTGTTTAAAAAAAAAATAAAAGCCAGAATTCTCACACTTGGGTGTGATGCCTAATTGAAGCAGATATGTTATTCCTCCTTTTATTAAAACTTGAGAATTTCTTTTACTTCTTTGGGAAAAGAAAAATCCAAATTTAGATGTTAATATGAAACGTTAATGAAATGGGTAGGAAAGAACAGCAGATACAGGTTTAAATCGAAGACACAAAATGCTGGAGTAACTCAGCGGGACAGGCAGCATCTCTGGAAAGAAGCAATGGGTGATGCTTTGGGTCGAGACTCTTCCTCAGACTGATGTCAGGGGAGTGGGCGGTACAGAGATAAAATGTAGTTGGAGACAGTAAGACTGGTGGGAGAACTGGGAAGGGGGAGGGGATGGAGAGAGAATGAAAGCAAGGGTGACTTGAAGTTAGAGAAGTCAATGTTCTTACCGCTGGGGTGTAAGCTACCCAAGCGAAATATGAGGTGCTGTTCCTTCAATTTGCGCTGGGCCTCAGTCTGACAATGGAGGAGGCCCAGGACAGAAAGATCAGATTTGGAATGGGAGGAGGAGTTAAAGTGCTGAGCAATCGGGAGATCAGGTAGGTTTAGGCGGACTGAGTGGAAGTGTTCAGCGAAATGATCGCCGAGCCTGTGCTTGGTCACGACAATATACAGGAGCTGACACCTGGAACAGCGGATACAATAGATGAGGTTGGAGGAGGTGCAAGTGAACCTCTGCCTTATCTGAAAAGACTATCTGAACGGACTCGAGGGGGGAGGTAAAGGGACAGGAGTTGCTTCTCCTGCGGTTGCAGGGGAATGTACCTGGGGAGGGGATGGTTTGGGTGGGAAGGGACTAGTTGACCAGGGAGTTGCGGAGGGAACGGTCTCTGTGGATCGCAGAAAGGGATGCAGATGGGAAGATATGAGTAGTAGTGGGATCCCGTTGGAGGCAGCGAAAAGCAGAGGATTATGTGCTGTATGTGACGGCTGATGGGGTGGAAGGTGAGGACAAGGGGGACTCTGTCCTTGTTAGGAATGGGGGGAGGGGGAGCAAGAGCGGAGCTGCGGGAGAGATTTGTCTATAATGGAAGAGGGGAACCCTTGTTCCCTAAAGACTGAGGAAGTTTCTTATAGAAACTTACAAAATTCTTAAGGGTACACAAAAATGCTGGAGAAACTCAGCGGGTGCAGCAGCATCTATGGAGCGAAGGAATTAGGTGACGTTTCGGGCCGAAACCCTTCTGCAGACTGAGGTTTCGGCCCGAAACGTCACCTACTTCCTTCGCTCCATAGATGCTGCTGCACCCGCTGAGTTTCTCCAGCATTTTTGTGTACCTTCGATTTTCCAGCATCTGCAGTTCCTTCTTGAACAAAATTCTTAAGGGGTTGGACAGGCTAGATGCAGGAAGATTATTCCCGATGTTGGGGAAGTCCAGAACTAGAGGTCACAGTTTAAGGATAAGAGGGAAGTCTTTTAGGACCGAGATGAGAAAATCATTTTTTACACAGAGAGTGGTGAATCTGTGGAATTCTCTGCCACAGAAGGTAGTTGAGGCCAGTTCATTGGCTATATTTAAGAGGGAGTTAGATGTGGCCCTTGTGGCTAAAGGGATCAGGGGGTATGGAGAGAAGGTAGGGATGGGATACTGATCAGCCATGATCATATTGAATGGTGGTGCAGGCTCGAAGGGCCGAATGGCCTACTCCTGCGCCTATTTTCTATGTTTCTATGTTTCTAAATCTCTAATGACCTGGTATGGAAAATCTGAACCTGGGCGCAGATGTGGCGTAGACGGAGGAATTGGGAGTAGGGAATAGTCCTTGCAGAAAGCAGGATGGGAAGAAGTGTAGTCTAGATAGTTATGGGAGACGGTGGGTTTGTAATAGATGTCAGTCGATAGTCTGGTTCCTGTGATGGAGACGGTGAGATCTAGAAACGGTAGGGAAATGTCGGAGATGATCCAAGTGAATTTGAGTGCAGGATGGAATTTAGTAGTGAAGTTGACGAAGTTAGTGAGTTCTGCATGGGTGCAGGATGTAGCACCGATGCAGTCAATGTAGCGGAGGTAGAGTTCGGGGATAGGGCCAGTGTACGCCTGGAACAGTGATTGCTCCACGTACCCTACCAATGGGCAGGCACAGCTGGGGCCCATGCGAGTGCCCATAGCTACGCCTTGGATTTGGAGGATGTGGGAGGAGTCGAAGGAGAAGTGGTTAAGGATAAAGACCAGCTCTGCTAGACGGAGGAGAGTGTTAGTAGACGGAAATTGGCTAGTTCTGCGGTCGAGAAAGAAACGGGGGGCTTTAAGACCTTCCTGATGGGGAATGAAAGTGTACAGTGACTGGGCATGTCAGGTGTCTTGGACATGGGTAGGGAGGGATTGGACACGGGTGGATGGGATGGAGTCGATGTATGTGGAAATTAATTCAGTGGGACATGAACAAGCAGAAACAATGGGTCTGCCAGGGCAGTTTTGTTTGTGGATTTTGGGGAGATGAAATGGTATTCTTTTCAGATAATATTGCAAAGGAAATTACTTGGCAGGTCAGAGTAGTTTCCACCTGGAATTGTGACATTCTGAGGATCTATGGGAGAGTTACAAAGTTACAGAGACCAATTAACCTACAAACTTGCAAGTCTTTTAGAGTGTGTGATGAAACCGGAGCACCCAGAGGAAACCAACGTAGTCACAGGGAGAACATGCAAACTCCGCACATACAGCACCCGAGATCAGGACTAGACCCTAATCTCTGGTTGAAGAAGGGACATCATGGTTAATCTAAATTTATGCTTTGTATTTCGTTAAACTATACTATTTTAGTTGCAGGGATTATTCATTATTTTTAGAATAAGTCATATTGTAGGTTTAACTACAGGTCCACCATTGATTTTCTGGCACCCTTGGCTCCAGAGCCTTGGTGGATTATCTGCTTTACCAGACCAACAAAGGTCATGGCCTCGGATGGGGCGGGAGGTGGGGGGGGGGGGGGGGAGTGGCCTGAGATACCGACCCGCAATGTCGACCGAAGAAGTTGGAAACGAATCTGCCATCTCCTCCCGGGCTGGAGTTCCAGACCCCTGGCTGCAGGGGTTAAATTCGACCCATCGATCGGCTGTGGAAATTGGCTATGGGAACGGATTTGCTGGCAGCGGCTGGGCAAGAGCTGCTATTAGGTGTCCTTCATTTCAAGTAAATTGCTAACCGCATGTAACTTGGCACTTGTCAAGTTACATGGTCGTTTAAAAAGAAACCACAAGCTTACCTCCATTTTCTAAGCTTTTTACTTTCTCCGATACGTTTTCATTCTTTTTAGCCAAACTATATTTCTTTGTCACCAGTAACAATCAAGGAGATATTCATCCCTCAAACAATTACTTTGAGTTACTCTTTATTTCTACGAGCCCTTTATTTACATTCATTTTTCCTGGATCTCGGCATTACTAAAAAAGCCACCAATTATTACCTATCTAGGCTGGATTACATCTTTATTACATAGGCATATAGGCTTTATTACATCTAGGCTGGATTACTGTAACGCACTCTACTTTGGAGTTGCACGATCTTCACTGGCTCGTCTCCAGTTGGTTCAAAATGCTGCCGCTCGCCTTTTAACTGGAACTCGAAAGAGGGAGCACATAACGCCAATTCTGGCCTCCCTCCACTGGCTCCCGGTGCACTTTCGAGTTCATTTTAAAATTCTTTTATTTGTTTTTAAATCTCTAAATGGGCTCGCCCCGCCTTACCTCTCTGAACTGCTCCACCCATACGCTCCTGCCCGGTGCCTCAGGTCAGCTGATCAGCTGCTCCTGGAGGTACCGAGGTCTAAGCGGAAGCTCAGAGGGGATAGAGGTTCTCTGTTGCTGCTCCGGCACTCTGGAACACCTTGCCGTTGCACATCAGACAGGCCCCCTCACTGTCCATCTTCAAAACCAGTGTTAAAACACATTTTTATTCCTTGGCTTTCTACACTGCTTGAGACTTTGCTCCTGTTTTTAGTGCTTTTAATGTTTTTTAATTTTTATTGTTTTTAGTCCTTCGTTTAAGGTTTTTTTTTATAGTCATGTAATAATTTCTTGTCCATGATAAGTCATGTACAGCACTTTGTTGCAACTGTAGTTGTTTTAAAGTGCTCTATAAATAAAGTTATTATTATAAATAAAGTTATTATCCCTAATTACCCTTGAAAATATGGTGGTGAGCTGCTGCTGTGAACTGTTGTAATCATTCAGGTGAAGACTCTCTTGCAATACTGTTGGTTAGAGAGTCCTAAAATATACACCCAGTAGTGATGCAGTAATATATTTTCTGAGTCAAATGGCATGTGACCTGAAAGGGAACCTACAGATGGTGTTCCTGTGCAGTGCTGGCGTTGCCATTGGTGATGGTTGTTGCGGATTAGAGAGGTGCTGTCAGAATAGCCTGGATGATGTGGCATTGGGACGATGCAGTGTAGGCAATGACAACACCGACACACTCATGGTAGGGTGAACTCATGTGAAAAGGTTTATTTACATAAAGTAGGATGATAACGTCAGGATCCATGTGGGGACACAGTGTCTCATCATCTATGGGCAGGTATGAAATTCTGGCAGTCTTGAGCTTGTCCTGATGGGTCAGAATTGCTCCCTGAGGAGGAACTGCTGGTCTTGGACTTGTCCCGGCAGCTCGGTCTTGCTCCAAGTGGAAGTGCTGATAGTATCAGTGACAGTCTTGCTCTTCGTGTGGGGGGGGGGCACAGTCCCTTGCCATCTGTAGGTAGGTGTGGAGACACTGGCCATCCTCGGCTTGTCCTGGCAGCTCAGTCTTGCCTCAAGTCTGCAAAGAGAGGCACTCACTTTTTTCATGGTTTTAAGTAGGGTTGATGAAATGCAGGTGAGTTAATCCAATCCTGGCTGAATGGATGCTGCTCCTCTGATTGTGCCTTCAGCCCAGTCCAGAGTGCTGTCTAGGGTGCCTGTGTTTTCCAGCAGGCAGGCCTTATCTACATGCTGGCCCTTAGCTCCCCTGGTCTATCTGCCATTAACGGGGATCGGAGCAGCATTTAGGAGGAAACGTCGTCACAATGTGTATCTGCAACATGTTTTACAGATAGTATACACTGTACACACAGTTCTGTTCAGTTCAGTTTTTTATTTGTCATATGTAGGTTAACACAGGGTCAACGGTACAATGAAATGTGTTTGACAAGACAATGGGTCACCTCAGCAATTATATTACAAGGATAAAATTATGATAAAAAAGATAAGACAAAAGTGACATTGGTAGGTAAAAGACAATAATAAATAAAATAATCAACATATATGATGTGTTTATGAGTTCAGAAGCCTGATGGCATGATGATAAAAACTGTTCTTCAGTCGGGTGCTACATGCAGCCATGCTTCTGTATCGTCTGCCTGATGTTAACAAGGAGAACAGTCTGCGTGCTGGGTGGCTGTGGTCCTTGATGATGCTGTGGGCCTTCCGCAGGCACCGCCTGTGGAAAATGGCCTGAATGGCCGGGATACAGTTGCCAATGATGCGCCTTTACCACACTGTAGTGATTTGCGGCTGTGGGCAGAACAGTTCCTGTACCAGACTGTGATGCAGCCCGTCAGCAGACTCTCGATGGTCCAACTGTAGAAGTTTGTGAGGATGCTGGCGTTCATGCCAAACTTCCTCAGTGTTCTCAGGAAAAAGAGCCACTGGTGAGCTTTCTTAGTTATTGTGTCCATGTGCAGTGTCTAAGAGAGGTCCTCAGTGATGTGCACACCGAGGAACTTGAAGCTGCTGACCCTTTCACCCTCAGCATCACCGATGTGGATGGGGAGGTGTCCACTCCCCTGCTGTCTCCTGTAGTCCACGATCATCTCTTTAGTTTTGCTGACATTGAGAGAGAGGTTATTTTCCTGGCACCAGCTGTTTAGTGCCTTTACCTCCTCTCTATAGGCCGTCTCATTATTGTCTGTGATGAGGCCCAGGATGGTCGCGTTGTCAGCAAACTTTAAGATGATGTTGGAGCTGTGCTTAGCAGTAGAGTCGTGCGTGAACAGGGAGTACAGGAGAGGACTGAGCACACAGCCCTGTGGTGCGCCTGTGTTGCGGATCAGTGAGGAAGAGGTGCGGGTGCCAATTCTCACCACCTGGGGCCTGCCCGTCAGGAAGTCGAATATCCAGCCGCAGATGGAGGTCGCCAGTCCAAGATCAAGGAGCTTGGGGACGAGTTTTGAGGGAATGATAGTGTTGAATGCCGAGCTGTAGTCAATGAAGGGCATACTCACATATGTATTCCCTTTGTCCAGGTGGGTGAGCGCAGTGTGAGTTGCCATGGCGATGGCATCGTCCGTGGCCCTGTTTGGTCTATACGGAAACTGAAGAATGCCCAAGGTGTCAGGGAGAGCGGAGCAGATGTGAGTTTTGACTAGTCGCTCGAAGCACTTCATGATGACTGATGTCAGTGCGACAGGACGGTAGTCATTTAAACAGGAGATTATTGGTTTCTTTGGAACAGGAACAATGATGGGTGCTTTGAAGGGGGTGGGAACCACAAACTGACTCGGGGAGAGATTGAAGATGGAAAGAATTAATTTTTAGGATGATAAATATCAAGCATCGCTGGATGACATTGAGCTTCATATGTCAGGTTCCTGACTTGTAGATGGACAGTGAATCACTAGCTCCAGGATACTGACCCGTGGCCGGTTCTTGGCACTGTGGTATATGTGGTCGGTCCGGTTGACTGTATAAATTAATGATGACTTCTGGTCCAGTGTATAGGATGTGCACATTTATGTTTTCCCATAAAGGGTGTAATTTGAAGTTCCAAAACAATTTGAGGGATGCATGGTATATTGACAATGATACATGATCAATATTTTAAAAAAATGTTGAAACCAATAAAGACTAACAAAGGGCGGCGCATTGATGTAGCGATAGAGTTGCTGCCTTACAGCGCCAGAGTCCTGGGTTCGATCCTGACTACGGAATCTGTCTATATGGAGTTTGTATGTTCTCTCTATGACTGAGTGGGTTTCTCCATATGCCCCGGTTTCTTCCCACATTCCAAAGACATGCAGGTTTGTAGGTTGATTGGCTTCTTTAAATTGTACCTAGTATATAGAGTGCAAAACTGGGAAAACAGAACTAATATACACATTTTCCCATTTAGTCTCACCCAATCCAAGATATTCACTTTGTTCTAACCATCCCTCTGCCAGGCTACTGAAATCAAATTGTTTTCTCTTTTCTTCAGTTCTGATGAAGTCGTTGACCCAAAATATAATGTGCATGTCTATCTTTGGATTCATACGGTATTTCGAAACTCATTATGGTTTGTTGTGCGTAGAGCAAAGAATCATAATTTGTATCTGTAATAAACATGAAGCTTGCTCTCACCCAAACAGAGACATTCCCTCTCTTCGATCCATCCATCTCCCACCCCTTCCTCTGCCACTGAATAATAACTGGCTTTCTCTTATTCTTAAGTATGATGATGAGTCTCAGACATGAAACATTCACTGTTTCTCTTTCTATAGATCTGCCTGAACCACTGTGTTTACAGCATTTCCTGATATTATTTTAGTCATGTTCATCATAAATATACTATGAAGCCTCAGTCCAACTGAAAGGTGCGAAATGGTATAATTTTCCAATCCCTCACGATCTCTAATTTCTCACTGGCGCACGTGATATTTAACCTGTTTCCCAGCAGCTTCCAGCAACACTTTTGTTCTCTGACGTCCTTCTTTGGTTCTGTTCAAACTACATGGATATTTAGGAGCGGAACAGCCTGTTGTTATCTGAATTATCCTATGCTGCACGTGGTTTCATCAGTTTGGGTGCGTGCCACCTGTCAGGAGTTTGTACCAGGCAGCATGCTGGTAGAAACAACATAGTCCCCAGTAACATGAGATCAGTGAGCTCAGGTGGCTTGTCAGTTGTCAAAAGACCTGCTCCAGTGGGTATGTATCTTGACATTTTGGTTACTAACATTGATGTGAAAGGGTTTGTGACTAGAGATAATATTTGCATTGAAGATAGAAGGTTACTTCTTCCACCCCTTTTGTTTTAGTTCAGTGCTTGGTTCACACATGTAGTTACATTTTTATTCAGTTTGTCAAACCAACAGTTCTTCTGAAAGTATAATAATATTTGGAGAGGTATGCCAGTGTACATATTTTGCCATTGCTTACGAGAGTCTGTATCGAACATTTTAAACAAAGCGTGGACATGTGCAAGAGCTTTAAGCACTATTAGCATCAAGCGGATATATCTGACTTTAATCCTATTTACGGTCTACATTGGACAGATGTGCCAAGATTGGATCAGACGAGGCCTCAGCTTACAGTAATATTTAAGCCTGCAGTGGTCCATTATATGTTTGTTGCACCTTCATTTAATGACTGTTTAATAACACTGCCAATGCTAATGCACATTGGTCATGTTTGTATTTGCTTAATTTAGGTAGATGATTTTTGAAATTTCCAAAGAATAGTTTTAAAGGATAACAAAAGTAAATATTTGTTTTAAAGAATCCCATATAACTGACATTTAGGGTTGTACTAAGTCCTTCTCTTTACCAAATAAAAGGAACACAGCTGTTTGTTGCATCAGCTCTCAAAATATGCCAACTTCAATGTATGAGAATTATGCTGCCTTACAGATGCCACAAATGATTATTTCAATGTTTGCAGATTATTCCTGATATTTATTATCCTTGTACCAGGTTGATGACAGAATGTTTTCAGTTTTTATTGCATTGGTTTACTTTGCTTCCTAGTTAAAGAAAAATGACAAGAACACATTTGTATTTATGATGGACTTTGCAAGCCATCAAGGCTAACTCACCAGAGCCTCATAATGCCAATTAATTACTCACAAATGTTCTTTCTTAATTTTAAGTAAACGCTGCAGCCGAACAGTGAATAACCCACAAAAATTCCTAAAATCCTAACAAAGTATCTGAAGAGATTTCTACATTTCTACATTATCAAGAAGTCAGAATGGTGTCAATTTTCCTTCATTCCTTAGCTGGTTTAATATTAAAGGGTCTGGTTTCAGTTTGCGTACATCATTTAATATTTTATATGTCTTATGCACCACACCTTAACCATTTTTTTCAGATTAAAGAGCTTTCCCTTGTGATTTTTTTCCCGATAACACAATTCATTCCAAATAGAGAAACGATGAGCTGTTCAGTTCAGTTCTGATTGATTAGATACTTTTAAATCATAGTGGGCAAAATTTAATTTATCTCTTGCTCTAGATTTTTTCATTTGCAATGTAATTTAACAATCATGTAAATAATCCAACAATTTAATGTTTATAGTGTATACACATTTCACATTATTTATGATAATGCTAAACGGTATACCAGCTGAAATAGGGTCAGCTACCAGATTTGTAAATCAACTCATTATGAGTCCTTTGAATGAACAGAATAGTCATATGATTAGACTAACTTAATCCAGTCAATATGCCTGTGTGATTATCGAATTATAGAGTAGCCGTGGCCCAGTCGGTTTGTGGAATATGCGTGGTCTGTTTTTATAGTGTTAACAAATTGGAACCCATCTCCTGCTCTTTATGTTCTTCAAAAAGTTGTTTTTCATTTTGTTTTTTCTCTTTGCATTAAAATAATGTTTCCTCTGTTCCTTCAGCTAATTACAACAAATCTTATGTTGCTATTTTTCAGGAAAATAACTTCAATATTTAGTCCATTAGTATTTTAACTATTTGCTTTTGTTTTAAATGTACATGTTTAAGCACCATGAACCACTGAAGAACCTAAAATAGCTTTCTCTTAAAATCTTTAAAGGAGACAATTAAGTCTCAAAATCCTGCAGAATGACCTGCACCAGAGTGAATTCTGATGATTGCCTTGTAAAACTTTGGGGCATTTGGATGCTTTGATCATAATTCTGCTTTAATATGTTCGATATCCATTAATGTTTTACAATGTAAGAAAAAGCCATTTTGCCTGTGGAAAATTGATGTTATAAATCACAAGTTATATAGACAAGTTAGTTACATCAGAAGAAGGGTAACCTGTCAATTGTACTCGTATGTTATTGACAGGTTTACCATTGTGGTGGTGTGAAATCTAGTTATTCTTCCACAATATTGAGTAGTGTACTACTAAAAGCAGAATATCTTTCATTAACACAGCCTTTTGTAAACTGGAGTACTGGATAAAAATATCTGTTAGTAATCGTCTCTACTTTTTTTCTTGTTTCTTTGGTTTAGTAGGTCCTACTGGAATATTCAACTATTTTGTCAATAGATGTCCCACCTAATGGCCAGGGATTGCATGTGAATAATTTAAGTTTCATTCTTAGAACCTGCCGACAGTGTAAGAATGAATTCAGTAATTTCATCAGAGATGCTAATCACCATTTTATCCTTATGCACCAGTAAAGTTAAACAGCAGCTAGGTTCCCCTTCCCACAAACCCCACGCCCTTCACCATCTCTTCAGTACTAGCAATAACATTCACTTTCACATTGTGTTTCTCTCACAATTAGTGCCCTTTTTCCTACACATGCTGCTGCCTTCCCTCACCATGCACCCTATATGCTGCAGAAGCTTTGCAACCTGTCAATAACCACACACTAATATGGTCTGACTTTTCTTGCTGGCAGACAACAGAAGGGAGATGTCAAAAACTGCAGGAGGCCTACCAGCTATTCAAAGCAATGGAGGAGGCCACCATGGATTTTGTTGGCACAGGCAGGGCCTGAAACAAAGCAGATGGCATGGAAAGGGGATGTATCCTGAAGGAAATTTGGTGATCTATTGTTGGTCACAAATGATTAGTCCATTTGAGGATTCCTCTGATCTTCCATTGTCACTCTTGCAGGAAATTCAGCAGATCCTTCAGGGAAATAATAATCTGATGGTAAGGGATTATGTTTCTACATGTTCTGGGAGATTTGGTCGAGAGATGACATATGGAAAGTGTGAGGTAATGCATTTTAGAAAGTCAAATAGCAGTAGGTTGTATAGTGTAAATGGCAGGCCACGAAGAAATGTAAATGAACACAGGGAACTTCAGATTCAAGTCCATAGTTCTCTAATAGTGGCAACACATTAGGGTGATAGGGTGATAGGGTGATATAGATGGCATATATCATGTTTGCCTTGCTAGGTCAATGCTTAGATTTAAAGCAAGGGACATCATGCTTCAACTCTATAAAGTACTGTTTAAAGGGAGGAAAAAGAGTTTTAAAGGGGATCGGAAGGGAAGTGATTTTACACAAAGGGTGGTTGATGTTTGGAACTTGATGCCAGAGGAACTAATGCAGGCAGGTACAATCACTACAATTAAGAGGAACTGAAATTGGCACGGTATAGAAAGAGGAGGACCTAATGTGGGAAAATGGGATTAGTACAGATGGGCAACAAAGGTCAGCATGGAAGTGGTGAGCCAAAGGGCCCATTTCTGTGTTGATTGACTGACTATGACTGAATGACTACATGACTATTTCTGAGTCTATTATATAAGATGGGAGGTTTTGTTTTTTCATTAGTTTATTATTGTCACGTGTACCGTGGTACAGTGAAAAGCTTTTTGTTGTGTGCTATCCAGTCAAAGAAAAGACTATACATGACTACAATCGTTATCCACAGTGTATAGATACAGGATAAAGGGTAGAAGGTTTAGTGCAAGATAAACTGAAAAAGTCAGATTAAAGATAGTTCAAAGGTCTCCAATAAGGTAGATGGGAGGTCAGGCCCGCACTCTAGCTGGTGAGAGGATGTTTCATTTGCCTGATAACAGCTGGGAAGAAACTATCCCTGAATCTGGAGGTATGCGTTTTCAAACTTCAAACCTCTTGCCTGATGGGAGAGGGGAGAAGAGTGAGTGGCCAGAGTGAGACTGGTCCTTGATTATGGTGGTGGACTTGTTGAGGCAACGTGAAGTGTAAACGGAGTCCATGGAAGGGAGAACCTCCCATAAGCTAACGATATATTCCTGATCCACCAATCTGCCTCATTGTGGCCCTTGCACTATTTTTATCAGCACTTTCTCTCTGGCAATAATATTATATTGTGCACTCTGTTTTTGCACCATTGGTTGTGCAAGTATATGGTTTGATTGTACTCTTTATTTGTATGCTACGAGGCATACCATACGTTTTTCACTGTATCTGTGGCAATAATAATCCAATATTGATACTCCTGGTTGGCCTCCTTTCGTCTATCCTCTATAGATATGTACATCATATCTCGCACTGTCTTTTTCGTCTTTCACTCTTCTGCTTTCTGAACTACAGCGCCTCAATTGTATCAATTGTCCACCGATGACCCTGCCCCAACTGTAATCTCTGTGATCTCAAGCCTTGCAACCCTTTTGAGATTTCTACTAATTCTGATTCTCATCAATCCATAATTGTGTTGGTGTTGGGGAGAGAGCCAGAAGGGAGGGGTCTGTTGGAGGTTACCTAAATTGGAGAATTCAATGTTGTCACCATTGGGCTGCAAGCCACCCAAGTGGAATTTGAAGTGCTGTTCCTCCAATTTGCGCAAAAAAAAATGAAGGATAGAAAGTCACGGTAATAACAATAGGTGAGCTTGTGATGGAAAACAAAAAATCAAAATGTAAAGAATAAGACATGGAGAAAAAAAATTGAGAATGTATAAATTAGCAGGAAAACAGTTACCCGTGACCCATTCTATGTGATAGGATAAAATAATTAATGAATGATTGATCTGTTAATGGTATTAATATTTTCAGATTTTTTGCTGTGTTTTGGATGCAGGTGATGGTGCAACGATTTCCCAACGTGAGGCAGAATTTCTGGATCTGAAAGAAGTGTTTGCTGTGAAGATGAAATGTCGACGATCAATGAAACAGCATAATGGAGGAACTCTTTTAGGAATTGCCATCTTTGTGTGTGTCAACAAGGGGCAAAATAAGCTCAAGCACCGTGTTATTCATCTAAGCAACTTAAGTGAAGACCATTGCAACATTTGGTTTAAATATCTAAAAGATCTTCTGAATGGTAAGTGATGAAGCATAGTATGACAATGATCTGCTTGATTTCCAGTTACTTAGAGAGTTGACCCTCTTTTTCAACAAAAAGTGCAAAATTGAACATGGCTATGTGATAATCTATGCACACATCATCGAAGCAGAAGGGAATCACGAGTCATTTAAATTAGTTTCTTATTGTTTTGTCATAAGGTATAATTTATTGACAATTATCATTAATGCAAGAAAGACTGCTATGTTCAGAACCGGCGACAACCTAAGTCACCTGGCGACAAACTACGCCATACTGGCGACAACCTACGACAGCACCTATGTCAGGAGAAGTCAAGCTACGCTCATTGGCATCAAGCCAACTCTCGCCGAAAATGTTAGAACATTTCAAAATCGAGCAGCGACCAGAAAAACACTACTATTCTTTGGGCGTCTGAGAGACTACTCTAGTCGCCTAAAAAAATCGCCTAAGTGGGACAGCCCCATTACCCTCCAACATTTGGTTGTATCGGACACAATACTCCAAGTGCACCTCACCAACGTCTTGTACAACTGCAACATAACATCCCAATTTCTATCCTGACTGATAAAGGCCATTGTGCCAAAAGCCTCCTTCACCACCTTATCCACCAATTATGCCACTTTCAGGGAACTACTTACCTCCGAGGTCACTTTGCTGTACAACACTGCCCAGAGCCTACCATTCACTGTGAAAATCCTAACCTGATTTGACTTCCAATCATTAACGGACTTCATCTCCCCCCCCCCCGTGGTCCATTTAAGTGAGGGTTTACTGTATATTAAAAATTGGCTTACAGATTGCAGTCTGGATTTGGTCACTGCTACTGGATTCTCTGTCATTCTTCACCAAAGGCGATGCTAAACTTCATAAGGAAACCTTTTATTGATAGAATATAAAATGTAGAAAAGTAAGTGGCCATTCAGTTATTTGCACTTGCGCTAGAGCTATTCAGGAGCATTTCCCCTTTGGCCTAATTTATTTTTCATTTTCTGAAATTTAACATATTCTTTTGGATTTTACTGTTGAATCTGCTTCTACTTATTTTGCAGCAAATGGGGGAGGGGAGGGCATGTACGATGAATTTACTTAAAATTAAAGAATTCATTTTAAGTAACTTAATCTTAGTCTCCCCCCACCTTGCCCCCTCCCTCCGCCATAGTCGTCTTACCAGTTCTCCACATTGTTTCTCTTGAGATCGCACCGTCCCTAGCCAACAATGGGTCTAGCAGGTACTGCCCTGCCTGAGGTCATTTGTGACTGGCCCGGATTGGTCCTGGTCTTTTTTTGCCTTT
This sequence comes from Amblyraja radiata, assembly GCF_010909765.2. NCBI lineage: Eukaryota > Metazoa > Chordata > Chondrichthyes > Rajiformes > Rajidae > Amblyraja > Amblyraja radiata. The sequence continues at coordinate 22,148,424 of NC_045962.1, forward strand.
TGTGTTTCACCTCCGACATGTACCATGCAGGTATCGGAGGCATTTGACAAAAAAAATAGCACTAGAATGGAAATTCTCACTTAGCAAATACATGGAAGTATAAAGCAGGTAATGTAAAATGGATTTATATGATTTGCAAAAAGCAAAATAAAAATTATGATGTACCTGAGATGAATTAAAATGAATGTAAAAATTGAATGATAGAAAAAATAAATTAAAAAAACATTTTTTTGCGGGGGTTACAAGACTTCCCACATTATTATTATTTCCGAAATCCTAACTTATTCAAAGTTCACTATAAAACTGTAATTAACTTTTGTTACTTTATTTTAAAAAGCGGACCTGTAGGCACATGGAACAAGTTTATGCCTTGCATTTATTTGTGTGTAATTCCTGTGGGTAGCAGCATAGCTTGCAAAGAAGCAGGGTATATCACTGATTTGTACCTCTGTGATTGCCAGAAGTGTCTATCCTTTCTACCACATGTTAATAGTGTGGACTAATGGCCCTACTGTTATTATCGCAAAAACTGGATCGCTAAGTAGGCTGGCTTTATTGGGCAATTTAGTAAGTTTTTTTGCACATCATTAAGTTCAATTATCTGCTGTTACCTATTTACTTAATCAGTTGAGTGCCTTTGAGTCCTGTCTGACCCTTTTATTTAAATTGCTCTTAATTGCAAATTGTATCGGCATGCACAACACAAAAGTATATGTTAGCATAGGGCAGAGTAGTTTTATTGCTTTGCAGCGTGTGTGGAATCGGATTACCACGCAAAATGGCATTTACTGAAATACATTTTCATACCTCACTGTACAATCATTAAATCTTTTCCATATCTGTTTTAAATGCCCTGGGAATAGTTGGCTGAAATTGATAGCCTTCTCTTTTTTACTGCTCATGAAAGGGTTATACAGCAAGGAAACGCTTCAGCCCAACTTGTCACCCATCTAAGCTAGTTCCATTTGCTCACTTTTGATCCAAATCTCTCTAAACCTTTCCTATCCCTGTTACTGTCCAAATATCTTTTCAATGTTATTGTACCAACCTTAACCATATCCTCTCGCACTTGCTCTATAAGCGTACAGTCCTTTGTGGAAAAAGTTGTCCATTAGGTTCCTACTAAGACCTTCCCCTCTCATCTTTAACCTATGCCCTCCAGTTCTTTATGTCCCCTCGTCTGAGCGAAAAATACTCTGTGCATTCACTCTACCTGTGCCCCTCACGGTTTTATACACGCCTACAAGGTCAACCCTCAGTCTCCTACATTGCAAGAAAAAAAGTCACAGCCTGCCTTACCTTTCCCTATAACCCGGTCCCCTAAATCCTGGCAACATCCTTGTAAATGTTCTCTGCGTTATGCCCAGTTCAATGGCATCTTTCCTATGGCAAAGTATCCAAAACTGAACACAATACTCCAAGTGCACCTCACCAACGTCTTGTACAACTGCAACATAACATCCCAATTTATTGAGATTATTTAAGAATTAATTAAAAGTATGAAATATAAGTAAAGTATGATTCAGGTATTTTATAATGAGAAATGTCTGATGGCCCTTGCCCTGATGTTTTCGTTTTTGATTATTCTTTGATAAATGTTTAGATTATACAAAACTAATATCTCAATTTGAGACTACTAATTATACCATTAATGGAATATAATCAATATTTCTTTCCCCCCCACAAATTGTATGCATCGAATTGGAAACTTTCCTTTTAAGGAAAGCACGGAGCTAGTATTTTTATAAACCAAAAGCTACGGAAGTCCATAGATGCTTAGCCACATTAGGGTGGCTATCACTAACTGCACTAATTGTAGTTGTAGTTGCTTTTCTTTTTTACTTTCCACACTTTACTAACCCTATTAGCTATCACCTTTTTTATCTTATATCACATTATATTTTGTATATGGAATGGAATTGCATATTTTATTTAAGGAGATACGTTCGGATGGAAAACAGACGTGACCTAAAATTCATCTACCTGAAGTTCAAGTATAAGGTAGGGTTGAGTGTGCTGAATCATCTGCTCTACCACTTAATCACAAAATGCAAGACATGAATATAAAAATTGGGGGTGAGGGAATTAAATTCTGTAGTTGGAATGTTAAGGGAATTAATGAACCTATCAAAAGAGGCAAAGTGTTAGCACATTTAAAATCATTGAAAACAGATATAATATTTCTCCAGGAGACACATCTTAAAAAGGAAGCACAACATAGACTGAAAGCAAAATGGATTGCTAAAGCGTACCATTCTTCATTCTCACATAAATCAAGAGGTGTTGCAATATTAATTCGTAAAGGTATACCCTTTAAACATATATCAACGATAGAAGGCATTGAAGGCAGATATATTATAATAATAGGGGAGTTATACTTAAAAAAGGTGACTCTCCTCAATGTATATGGACCAAATTTTGATAGCCCTCTGTTTTTTAAGAGAATTCTTAACAATATCCCGGAAGGTACACAACAAAACTTAATAATTGGTGGAGATTTAAATTGTACATTGGATGCTTGTTTGGACAGATCATCAACTCAAAGAAAACTAAAATCTCGATCAAGTGAATTTTTAAATTCATACATTAATACCACTAATATTAAGGACGTCTGGAGAATTGAAAATCCATCGGGCCGAGAATATTCATTTTACTCACCAGTACATAAAACTTACTCAAGGATAGACTATTTTTTGGTAGATTCAAAACTTATCCCATTCACCTATAACTCACAATATCACAACATCATAATCTCAGACCATGCCCCATTAACATTTATGATCAAAGTAAACGGAATGGCAGAGACACAGTCACAATGGAGATTTAATCCCCAAATCTTAAAAGATAAGTCATGTAATGAATATCTAGTAAAACAGATTTAAATGTTTTTTGAGGCTAACGATAGCCCTGAAATCTCTGCCTCGCTTCTTTGGGAAACATTTAAAGCATTTGTACGAGGAGCATTAATTTCTTCCCAATCATTTTTTAATAAAGAGAATAGGGCCAAACAAAAGAAACTGGAAATGGAAATAAAGCAATTAGACACAGAAAATGCAGCAGCACCATCCACGATAAAACACAATAAAATTGCAGTATTGAAATATAAATTAAACAAGATTTATTCAGACCAAGTTATAAAACTTTATCAACATACAAAACAATTAAATTTTGAATTTGGTGACAAACCACAAAAACTATTAGCGCGTCAACTTCGCAAATTGGACGGGGAAAAAACAATATACAAAATAAGAACAGATAAGGGAGAAACATTAACATTGCCTAAAGATATTAATGATAGATTTCTACAATACTATCAAAAATTGTATTCATCTAAAATAACAGAACAATCAACGGGAATGGAAACATTTTTACAGAATTGTAAGTTTGCGGGTCTAGATCAGAAAGAGAGAGAATTGCTAGGGGCTGAAATTACGATAAAAGACATTGAAGAATCAATAAAGTCCTTAAAAAATGGAAAGTCGGCAGGACCCGATGGACTAAATTCGGAATTTTATAAAAAAATTTATGACTTGCTTTCCCCACGCCTACAGACAATGTACAAATATGCTTATACTCAACAGAAACTCCCAGAAACTCTAAATGAATCAACAATCATACTTATACCAAAAACGGACAAGGATCTTGAAGACCCAGGTTCATACAGAGCTATAGCCCTCTTAAATACTGATCAGAAAATATTAACTAAGATTCTATCTAATAGATTGAGCTTAGTGATCAGTAAATGAATACATCCTGACCAAACAGGGTTTATCCCCAAACGGTATTCATTTTTTAATCTGAGAAGATTATTTAATATTATATACTCCAATATACCCCAACGCAGAGCTAGCAATTATCTCGTTAGATGCTGAAAAAGCATTTGACCAGGTAGAATGACCATATTTATTTTCGGTGATGGAAAAATTTCAACTAGGAGAGAAGTACTGTACATGGGTTAAATTGTTATATTCTAACCCAACAGCTAGAATATTAACAAACAAAATGTTATCAACTAAATTTAATCTCTCTAGAGGCTGTAGACAAGGATGTTCACTATCCCCACTATTATTTGCTCTTGCAATTGAACCCCTAGCAGAAAGCGTTAGAAACCATCCAGGAATATTTGGATACAATACTAGAGACACAAGGAATAAAATCTCCTTATATGCAGATGATATACTAATATATATTACAAAATTAGAAACTAGTATTCCAAACCTATTAAATCTAATAACTCAATTTGGTCAGTTTTCGGGATATAGAATCAATTGGAATAAAAGCGAAATCATGCCAATAACAAAATTTAATTTACATACAATACAACAATCCCCTTTTAAAATAGTTAAAGATAAATTTAAATACTTAGGAATCTGGGTAACTAAGACATATACCTCTTTATTTAAACTAAATTTCCCACCCTTACTGAATAAACTACATAAGAATATTCAATACTGGAAAACACTCCCCATTTCAATGCTTGGGAGAATTAATGCTATAAAAATGATTTTTTTACCGCAACTACTGTACCTACTTCAATTAATTCCGATATATATCCCAAAAACTTTTTTCAAAAAAGTCGACTCCATTGTTACAAGTTTTGTCTGGGATTATAAGAATCATAGAATAAGTGAAAAACATGATTCATGTTTGATTTACATAAATCAAAGATAAATGGAGGTCTGGCTTTGCCAAATTTCTTATTTTATTTTTGGGCAGTCCATATTAAAAACATGAATTTTTGGCTGGAAGAAATGGACCAACAACCAGATTGGCTAATGATGGAAAAGGAAGACTGTCTACCTTTTGAAATTGGACCGATCATATTTGCCCCCACAAAACAGCACAAAAAAACCTATAAAGAAAACCCCATAATACATAGTGGAATACGAATTTGGAAACAAATAAAAAAAGACTTAAAATTGAATAATATACCACTCTGCCTTCCCATTGTAAATAATCCTTTGTTCAAATCATCCTTTATGGACAAAGGTTTCACACAATGGAAAAATCATGGAATCAAAAATATAGGATATCTTTATGGGAAAGGTACTTTTCTTTCATTTCAAGAGTTACAACTGAATTATGGACTGCACTCAAATAATTTTTTCAGATATCTACAAATTAGAGATTATGTTAAATCTAATACACAAGTTTACAAGAATAGGGAATCAGAAATTCTTGATGAGTGTCTGAACAAGCATCCTAATACTGAAAAACTAATAGCTTATATTTATAACACCCTACTAAATAACGAGGTACCACATGACCGAACTACATAGATACAAATGGGAAATTGAAATAGGTCATCCTATCACGAAAGATATGTGGGACGAAAGTTTACAACAAATACATCAATGTTCATTAAATGCCAGACATATTTTAATACAATTCAAGGTCTTACATAGACTACACTTCTCTAAAATAAAACTAAATAGAATTTTCCCACAAATCTCTCCTATTTGTGATAAATGTCTACACTTAGAGGCTAATTTAACACATACTTTTGCAAACTGTATAAAACTTAAACATTTCTGGACAGATATTTTTGAAATAACTTCAAAAGTTATTAATACAAAACTGGACCCAGACACAAAATCAATAATACTTGGAATATCAGAACAAAGCTTAACACTCACAACAAACCAAAGAAACTTCCTCAATTACAGTATAATAACCGGAAAAAAATTAATATTAAAATTTTGGAAAGGCCCTACAACCCCCACAATCAAAATGTGGATTACGGAAATGTCGGAGACCCTATACTTAGAAAGAATTAGACTTGTCTTAATGGACAAACAAGATCTTTTCCATAAAATTTGGGCTCCATTCATTAACTATCTGAAGGGATAGATTGGCACAGCACGAGGACCCAGCTGAAACTTGAACTCAGGAACAGATGAAAAACTATACTCTATACTTTATAACCTACGAACCTATCTCCATTGATGTATCACAGGTAACCCATTCCACCTCCCTTGTTTTTCTGTTGTGTTTTTTTTTTTTGCCTTCTTTTTTATTTGTAACTTTCTACCCTCTCTTTTTCTCGCTTTCTATAAAAAATAAAAATACTAGAAGCAGAAGTAATTGATAATGGAAAATTTTAATAATGTATGACTGATGTATATGAAAAGTTTTTTTCTACTATAATATGTAATTACATTGTATAATATGTCTACTTCTAATAAATAAAAAAATTAAAAAAAAATAAAAATCCCAATTTCTATCCTGACTGATAAAGGCCATTGTGCCAAAAGCCTCCTTCACCACCTTATCCGCCAATTATGCCACTTTCAGGGAACTACTTACCTCCGAGGTCACTTTGCTGTACAACACTGCCCAGAGCCTACCATTCACTGTGAAAATCCTAACCTGATTTGACTTCCAAAGGTGCAACATCTCGTACTTGTTTGAAGTAAACTCCATTTGCCGTTCCATGGCCCACTTACCAACATCAAGAGTCTAATTTGTAATCACCTTTTTCACAGTCCATGATACTGCCCATTTTGGTATCTCCAGACTCATTAGCTGTGCCTTCATACATTTTCATCCAAATAGTTGATGTATATGACATACAATGGGACCAAAAGTCACAGGCCTCCAGTTCAATAAATAGCTTTCCACCATTACCCTTGACTTCTTACCATAAAGCCAATTACATTTCCAATGAGCTAGCTCTCCCTGGATCCCATGCAGGTTGAACATTTTATGCAGCTTTAATCAGCTGTTCACCAAATACCTATGATCAATTGATTTGTATCTACATTAATAGTTACTTCTTGTTAAATTGTCTATACAGCTCCCTTCATTCAGTATGATAGAGATTTTGGTCTCAAATTTTACTTGCTTACTTTAAAAAAATGTTTTCAACATCACTGCCCTATTTAGTGTGGGCTGTATTTCAGCAGCTGTGAAACACTTTGTGATATCTTGAAGACATGAGAAATACTCTACAAACATCGGATGTGTTGGAAGCAAGTGCAGATGCCGGATAGACACAAAATGCTGGAATAACTTAGTGGGACAGGGAGCATCTCTGGATAGAAGTAATGGGTGATGTTTTGGGTCGACAATAGACAATAGGTGCAGGAGTAGGCCATTTGGCCCTTCGAGCTAGCACCGCCATTCAATGTGATCATGGCTGATCATCCCCAATCAGTACCCCATTCCTGCCTTCTCCCCATATCCCCGACTCCGTTATTTTTAAGAGCCCTATCTAGCTCTCTCTTGAAAGCATCCAGAGAACCCGCCTCCACTGACCTCTGAGGCAGAGAATTCCACAGACTCGCCACTCTCTGTGAGAAAAAGTGTTTCCTCGTCTCCGTTCTAAATGGCTTACTCCTTATTCTTAAACTGTGGCCCCTGGTTCTGGACTCCCCCAACATCGGGAACATGTTTCCTGCCCCTAGCGTGTTCAAGCCCTTAACAATCTTATATGTTTCATATAAGACCCTTCTTCAGACATAGAGAGTCAGTGGAGAGGGTGACATAGAGATAAGGAAGGGTAAAATTGGTTATTGATGTAACATAATGAATGAGAAGTTGCAGGGCACATAATTGTATTATATAACGGGACCAAAATAGTTGCAGATTGAGAAGAATATCAAACTTTATCATCTACTTTATTTAATGCAAAGGGCAATTGAATATTTTGATGAACAAAATAAATAATTACTTGGAAGGCAGAATAGGGGTTCGTTGTGATAGTTCTGAATTTAACATGTAGGTATGCTAACAGTATTGGAAATGGGGAAAAGAAAATCTTACAAAAGAAAAAAAACGATATAAAATTTAATTCCAAAGTTAATCCAAATGGTGCAAAATCTACTATGAAACTAAAACTGTGCAAGTCTAAAAGGTTGACAGCTTCAACAGTTGAAAGCATTTTGTAAAGCTAGATTTACTCAGGCAAACATTACAATCATTTTTGCAGATTGATTTGATTTAACTGTCATTGGAAAAATATTAGTGGCTTCTAAAATTGCAAAAATTAACTTGATTTGGTTAAAATTATACTAATATGCCTTTATAGAAAATTATGATGGATTCTTATTTAATACAAATGTGTAATAAGACTTCATACAAAGATGAACTTCACTCTTAATTTTCAAGATGATTTGCCATTTAACTCATGACCTGTGATATGTATTTTATTTATCAGTTTCTGTTATAATAAAAAATGTTACTGCTTCAGTTCTACAGATAAAAAATATGGTACAGTGTAAATTGAGTGTGCAGAGGTCAGAACGGAGATAATTGGTGAAATCAGAGTAAAATATATAATTATTAATAGTTTATTTCCTTTTAAACTTTTTATTGAACATCTTGAAAATGTATAAATATGATATTCTGCTGTGAACTGAAATTTGTTTTCAAATGTTACTTTCTGAAAGGCCTGTGGAGCTTATCAGCAATTAGGAATGCTTTAAAGTTTGTTGGAGGACAGTGGGAGCTATATTTTGCACCATGTTTCATTGTAATATTCATGGAGTCTCGGTGCAATCATTATGTCTTTGTTTTTTATTGTTTTCATACCTTTGACAACTGCTGCGTATGTGGATGAAGACACTTATGTGACAAATGGGTGTATTCAGTGCAGTCATGCACAATCTTTCATTTGATTGTTATACATTAACTTTGGCCAGTTTTACATTACCTGTCTAGAAGTTAACCTGTCATTCTTTGTAACCTTGGATACATTCTAATCAGGCTTGGCTGTGTTTATTTAGATCCACAACATTTTATGAAGTATTGGATTATATGTGAAAATATCTGAGATTTATGTACACTTGCTTATTCAGTTTTAGTCTACAGGTACAAAGTGTGATTGAGAAAAGGGTGAAAAGAGAGGCACAGATGTGAAGCTGACATTTGAGTCTCTGCTGGTCTGTCAGTCTTTGTTTTCTGGCACCCTGATTAACCCTCCGTTTTCATGGTTCAACAGCTCTCTCATAGATTAAGTTTAAACTAGTATGTATTTGTAACGTAGCTCTTGAAGGAACAGTTGGTCGTTCATTATAGGCTGCTATTTTTCGCAAATGGAGAAGTAATGGTGAAAGCTAAATTTATAATTGTAAACTAATGCAGCCAATATTCCAAAATTCAACAAATGCCACAAAGCATGTGGATTTTCCAAACCACCTTGCTTTTTCTAAATAAAAAGTAATATATGCGTTGCCTTTGTCATCCCTTTTGATAGCACTGAAATTTCTTCTATTAAATGTACTTTGCCAGTTCTACATTGTTGTGTAGTTGTAAACTATTGAGGTAGCATTTAGAATGTTTTAAGAGGTCTACTGTTCAATATGAGTGATAAAGTATAAAGATTGAGCACTCATTGCTTCACTTAAACCTTGCAACTTGTGTTTCATATTCCAAACCTATACATGCATTTAAAAATATATTTATTTTTAAACGGAGGGAGACCACAGAAAACCTGCTCCAGATAGGTATTGCAGTATATCTGGTGTAATTCCCAACAGATACGTTTCATTTTGTGTTTTATACCATGCTTTTTAATTGTGGTTTCTTATTACACAAAAGAAAATCTTTGCATTTGCCAATAGACAGCATAGTCTGGAAACTAGTGTGAGGGATGTTTTTTAGGTCATTTTTCTTGATATGAGTTTCGGGGAGCGAGACGACACACTGGGTTTTAAGATCATATGCGACAGAAGAGGTATTCTTCAAAGTATATTTTTGATGCAATATTCTGATTATTGTATGCAACATTAAAAACATGTGTAGGAAAGAACTGCAGATGCTGGTTTAAATCGAAGGTAGACACAAAATGCTGGAGTAACTCAGTGGCACAGGCAGCATCTCTGGAGAGAAGGAAGGTGACGTTTCGGGTCAAGACCCTTCTTAGACATTAAAAACATGTTGCTATATGTAAAACAGCTTATAACATTTAACTGCAGTTTTTTTAGTTCTGTAGCTTGGGCTGTGCATAGTCTCTGATTAGATCAGCCATGATCTTATGGAATGCCACACAGGCTTGAGAAGTCAGCTGGCTCCTGTTTCTGGTACTGCTGCTCCTGTTTCTTACATTTTTCTGAAATGTAAGATTGTGTGTTCGGATATTGATTTAGAAATGGCATGTTAAATCTGCATTATGGGAGGGCTGCATTATTGGCAGTGTTATCTTTCAGATGAGTTGTTTTGGTCCAATCATTTTATGTGGAGTTAAAAATATAATTGACAAAGAGCTCCCCCAGTGGTACGGCCGACATTTGTCCCTCGACCAAAGTGACTGAAACGACAGATTAATTGGTTGTTTGATTTGTTGCACTTGGGACTTGACTGTGCACAAATGGGCACCTGGACGATGGTATTAAAGACCATGTCTAATTGATATAAAAATGAAACCAATAATTGTTTTTCCACAACTGGCAATAAAGTCTCAGTAATGACTGAGTGTCAGGTGATGCTATTCAGAGGCCCCATCATTCAATTGTGTAGGCAGTCTTAAAAAGAAGGCAAAGCTGTGGTGAAGCTTTATTTCCTTCAAAAACTGCTAATCTTTTTTCAATTTCTATCAGTCTCAAGAATTCAGTAACATTTGAACATTATTGCATGAAATAAATGTTTAATATGATTGAGCGTTTTTGAAAATAATACAAATTAATTGAAGCCATAAAAATGCAGTGATAATTATAATGTTACATGCAAAAGTATAATTCAAATAAACTTAGCTTCCTTTGACTCCACAGGCTTAGAATCCCCAGTGAAATCCACGGGGTCTCAATCCTTATGCCAGGTCTTATCTGGCATGGGATCAGAGTGTTGATACTCCAGCAGAGTGCTGGGGAATCCCAGCAAGACTGAGCTCTCCATGAAGAGTTCAGTGGCAGAGTGTAGTGAGAATTCTGCATTATATCCTGTGTGCATGGCCTATAACTATTCTTTAGATTGACTAGCGTTTAGGTGATGCGATCAAGTGCCCAAAGGTCTGAAGCAAATAATGATCCTGAGGTCGGATATTTGGTAGAAAGCCAAACTCTTCAAAGCTTTCACAAGAGGATGATCCCAAGGGTCAATGGTTTGGATTTGGTTGTGCGAGTTCACAGCTCACATTTGTTGATCACATTCTCCAAAGCTCGAAACTTACTTGGTGTTGTCGACATATAAAATCTTGACAGCGGAGACAGTTTTGTGCAGAAAAGCAAGGCTCATGTGTCTCATGGGCCTTGCATTTCTTTGCTGTCGATGTTGTCAGTGTTTCTCGGTGTCGCTGACATTTACTATACTTTCTATTAAACACCAGCGTTGTCTTGATCACTGAAAACAACATCCAGGATGTGAGTCTCTTGCTTACAGTCACTACTTATGTGGCTTATTCAGATGAGTTTTGGTCAATGGCAACCCCCAAATTGTTGATGGTAATGATTTGGCAATGGTGAAGTTGCTGAATTGTTGAAAGCTAATGATTAGTCTCTAGAGTTGTTTATTGCCTGGCTATTGGTATTGGTTTATTGCTTGTCTTGCTATTGGTTTATCATAGGTACTGGATACAATGGAAAAACCTGGTTTTATGTGTTATCCAGGTAAATCATACCGTGTGTATAATCAAATTATACGTGAGTACAACAGGTTGTGCAAAAAGAGAAAGGAAACAAAATGCTGAAAATTGTATTACAGCTACAGACCAAATGCTGATTATAAGACAATGTACGAGGGCCACAACTAGGAAAAGATTGGGAAATCAGGAATAGATCCTTAGCTTATAAGAGATCTGTTCAAGAGTGTGATAACAGGGAAGAAGAAGCTGTTCTTGAATCTGCTGCTAGTTCTATCAAACGTTTGGATCTTCTGCCCTGCGGGGAAGGAGAGAATAGGGAATGACTGGGGTGTGAGTGACCCTTGATTATGTTGGCTGCTTTCCCGAGGCAGTGTAAAGTGTAGATAGAGTCATTGGGAGTGATTGAAGGTGGAGGGGGGTATGGATGGGGGAGGCTGGTTTGTGTATGAACAGTGCTGCAACCCACAACTGTAATTTCTTGTGCTCTTATGGCAGAGCAGTTACTCTGGTCCAAGACCAACACTGGTATGGCACTTCTATTACCAGTCACATCAGCCCATGTGGGAGCTTTTGTTGTTTAATAGCAGGCTCTTATGGATGTTCTTTGCTGTAAATGGTTGGCTCCCTTGCATAAACCCAAAGGTTTGTCAAATAATTTTAAAGGTGTTCAAACGAATCAGGTTAATTCTCGATTCTTTTAACAAATGGATCATTTTTTGCTGTTCCTTTTTCATAAACGCAGAATTCTTATTTACACTTATGACTCTAATGTTATATTTTCAGCATGCCCGTTATTAAAGCACAGTCCATATGCAGATTGAAACAGCATGGCATGTTTGTTCATTCTCCTGTTTGTAACAACTATTGGAATTTTCAGTCAGCTGTGGTGCTGTTTTATCCTTGGGTGTCCTGCTGCCATTAATATATTCATGTAGAGTGTATCTTGATTGTGCCAGTTGCAAATGAGAAATTATTTCCAATCTAGAAATGTTTCATGTATGTCCCTATCTAGAATGGAGCATATAGGTTGACTAAAATTAAAAGACATGCGTCAAATTCCGGCAAATTCCAATAAATACTGCTCTGAAGAAATTGGTGAAATATATACCTCATTTTCATTTGTAAAGTGCAACTGAAAACTTGCCTAGTGAAATGAAACCGAATGATTAATCCACAGGAACTAATTTCAGTTAAAAAAAACCCTCAAGTTTGAATTGAAGTTAATTCAATGAGGAAATCAACTTTAAATTGGTTAATAAACGATGTGTGGTATCCTTGAGGACAAATGACCGTAATATGTTAGAATTCACCATTAAGATGGAAAGTAAAGTAATTCCGTCTGAAACGGTGAACTTAAATCTAAGCATTTGAAACTACAAAGATATGGGATGTGAATTACCTTCAAGAGATGTATTGGAGTGCTTCATTGAGGAACATGACTGTGGATGGCAATAACTGATAAGTAAGGAACAAATGCAGAGCTGCCACTATCATACCTTCTTTCTGAAGCAAAACTACAAAAGGAAGAGGAAACTAACATTGGCTTAAGAATAGTATCAAATTCAAAATAACATGACGTTGTAGATAAAGAGGTTTGGAGTAGATTTGAAATCAGCCAAAATGGACTGAGATTGATCAAGGGAGGAAAAATAGAACACGATTGTAAGCATGTGGGGAACATAAAAGTGGGGACTTAAAAACCTCCGTATTTAAAATATTTCTAAGAAGGTAAAATATAAGTTCCTTACTGTCAAAAACAAAGAAATTATAACGGGGAACAAAGAAACAAATCAATTAAACAAATACTTTGGTCTAGATTTCATGGAAAAGTACATAAATAACTTCCCCAAAATGCTTGGGCCTGAAATGTCTAATAGTAGAAATTAAAGGAAATTATTATTAGTAAAAGCTTAGTGCTGAGCAAAGGACAGAAAGCTGATATATCCCCAGGGGCTGCTAATCTGGATCACAAAACACTGAAAGGTAGCCCTGAAAATAGTGGATGCTTTGGTAGTAATCTTCCAATATTCTGTAGATCATTGAATGGCTCCTGAAGGTTACCAATCGTAAACCCACTCTTGAGAAAAGGAGGGTGAGAAAACAGATATTGATGGACTATTTTATGCAATATTAATAGTGAGATCAATGCTATGTAATATGAAGAATGTGGTAACAGAACACTTGGAAAATATCAGCAGGATTACATGAAGACAAAGTAGATTCACAGGAATGAAATCATGAGGCATACCTGCTTGAAATTCTTTCATTGTGAAACAGCAAATTATTTTTACTGCAAGTGGTAGGCATTGTAGATCAGAACACAATAAAGTGCACATTAATAGTAATTTTGCAGATAAAGTTTTTCCTGGCAATTGAGCTATTGAGTCTAGACCCATTACTGTAACCGGTACACATAACCAGCTGAGGATTCACACGTCAGATGATTCATGGTTCAAAGTGACAATCAAAAGAAAAAATGGCAGTTTCCATGGTGAGCAGAATGGCATGGGGAAAATGGCCACAACTTGGCAGACTCCAATTACAGGGAAAAACCGGAATGTGACTTGGATTTGCATGACCTGCACATACTTAAGGAAGTTTGAACAAAATACTTTTGATATTCAAGTTGTGGAGTTTCAACATTTCCCATTTGAGTTGCATTTTTAAGACAAAAGGATGTGTGGGAACTAACTGTCAGAAGAAAGTTTGGGTCTGGAGAAGGATCCAGATCCAAAATGTCATCTGTCCATTCCCTCTGCAGATGCTGCCTGATCCACTGACTTCCTCCAGCACTTTGTGTTTTGGCTAGTTTGGATCTTATGTGCATAATTAACATGCATTATTCTCAATTCATAGACAATTGGAAATAATGTGATGTACACTCAGATGGGGTCAGGAGTATTTCTCAGTTCAAAGACACTGTAATTAAGCAATCGTTTTAATGTAAAGAAGTTTTTTTTAATCCATCGATGCTGTAACTAAAGGCTGTGGCGGCGGCAGCGACCACCCGCGGAGTTTGAACCGGCCCGTTTGCGGAGCACGGTTGGGCCGCGGGATTTACCATCACCCGGTGGGGTCACAACATCTGGAGCCTGGATCGTCTCGGCGCAGAGGGAGAACAAAGAGGGAAGAGACAGAGACTTTAAGATTTTGCCTTCCATCACAGTGAGGAGGTGTTTGGTGAAATCACTGTGGTGGATGTTAAATTTGTGTTGATTGTGTGTTTTTGTCATTTTTTGTTATATGTATGACTGCAGGGAAACGAAATTTCGTTCAAACCTAAAGGTCTGAATGACAATAAAGGAATCTAATCTAATCTAATTTAATCAAGTGGATTTGATCTGCAACATTAATGCTTGACATTTAAAAGAATCTCTGCAGCTCAGATTTGCTGTTTCATGTGTACTTTATCACAAAGAAAGATTAATGCAAGGTGAACATGGAATTTTTGATTTTCCAAATAGGTGCTTATTTGGACAGATTGGAGCGTTGCCATGAAGTGAGAAATCAGAGATGGATTTTACCTGCAGTTCAATATAAAACACAAACAAAAATATGTATTATGCCATATGCATATTCTGAATGTTGCATGTAGAATCTCTATTTGCAAAAATAAAACTATTACTGTTAAACTAATATAAAATAAACTCTAATGGAATCTGGGCTAATTATTTTGTTTTATTTAATTCACAGGATTTTTTCCAAATAGACCAAAGTCACTAAAAGTTATTATCAACCCCTATAGTCACAAAAAAGAAGCTAAACAAGTCTACCATGAACATGTTGCACCTCTTTTCAAGCTGGCTGATATCAGAACAGACATTACCAGTAAGTAAGTCAGATTTATATTTGAATATTGGATGTTTAAGTTTTGTTTTGGCAAATGGAACAATTTATTATCTTTTTGGTTAAATGCAACATTGCAACTCCAGCTTGTTTGAATAATTATCGACTGGTGCCCTCACCTCGGTAGTCATGAAATGCTTCGAGAGGCTGATCAAGAACCACATCTGTGCTTTCCTCCCTCGCACCATGGACCCTCTGCAGTTCGCATATCGTCTGTAATGGCAGATTTTTCATATCTTTCAGGTAATTAGCACCCTAGCCGCTAATTGGAGGAGAATGGATAAGGGGAATATCTTCGGTACGCATGCAAGCTGCCTCAGAGACCTTCAGAGCTTCACCATTCATAAAGCTTCAGCACACAGTCTTTTGATGAATATTTTCTTTATTGTAGATATAAAACAGTAAGATACATCCAAGGTTTCCGACTTGTTACGGCAATCTTCTTCGAACTCCAGCTCATTACATCAGGTATTAGAAAGCTCCTCGTGTCTCTGTAACAATGACGTGCCTTGATATGCTCGACATGGTCGAAGGATTAACCTTCTCCATCGTCTCTCCAAAACGAATCTAAAAACTAAATTTCTGCGCAAGCAATTAAGCTGCAAACACGCCCAAAGACACGTCATAAATCCCACCCACATTATAACGGGCAGTCTAAAATTTAAAGGCACATGCCATCCACAATGACATGCAAAACAGGCCAAATGGCCACTACATCGTCCGAACAGATCCACGGATGATGCGGTCTCCCAGGTTCTGCACACCATCCTCTCTCACCTTGACAGCCAGAAGGGGGGCTATGTGAGGATGCTGTTCATTGATTTCAGTACAGCTTTCAATACCATAGTCCCCATCATACTTGCTGAGAAGCTGCTGGAACTGGGGCTGAACACTGCCCTGTGTGCCTGGGTCCTGGACTTTCTCACCGCCATGCCCCAGGTGGTCAAGATGGGGAGACATACCTCCAACCCCCTCACCCTGAACACAGGATCCCCCCAGGGTTGCGTCTTAGCCCCCTACTGTACTCCCTGTACACACATCACTGTGTGGCCAGGTTCAGCTCCAACTCCATCATCAAGTTTGCTGATGACACTGGAGGTGGGCCTGATCTCCAATAACGATGAGAAGGCCTACCGGGAAGAGGTGGCTGACCTGGCACTCTTGTGTCAGGACAACAGCCTCCTCTTGAATGTCACAAAAACTAAGGAGCTGATTGTGGACTTTAGGAAGGCTCAACATCCGAGGACGTACACGCCACTGGAGATAATTGGGACTACTGTGGATAGGGTGAGCAGCTTCAAATACCTGGGAGTCCACATCACAGAGGATCTGACAAGGACAACACACACTGTCGCATTGGTGAGTAAGGCAAGGTAGCACCTTTACCACCTCAGGCAGCTGAGGAAATTCAGTCTCTCTGATGATCCTTCAGTGCTTCTACTCTGGGGCTGTGGAAAGCATCTTGTCCGGTAACATCTCAATCTGGTTTGGGAACTGCTCTGCCCAGGACAGGAAGGTTCTGCATAGTTCGGCCAAACGCACTATGGGAACTACATTCACCCCTCAGCAGGATCCTATACACCAGGAGGTGCAGATCCAGAGCCAGCAACATAATGAAGGACCCCTACCACCCCAGCAACGGACTGTTCCAGCTGCTACGGTCAGGCAAACGCCTCCGCTGTCACGCTGTGAAAACAGAGAGGATGAGACGGAGTTTCTTCCAACAGGCCATCAGGACTGTGAACTCTTATCTCACCAGGGACTAATTTACTATTGTGTTGTGTCTTTTTTTCCCCGAAAATGTAAATACTGGTTCTGTTCTATTCTGTTCTGTTGTTCTGTTGTTTTTGTACAATCCGCAGACATTGCCACTTTCATTTCACTGCACATCTTGTATGTATATGTGACAAATACAGTTGACTTGACATGACAAACTGAATGGATTGCATATGTTTGTGACATTGAATTCAAATTGGATTTATATATTTCTTGATTTAAAAAATACACATAAGGACTTCTGGTGGCGCCATGGAGCACTAAGGCGCGGCATTGAGCTCCTCTCCCGCAAAAATTACAAAAAAGCCGTTTTAAAGTCAGTACCGATTTTTTTTTAAAAAACTCACCGGAGCTGCTTGGTGTCGTGTAAAGGTGACATCATCAGAAGGTGACGTGAAAATCGGGGAGATTAACGGTAAAAATCGGGAGTTTTAAATGAGCAAAGAAAAAGGCTCAAGGGCACCTAAGAAAAACACTATTAGTCTTCAGCTCGAGAAAGTATTGGATACTCTGCAAACGACAGAAGAAGGCTCAGAAGAAGAAGAATCTTACAGCCAAGGGTCTCTGCTTGAAATGGCGACAAAAGGAGACAAGAAGGAGAAGGAGGTAAAACAAATGCTTTTAGAAATGACTGCTACAATCAATATTACACTGGAAAAGATGCAGAGATGGAGTCTCATATGGAGAGTAATAAGCAGAATATGGAGACTAATATGGAGAGAATTTCTCAAAAATTGATAATACTTGCAGTGAGTTAAAAGAACTGAAGAAGCATTATAAGGAATTTGATAAAAAATTAAAGTCAGAGTGTGTTACAATCGAAAATGATTATAACAAGAAATTTAAAGATGTGAAGGATGATATCGGAAAACTGGATGAAATAATGAAAGGGATGGAGAATGAGATAAAAGAGATGGTCAAGGAAATAAGGAGTTTGAAAAAATCACAGAAAACTGAAGAGGAAAAACATGGAAGAATGACTGACAAATGTCTGGACTTAGAGGAGGAGGAGGCGCTGTCCTGAACGGCTGCCTGTCCTGCAGCTGTCTGTTTTTTTTCCCCCTTTTTTAAAAATTATTTTTAGTGCGTTGAGTGTGTAGTCAGGGGGCCTAATCTTTTTTATGTGTGGGGGGTGGTGGGGGGGAAGGGGGAAACTGCTTTTCGAGTCCCTACCTGGTCGGAGGGGTTGCCTTCCTCCGAGCAGCCACTTCGACCTGTCCTTGCGGCCTACCAGCGGGTCCTGGAGCGACGTTTCCTTGAGGGGACCTGGCCAGAACATCGGCTTTGGCGGCGGCGCAGCGCTGGAGCGCTGTTGCGGAGCGGGCGATGCCTTTCCTGGGTCGCCGCGCTGGAACTCCAGTATGCTGGGACCGCCGATGGGAACATTGTGGAGCCGCGGTTCTGTGGAGCGGCCAGCTGCGGCGCTGAACTTTACATCCCGGAGCCTGGGATCTCTTGCTGAGATCGCCAGTGTGCGGAGCTCTGTCCGGCGCGGTCTGTCGGCTTGGAAGCTGCGGTCTCCGGTGGGAGGGCGGCCGTTCCTGGCACCCCAAGCCGCTGGGGGTTCTCCCGACGTCGGAGCACCATCACTCGGCGAGAACATCGGGCGCCGTGGCGGCGACTGTGGAGGCCTCAATAGGCCCGACTTTGGGTGGACAAGAGGATGGGGACTGGACTTTGTGCCTTCCCCCACAGTGGGAACCACTGTGGGGGGATGTTTTTGTGTTGAACTTCTTTTTGAATGCTATGTTGTATTTTTATTAGTGTGCTGCAAGGACATCAGAATTTCCCCTGAATAAGGGGATTAATAAAGTTTAATCTAATCTAGAGGCGAGATCTCGAAGACAAAATCTGAGGATTCTCGGAGTGGAAGAAGGACGAGAGGGACATGAATCTCAAGCATGTACTTTCGTTACTGATTTACTCAAAGATGTCTTTGAACTGTCGGAAGAACCAAGAATAGACGTCGCTCACCGAGTTGGGCGTGTTGCAAGAGGAACAAATTATTCAAGACAGATAATTATGAAATTCCGTGATATCTCTTCAGTGGAATTTATATTGAGAAGGATTACCCATGGGAAGAAGCTGACATACCGTGGGGATAATATTCGAATTTTCCGTGATTACCCACCTGAGGTAGTCCGGAGAATGAAATTGTTCACACCGGCAAGACACACTCTGAAGGATGTTCCTGGAGTTAGATATGGGATCGTTTTTCCTGGAAGTATGAAGGTGTCTTATAACGGCACTGAACGCTCATTTACAGATCCCGGAAAAACTTTAAAGTATGCAGAGGATATCGTAAAGAAAACATCGGGGGAAGCTGTCGACAAGGAAGCAGATTGAACGTTTTAATTCTTATGATAGAGTTTTGAACTGGTTAAAATTGCGGAGCTTTCCAGACAATTATAAAGCTTATCTCTCCGGAATGTGTTATTCTGAGAGTGCTGGCCATATTTCACCTTGAACGAAAAGCTCAAAGTTTAACGCCTTGGTACTTGCTTGTATGGTAGTTAACCCCTTGGTACCTGCTTGTATGGTGTTGGTACCTGCTTGTATGGTAGTTAAAGAATGGGATATTATGTAAGAATCCTGGGTGGATATATATGGTAAAGTTTAGATTAGATTAAGATTAGATAAATTGGAAAGACATATACACTTATATAATCGTGTATATGTTGTGTTTTATATTTGTTTTTTTACTTCTTATGTCTTTTCCTGATGTCTTTCGGCTTTCACTGATGCTGGTTTGATAAATTCATATAAGAAAAGACAAAATATGAAACGGTCTGTAACTTTTTATGAGGCTCTACCAAGGGGGAGGAGCTCAATGTATAACAACATCACGGAGGTCTATAAATTATTTGCCATCATCGATGGCTATTCGTCTTTAAGGTATCTTTTCTTAGATACCTTAATAGCACTTTTTTTTTAAGGACAATCAAGATTTTTATTTGAGGGGGTCGCTCAATGAGGGGGAGACTGATTCAGGGAGAGACAGGTTGATGGACAGACTGCAGGGGGAGACTGTCTAGGTGAGGGAGCAGGTGTTGCCGGGTTGGGGCCTGTGGTCAGGAGGAGGTGGGCCGGTGAATCTGTCACCATAGCCGTCTGCGTGCTCCAGCTGCGGCCGCCGGTCACACATGGGGCACAGGTGGTTGCGGAGCTGTGACTAGCGCATCCATACGATGAATTTTCAGCGCTCACCGCCGGCAATGGGCAGCGCCCCGTGGCAGTGCTGTCCACGATGTAGCAGGCCGTAACCTGGCCGGTGTGTTACCTCCACACTCTCACCCCCACTCATGGCATCCTGCCGCATGCCTCCAAAGTACAGGTTGCCGTCACTGAAATCCTTCCCCAGGGACAGGTTGAGGGTGACCTCTGCGTTGTCATAGTTGACCCCCTCAACTAGTCTCCCCCTTGCACACTTTCCATGAATGACTGACCCCCCCCCCACCCTGCCTCCTGTGTGATCGCCCAGTGCCTCTTCTCTCGGCTCCCAGACTCCGGTCCTGCCCAGAGTCACTGCCACCACACCTGGCCGTCACACCTGGCCCCTTCACCACACCTGGCCCCGTCACCACACCTGGCCCCATCATCACACCTGGCCCTGTCAACACACCTGGCCCCGTCAACACACCTGGCCCCGTTAACACACCTGGCCCCGCCACTACACCTGGCCCTGTCACACCTGGCCCTGTCACCACACCTGGCCCCGTCACCATCAACGCTGCAAGAAGTGCCATCCATGCTCAAAGACTCAGAACATCTTCCATTTCTGTATTGAAATGAATATTCCTTCCTAAAAGCTTAAAAAAAAAAAAAAAAAATTTTATTTGTTTTTTTTGTTTTAATTAATTGTATATCACATTTTTTCTTTCTTTTTTTAAGGCACTTTACAAGAAGGAGATGCAATATAAATCTAATAACTTGGGATGACCACCCAACTCCCAGAATTCTGAGGTATTTGGTTGCACCATATGATTCAGGAATACTATCTTGATTTACAATGCAAGACGATAGACAAATAAAGAATGGAGGAATTACATTCTGTAGTTGGAATATAAGGGGTGCCAACGAACCAATTAAGAGAGGTAAAATTTTTGCCCAACTAAAATCTTTGAAAAGCGACATAATGTTTTTGAAGGAAACGCACATGAAACAACAAACACAAATGAGATTAAAGGCGAAGTGGATAGGCCAAACATACTACTCCTCACTTCTAAATCTAGAGGTACGGCTATTCTTATTCGAAAAGGTATACCTTTTAAATTAAAGAATACTATATCAGATAAAGAGGGAAGGTATATTATAGTTTCGGGAGAAATTTATGCAACCCCACTAACTATGATAAATATTTACGCTCCGAATTTTATCAACCCCCAATTTTTTGATAAAATTATAGATATAATATCAGAGTTTAATTACCAAAATGTGATAATAGGGGGGGACTTCAACTGTGTTTTAGATTCATATCTAGATAAATCAGCAAAACAAAGGAGGAGTAATATAAAATCTAAGACTAGTGAACTACTAAATACATATATAAAAAATACTAATATAATAGACTAGACCAAGTGCAGACCCGTTGGGTCTGTTCCCCCAACGTGCGGTTGTGAGGGGGGAGGCGGCATGCAGCGTCACACACACTAACTATCCCCACCCCCCCCCCCAACTCACGCTAATTACCCCCCTTGATATTATATTAATATTATTAATTTGCTCCTTTTACCCCATAACCACCCTATCTACTCACATAGCCCCACACTTGCAGTCACATCTAGAGAGGGGAGGGGAGGGGGGGGGGGGGGGGGGTGGGGGTGGGGTAGAGAGTGAGGGCAGATAGAGAAGGGGCAGAGACAGAAACAGAGACACAGAGAGAGGGGCAAGAGGGATAGGGGGGTGGAGAGGAGGAGAAGAGGGAGGGTGGGTGAGGGGGTAAAGGTGGGGGAGGAGAGAGAGGGTGAGAGTGAGGGAGAGAGAGGGAGTGCTGAGGGGGGTGAGATGAGGGGAGGGGGGTTTAGGGGAGGGACGGTGGGGGAGGGGATGGAGGGGAGGAGGGGGAGAAAAAGAGGGGAGAGAGAGAGAGAGGGGGGGAGGAGAGGGGGGGGAGGGGAGGAGAGGGAGGGAGGTGGGTGGGGAGGAGGGGGAGGGGGGAGGAGAGGGAGGGGGAGATGGGGGAGATGAGGGAGGGGGGAGAGGAGAGGGGGGGAGAGAGGAGAGGGGGGGAGAGAGGAGAGGGGGGGGAGAGGGGGGGGGAGAGGAGAGGGTGGGGGGAGAGAAAGAGAGAGGGATAGGGAGAGAGAGAGAGGAGGGGAGGGAGGGAGAGGGGAGGGGAGGGAGAGAGAGGAGGGGAGAGAGAGAGAGAGAGAGAATGACTTTTTACTTCAACCCAAACCCAAACAACCATTTGCAGGCAGTGCTTTTTTACCTCAAACTAACCATATTTTCATTTTCAAACCAAATTAAGGGTACTCACAGTGCTGTAGACATTTGTTCCGTGTCATTCAGAGCTCTGGTTGAGGCACACCACTTGCAGAGACTGATTGAGGCACACCACTTGCAGAGACTGATTGAGGCACACCACTTCCTGGTTTTATAGTCACTCCCCCTCCCTCCAGCAGGGGCAGCAGAGAGAATGGGGAATTTTGTAAAAACATTAATATCTCTGTCATATTTCATCGACGGGAAAAATCCTCGGCACACATGCGGCGGAGGGGGGCTCTGAGCGAGGTGGCCAAAAATGACGGCCGTAGGTGGCGGCGTTCTCTCGGAAATCGCAGCACAGATCGGGAAAAGCGGTCAAGAACTGAGTTTTAGTAATATAGATAAGATATAAGATAAGATAGATTACTGGGCAGTGCATATTAAGAATATAATTTATTGGCTGGATAGTTCTACCCAACAGACAGAATGGATAAAAATGGAGAAAGAGGATTGTCATCCTTGTAATATAGGAACGATCCTCTTCTCCCCGAAAAAACTGAATAACACAATATATAAGAAGAACCCAATTATATATGGTACAATAAGTATTTGGAAACAAATAAAATTATCTTTAAAATTAAGAAATTTATAATTCTTAATGCCAATAGCGAATAACCCTTTATTTAAACCATCTCTTATTGATAAAACATATAACCAATGGGAAAGTCTCGGAAAAGTTTTTTTGGCCTTCCATCACAGCAATGTGATGGATGTTTATGTAAAATATGTTGTGTCTTGGGTCTATTTGTTTGTAATGTATGGCTGCAGAAACGGCATTTCGTTTGGACCTCAAGGGGTCCAAATGACAATAAATTGAATTGAATTAAATTGAATTAGAAGGATCGGGGATATGTACGAAATGGGAAACCTACTATCATTCCAACAATTACAATTAAAATTTAAACTGAAAAACAACCAATATTTTAAATATCTTCAGATTTGCGATTTCATGAAAAAATATATACAAGGATATCAAAAAATAACTCCTGAATTATTGGAAGAAGCAATGAATATTGAAGCTGACTCACAAAAATTAATATCATATTTATATAATAGTGTTCTAAATATAGACCTACCATCGACAGAGGTACTTAGAGAAGAGTGGGAACGGGAACTAATGATAAAAATTACGAAGGTTACATGGGAAAAGTACTTGATATATATTCACAAATGTTCGATTAATGTAAGACATAATCTAATTCAATTTAAAACTTTACATAGATTATATTATTCAAAAACAAGATTGAACAAATTTTATCCAAATATATCCCCCATTTGTGATAAATGTCTATCCCAAAACGCAACTATAACACACTCCTTAGTTTCCTGCATAAAACATTATAGATTTGGGAGTGATATTTTCGAAATATTTACAAAATTATTCAAGATAAGAATGGAACCTAATACTGAAATGATTATATTTGGAGTAATGGAAGATGGGAATAAATTGAACACATCTCAAAATTTATTTTTTAACTATGGTTTAATAATAGCAAAAAAATTAATACTTAAATTTTGGAAAAATACATCAATACCAACGCTTAAAATGTGGATTGCAAGTATGTTGGACACCGCACATCTTGAGGAAATGCGATTCCTCCTAATGGATAAATCAGACCAATTCATAACGAGTTGGTCTCTATTTGTCGTCTTTTTGGAATCATATGGTGCAACACAATTGTAAAAACTAACTGTTTCAGGACTGGACGAGGGTTGGTCAAGATTATAAACAATGATCTCCTTACCCTTTTAAAAAAAAAAAATTGTTTATGTCTTATTCTCTTTTTTCTATTTTCTTTTTCTCAACTTTCTTCACTCATTCGTCTTTTTTCATTTTCTTCACACACTATATATCTCACGCCTTTCTATCCTTTACTATCTAATTTATTTTTCTTATTCTAATCTTTCTTTAATATAACAAAAAAAATAAGAAGCTGTACATAAAATGTATTATGAAAATATATATTAGGCACTTTGGTGCCATATGATTGTACTTACATAAAAAAATAATTTAAAAAAATACACATAAAAATGTTTAACACACTCAAAACTGTGGGATATGCGTTTTCTGTTAATTCACGACATCTAGCAGTCTAGTTGCAAAATGCACAAATGTATGAGGCACAGTTAACTCAACATAAGGTTTATTCTCTTCATTCAAGGGATCATCTCAGTTGTGTCTCTGTATCTTTCTATAAACGTTGTTAGTCTTATGAGAGTCCTTAAAGGAATAACGGCTTTAAACAACAACTATAGTGTGACACATTTTTTAATAAAAAGGATCAATCTGAATTTACATGTATAAAATGTTGACAGATTTAAGCATTTTAATTTGTTCACTCCCTGTAATCTTCAAAATAACGATGAGCTACCTGCACTATGCCTGTGTATTATCCTTGCGTTGCTGGAGCATGATCATTCATCAACAATATCACAGGTCATTTCCACTTCACCAATTTGGCACACAGTTAAGTAATTTCTTTGCATCTCTCAGTCCAGGGTGCTATGGTCACTGCTATTGCATACTAGGAATAAGTGGTCAATGTGAACTTCATGGACCTATGCCAATTTCCCCAAATAAATCTGACTTCCTTACACCGTAGTTAACGGATATGATATAGTTGGGATTACGGAGACATGGCTCCAGGGTGCCCAAGGCTGGGAGCTCAATATGCAGGGGTACTCAATATTCAGGAAGGATAGACAGAAAGGAAGAGGAGGTGGGGTGGCATTGCTGGTTAAAGAGGAGATTAATGCAATAGCAAGGAGAGACATTAGTTTGGATGCTGTAGAATCTAAGGGTAGAACTGTGAAATAGCCAAGGACAAAAAACGCTTGTTGGAGTTGTATACAGACAACTAAACAGCAGTAGGGAGGTTGGGGATAGCATCAAACAGGAAATTAGGGATGCGCGTAGCAAAAGTGCAGCAGTTATCATGGGTGACTTTAATCTACATATAGATTGGGCCAACCAAATTGATAACAACGTTGAGGAGGAGGATTTCCTGGAATGTATACGGGATGGTTTTCTAAGCCAATATATAGAGGAACCAAGGAGAGGACAGGCCATCCTCAACTGGGTATTATGTAATGAGGAAGGATTAGTTAGCAATCTTGTTTGAATGACAATAAAAGGAATTCTATTCTATTCTATTCTATTCTACTCTATTGTTGTGCAAAGCCCCTTGGGCAACAGTGACCATAATATGGTGGAATTCTGCATTAAGATGGAGAGTGACACGGTTAATTCAGAGACTAGGGTCCTGAACTTAAAGACAGGTGACTTTGGCGGTAGGAGACGGGAATTGGCTAAGATAGACTGGCAAATGGTACTTAAAGGATTGACGATGGAGATGCAATGGGAAAGATTTAAAGATCCAAAGACGGATGAACTACAATAATTGTTCCTCCCTGTGTGGCGAAAAAATAAAATGGAGAAGGCGACTCAACCGTGGCTAACAAGGGAAATTAAGGACAGTGTTAAATCCAAGGAAGAGGCATATAAATTGGCCAGAGGAAGCAGCAAACCGGAGGACTGGGATAACTATAGAATACAACGGGAGGACAAAGGGGATAATTAAAAGGAGAAAAATAGGGCATGAAAGAAAGCTTGCAGAGAATATAAAAACTGACTGTAAAAGCTTCTTTAGATATGTGAAGAGGAAAAGATTAGTGAAGATAAATGTAGGTCCCTTACAGTCTGAAACAGGTGAATTTATAATGGGAAACAAGGACATGGCAGACCACTTAAATGAGTACTTTGTTTGTGACTTTCTTAGTGAAGACAGAATCAATCTCCCAGAAATTCTAGGGGACCAAGGATCTAGTGGGAGGGAGGAACTGAAGTGAATCCACATTAGTCAGGAAATGGTGTTAGGTAAACTGTTGGGACTGAAGGCAGATAAATCCCCAGGGCCTGGTGGTCTGCATCCCAGAGTACAAAGGAGTGGCCCGAGAAATCGTGGATGCATTGGTGATCATTTTCCAATGTTCTCTCGACTCTGGAGTTGAAGCATTTCATTTTTAAGGCCAGCGTGAAAAGCGGCGGGTTGATTTGGGTGTTGAGTTAGCAGTATTGTTTTGAAAAAACTGCTTACATGTCTGTTTATGCTATAAAATGTAGAAGAAAAGTGCCATCACGATCTTTGAAATGATACTGATTCTTATGTGTTCCAGTTTTTGCTTAATTAATACAGTATGCAGTTATCCCTCTATGTAACTAAATTATGTTTGCAGGTTTTTCAGGCATACCACAATATCCATGAATTTATGTTTTTTCTTTCTATCATACCAAACCAAAATTTTTGAAAAATGAACAAAATAGATGGATTGCACAGTAACATTCCTTTGAATATTAAATTGTATATTTTGGTTAAAATAATGCCATCTTTAATGTTTACATTTTATTTTCAAATAGTAATCGTAGTTAGTAGTAATGTCAGATATGTCAGTATTCTGCTGAGCAGTTTTATTTACCGTGCCACATATGCTGCAGTGGAAGTCATTGTTTTTAGGCGCCTTCATCCAATTTAAATGTTCACTGCTCCCCCTACAGTTGTATTGAATAATTTACACTGGAGTATTTTGTTATTATTTTGTGGTACAGATGGACTGTCTGGCAATTAAATGAAACTCCATTTTGCAATTAAATGTTTTTTTTCCCTTTGTTTATTCTAAACAATAACGGACTATTGTTAAACCCACATATTATAATTTTAAGATGAGGTAGTCCAGTTGCCCATTAGATTACGTGTATTTTTAAGAGCACTTTATAAGGAAAAGTCGTTATAAACCATCTCTGGAACCTTCATGTAATTCTTTCAAATAATCTTCTGGACAAATTTAATGTATGTTTAATATAATGCATTGCTGAAATTATGACCAGAAGCACACTGGTACCGGGAAACAGACAAGCATGAAAGATTAATGTAATCTTGCAAATAATGATGCACATTCTTACACAAAAAATCCATCTGCAAATGTCATGTCAGTCATCAGAAATCTTTGATGGGTAGGTACAGCTGGGCTGTCTCTTCTGGCAAAGCTGTCCTAGAAAGTGCTAAATGTAGTTATGATGCTTAGTGCCATCTGCAGCATGCCAGCTCATCCCTACTTCATTGGCATTTAGAATGCCACATAGGGCATAAGCAGTGGAGATGGCAATTTGGTGTGACAGATTTCCACCCTCTGGAGACTCTGGTGTGTAGTTTTGCCACCTTCCCTTTACTTTCATTTGATGCTGTTGCTGGTGTTTTCTTATAGTTCATTCAAAGTAATTTTACTATATTACATTAATTATAAGATGACAAAAACAAAACTGATCAAAATGTTCAGTGTGAAAAAGATAAATAATTAGAAGATTCTATACAGGCATATTCAATTTTGGTAAAATCAGTACTATCTGCCTTGGCATCTAATTATATGTTTTCATTGCTTTTTTCCCCTTAATTATAAAAGACATTCGAGTAAAATTTGCCTTTTATAGCCTTGCCATATGTTCATACATATGCCAACCACATTCAGCAATTCCAGTTTTAAATAATGTCAAAACTTTAGGTCATAATTTTCTGTGTCTGACCTTATTTTGTTTTGTAGTTACAGAGTACGAAGGACATGGGTTTCTGGTTCTGAAGGAATGTGATATTCAAGAATTTGATGGGTATGTTCCCCTTGAAACACTACAAAATATTTGTTGAACTTTGTCTGTAATGAATTTCCCCTCAAAGTTCTACTTCAAAACCGTTTTGATATTATGTCAGCAAGGCCATTGCCGAATAATACTAATCGGACGCTTGCAATTTGAAGACACAAGAAACTGCAGATACTGGAAATATTGGAACTACCTCGCAGTGCCAGAGACCCGCGTTTGAGCCTGGCCTTGGATGCTGTCTGTGTGGAGTTTGCTTATTCTCCCTGTGACCATGTGGGGGTGCTCCAGTTTCCTCCCACATCCCAAAGATATTCCAGTTTACAGGTTAATTGGCCTCCGTAAATTGCTTCTAGTGTGTATGGATTGGTTGAGAAAGTGGGATATCATAGAATTAATGTGAATGGGTGATTAGTGGCCGGTTTGGACTCGGTGGGCCAAAGGGCCTGTTTCCATGCTTTATCTCTAAATCAAAACTCAGTGGGTCAGAGAGCTTCTGTGGAGGGAATGGGCAGATGCTATTTCAGGTCAGGTCCCTTCAGACTGATGGAATGGGGGGGGGGGAGAAAGCTGGAAAAGAGAGGTGGGGATGGGACAATGTCTGGCAAGTCTGGTGGTTGCAGGTGGGGGGAGAATGGGTAATTGGCAGATGGATGGAGATAGTGACAAAGGCTAGAGGTGAAAAGGCGACATAAGGGAATCAGATAATATACCGAATATAATATATATATATTTATTTATATATCAGATAATGAATGTATTCAAGAGAGTTAGATATAGCTCTTGGGGCTAACGGAATCAAGGAGTATGGGAAGAAAGCAGGAATGGGGTGCTGATTTTGGATGATCATATTGAATGGCGGAGCTGGCTTGAAGGACCGAATGGCCTACTCCTGCATCTATTTTCTATTTTTCTATAAGGAAAGAAGATGTGAAGCCTGTGGGAGGGATATGGATGGAATGGAACAGGGGGAAAATGGGATGCAGAGATGGAAGAGGGCATATATAAGAAAGGAGAAGTGTGACTGGGGTGGTGGGAGATGTGGGTGCGCACTGGGTTAGGGTAGGGCAGGTGCAAGGAAAAGAGAATGAGGGTATTACTTGAAAATGGAGAATTCAATGTTCATATGTCGGGTTGTAAGCTGCTAAAGCAGAATGTGAGGTGCTGTTCTTCCATTTTGTTGTGGCCTCACTCTGGCATTGGAAGAGGCCAAAGATAGAAAGGTCGCTATGGGAAGCTGAGTTAAAATGGTTAGCAACCAGTAACTCCAGAAAGCCTTGGTGGACAGAATGTAATTTTTCAGTGAAAAGGTCAAACTGAATATGTCTGGAGAGCCTCTTCTAATAATTGTTTTACATTTTTTCATGTTACAGTTTGATTTTGTTCAGTTTGACTTTTAAGTATGTTTTCAAATAATAAAGGGAGTAAAGAAAAATTACCTTGAAAAAAACTGACACGCAGGAATGATTTGGTTTAGTGCAGTGTAAATGAATTAGTAAATAATCTATTACTTAAGGTGCTTTTAAGGAAAATTGATTATCATATGATAGAATTTTATATCAGAATTGAAAGTGATTGTTCAATCTGAAACTGGGGTCTTAAGTGAAGCAAGGCAATGTACAAGGCCTGACGTGGCCGTGAAAAATTGGGAACCTTCATTAAAAGCTATAATAGTAAACAAACAATGTGTAACATTTAAAGAATTGAGACATAACATAACAAATATATCTCTTTTGAGGCAAAAATATCTCAACAGATAAATTTGCCCTGCCTAAGTAAAAGCTCTATCAGATCGAAAGAAAAGTCTTATCATGTCAAAAGGAGCCACAGTTTGACTGTTGGGTAAATTTCAGATTTCAGCAAAAGGAGAACCAGGATAAGAAAAATATGGTAAAGTACAGGAGTAATCTGTTGACTAAACATTAAAATAAACAGACTACAAAAACTGCTTGGCATATAGATAGAAAGGATGAAAATAACAAAAAAAACTGTGTGTGCCTTACACACTGAGACAGGAGAAATAGCAACTGAGGACTAAGTAAATGGCAGAAAAACTGTGAATATATATTTGTCTGTTATCGTGGAATCTCTTGAAAATAGTGGTGGAGGGTAAACAGGGAACTAAAAGAAATTAGCATTACTAAAAATGTTTGCCGTGCTGAAATATTCCTGGAGCCTAATGACCTTTGGCAGAGATACATGGGCTGTCATCTTCCAAAGTTCCATCAACTCTAGAATTTTTCCCAAAGATTGGAAGGTGGCAAATATAATTCTGCTGTTTCTGATAGAAGAGACAGAGAAATTGGGGGACAACCGACTGTATAGCCTGGCATCAGTAGTGAAAATGTGAGATTATTATTACTAAAACAGGGCTTGAAATTAACGGTTGCCCGGGTGCCACTGACCACTCAAAGTGCCGCCTGGGAAACCTAAACGGCGAGTTATTTTGCCCCGCTCGGCAACTTGGTTTATACCGTAGA
The DNA here is from genome assembly GCF_010909765.2 of Amblyraja radiata. NCBI lineage: Eukaryota > Metazoa > Chordata > Chondrichthyes > Rajiformes > Rajidae > Amblyraja > Amblyraja radiata. Next base: position 22,179,178 of record NC_045962.1, read on the forward strand.
CCGAAGTGTGGCATGACGGAGGGTCGAAGCGAATGACGGGCCCCACGCAGCAGCAGCGGCTCCATCTCCTCCCCCTCCTCCTGCTCCTGCACCCCGCCCAGCCTGATAACGGCCGCTGCTGCCACTCTACTTTCAAAGCAAACGCTTGGAGGAGGGAGGTGTCGGTCAGAGGCGGAAGGGGGGGGGAGTGCCAAAACACTCTCGTCAGCCCTGCACCGCAGCCAGGATCGATCCGGCGCTGCAATCGCTGCCGAACCGCCACTGGACCATCCCCGTCCCCACCCGAGGGTGGCCAGAGGCGTCGGGAGTCAGACGGGAGCGGTGCCCCGAGGCCCACAGCCAGCGCAGTGAAGCAGTGCTAAACCCAGCTCAACTGTGCCTGTTCCTCCAGCTTAACTTACAGCCCTGTCTGTATTGAGACATGGCTTTAGGCGAGACAGGCAGTTGAGCTGCATTTAGTGCTGGATTGAGCTGAAATTACCGTTCACGGGGCCTCCGAATCCTCGCACGCGTGTGTGAGTGTGCGCATGCGTGCGCGGCCGCCAAGTTATTCTGTCCCCTCTATAATTTGATAGCGATTTCCGTGCCTGACAGGGACGCCCAAGACAGCGATGATGCCGGTGCTGTCCGAGGAGCGCTGGCCTTCCTTCCCACATCCCCTGCCCCTTCCTCTCTCTCTCCCTCTTGTACGCCCCCCTCCACTCCCCTTATCCTGAGACACCTCCTCTCCATCCCGCACTGATCCCCATTCCTGCCTCTATTCAGTCCTCACTGACATCCCCTGTGCTCCCCTCCTCATCTACTCCCCCCCCCCCCCCCCATCTATGCATCCTGCACTGATCTCTCTATCCACCTCGCATTGATTCTCCTGCCACTCCCCATCAATCTTACACTGGTCCCCCCAATTGATCCTGTACTGACCCCCCTTCCCATCCATCCTGCACTGCTCCTCCCCTTCATCCAGCACTGCTCCCCCCATCCATCCTGCACAGATCCCCCCCCCCCCCCATTCAACCCACTGTCATCCCCGCGCTCTCCCCTCACAATTTTACCTACTCCAACCAACACGCACTAATTCCCCTGCCTCAATCCATCCAATCCACACTGATTGCCTTCTCAACCCCCCCCCCCCCCCCCCACCACCATCTATCCATCCTGCACTGATTCACACACACAAATCTGGCAAGGTTGCCGGCTGGCAACAGGGAAAAAAAGTTAAGCGAGAGCCCTGTAAAATAGTACAGGTGCACAACCTTTTATCCGAAAGCCTTGGGACCAGACACTTGTCGGATTTCGGAATTTTTCGGATTTGAAAATGTGAAAAGATTGTGAAAAGATTTCACAAAGATTTTTAGCGTAGATTAGGTAGGTAGCGCGGGCGGCTTGAAAAGTCTGGAGCGGCTGCCTCCTCCCCGGAGACCGGGGAAATCATTGTAAATCATTGCATAAATGTTAGTCAGTTAGTTTGGAGGGATTTTATGTGGTTGGTGGGTGGGGGGTGAAGGGGGAAACTATAATTCTTAGTCCCCTACCTGGTCGGAGAGGCGGGGAGCGGGCAATGCTTTACCGGGTCGCCGTGCAGTAAGCTCCGGAGCGCTGTGGCCGCCGACTCCCAACATCGTGGAGCTGGGGCTGCGGGCGTCCGGCCGCGGGCGGCGCCGGTTGGAGCTCCGACCCCGGCAACTCTACCCCTGGCTGCGCTGCGCTCCAAATCCAGCGCCGCCCGCAGCCCCAGCTCCGCGATGTTGGGAGTCGGCGGCGTCACAGCGCTGGGATACCAGCGGGGAGCGGGCAATGCTTTACCGGGTCGCCGTGCGGTAAGCTCCGGAGCGCTGTGGCCGCCGACACACAACATGTCGGCGGCCACAGCGGTGCTGGGGCTGCGGGCGTCCGGCCGCGGGCGGCGCTGCATTTGGAGCGCCGCGCAGCCAGGGGTAGAGTTGCCAGGGTCGGAGCTACAACCTGCGCCGCCCGCAGCCCCAGCTGGGAGTCGGCGGCCACAGCGCTCCGGAGCTTACTGCACGGCGACCCGGTAAGGCATTGACCGCTCCCCGCCTCTCCGACCAGGTAGGGGACTAAGAATTAAAGTTTCCCTCTTCACCCCCCCTCCCCCCCCCCCCTTTTCACATAAAAGCCCTCCAAACTAACTGACTAACATTTAAGCAATGATTTACAGATGTTTAAGTGTCTCCCCGGTCTCCGGGGAGGAGGCAGCCGCTACAGTAGTACAGACCTGGGTTGACCGTGGGTCGTTTCGAGTCAAGTTTGGCGCCAAACGCGAGCTTTGGTGTGCAGACCAAAGATCCTATGCTCTGCTATAAGATCTCTTTGGTGCAGACGAAATCTTGGAAAAAATGGCTGGTTTTCAGAGTTTTTCGGTTTCCGGAACTCCGGATAAAAGGTTGTGCACCTGTAGTAGGATTCTTAGAAACGAACATTAGGTTGGCAAGAGTTCACATGGATTTATTGAAGGGAAATTATGTTTGACGGACTTGTTAGGCCTTCAATAAAGGTCACACAAGAGGTAGTTGAATATAATTAGAGCAGATGGGAATGGAGCTAACATATTGACATGCTGAGGGTTGGTTACTGGATCGAAGACAGAATAAGAATCAGGTGATTTACAGGTTGGATGCTCATAGTTAAATATAAGTGTTTTGAATAAGGGAACCAAGTATTTTAGATCAAGTTTGCAGATAGTACACAACTGGGCAACATTGTAGGTTGGAGGAGAATACAGTGCAGCTTCAGAGGCAATTGATATATATAAATTAAATGAACAGCAAGAAAATCATGATAGAATATAACCGAGAACTTGCAGATCATCCACTTTGGCAAGAAAAAGTTGAAAAGTAGAGAATATATATATTTTTTAATTCATAGGAGATGTAAAGGTATTGATATCCAGAGTGCTCCGAATGCCTTTGTACAATAATCACTGATAACTATCACTGAGGCTAAATCATAATTTATGAATTCAAATGGTATGATGGCATATATTACCAGTGGGTTTGGGTACAAGAGTGAAGAAGTAATGTTGCAATTATACATGCATGACTTAAACTGTATGAATGGAGGGACATCTCTTGGACCTGATTAGGCAAGTAAGCCTGACATCTGTGGCAGATAACTTACTGGTGGAGATTCTGAGGAATAAGATATACGTGCATTTGGAAAGACGGGTTATTTACTGATAGTGAGTACGGCTTTGTGTCTCATCATCTCAGTCTCCTACGCTCCAAGGAATAAAGTCCTAACTTGCCCAACCTCTGCCCATAGCTCAGGCCCTCGAGTCCTGGCAACATTCCCATACGTCTTCCCTGCACTCTTTCCAGCTTAAGAGGATTTAATGTTATCTTGGCTACAGTGACTGTGATTGTAATTTTAATTTTCAAATTATATTAAAATTGTAATTTTCATTTTGAAAATCAGCTTGACCAATCTGCTTTTTGGGCAATTGTCTGGACCCTAATATGGCACACAAGGTTAAATTCCCTGGTCAGGGGTTTAACTTGGTGTATAAGCATCTGAAATACGACCTGTTGAAAACCAATCACTTGTGCAATCCATTTTCAGGTAAAACAGAAGGCCGTTTATTAGTCAATCTTTGACCTAGAAGAAGGAGAGGGGGGCATTCTTTATACCAGGTGCAGATCACACACTCTTTTCAAGTATACAAATACCACATTATTATACACATTGTGTGGTAAGGTACAGCATTTTAATCTAATGTACAAACACTTACTTATCATCCTATTAGGTGCAGATGCATTCACGGCCAATTATTTCATGAAGGGATCCTGCCTTATCAGTATATCTGAGGACTGTGGTGGTCTCCTGGTCAGGTTTCTTCTTAAGTATGTTGCTGCTCTACCTACACCTTGGATTGCTCTGGCATTGTCATTGTGAGACTGAGTCGAGCTATTTCTGCTACTACCCTTAGACTACCCTCTTTTATCTCAATAACACACTAACATGGGTTGTTTAATCTGGCATCTCGCTGTAGTGATGAGCAAAAAATGTATTATCACTTAGTGTTATACTGTGGAATCAACATGCCTCTTTCCTTGTCCTGTGCCAATAGACAATAGACAATAGGTGCAGGTGTAGGCCATTCGGCCCTTCGAGCCAGCACTGCCATTCTATGTGATCATGACTGATCATCCCCAGTCAGTACCCCGTTCCTGCCTTCTCCCCATATCCCCTGACTCTGCTATTTTTAAGAGCCCTATCTAGCTCTCCCTTGAAAGCATCCAGCGAACCTGCCTCCACCGCCCTCTGAGGCAGAGAATTCCGCAGACTCACCACTCTGTGAGAAAAAGTGTTTCCTCGTCTCCGTTCTAAATGGCTTACTACTTGTTCTTAAACTGTCTTATTAGAAATATTACTGCAAAAAGGTTAATGTACTAAATGTAAGATCCACGTCTTTGCAGATCTGGAAGGATACTTCAAGGTGTACATTGTGGTTTCAGACATGTCCTTAATAAAATCACTATTCAGAACATTCTCAAATTGATATGAATTGCAGGGTAATTGAGGCTTCCAGTTACCAGGGTAGTAAATTCAATAGCTTCCTAATTTATGCTGTATCTTGAATGTGTGACCCTCCTTTAGGCCTTGCCTTCCACTTTTTAACCATTGTAGAATGTGGTGCAAATTAATTAGGCAAGAAAATTGAAATCCAATAACCACATTTTGGTTGGCCAAATAGCAGCAGCAGTAGCAACAGATACATGTCGCTGTTCTCTCTCAATGGGCATGGATTAATGGCTTGTGCCGATTCTTCAATGGTTCTATTCTCCATATTGCCCAGATTCAGACGACTGAATCATGTGGAGTGTGTTTTTCCACAACAGTATTGACATAATGATCCTGGGCATTTATGTCAACTTTTATTATGGTTGCCCAGCATGTATAAGTTAGTCTAAAAGTATTTAATCTTAAACAAAGGAAACCAGATGGAAGAAACACTGATAAATTGCTCAACAGTGTAGAAATATCCAGAGCCAAAGGGTTTAATCTGATCTTCAACACATTGATATTAAGTCTCTGATCTAATATCGAGAGTGACCACTCACTGTGTTCAGATAATCATCAACCTAATCTTTCCAGTCACTTTGAGCTGGTCCGGGTCAGATGCAATTAGATTGGTGCATTTTTGCACTTTCCATTCTAAAAATTAGTCGTCTCACCTTGTTTTTGCAGTCTTTGCAGATCTGGAAGGATACTTCAATGTGTACATTGTGGTTTCAGGCATGTCCTTAATAAAGTTACTATTCAGAACATTCTCAAATTGATATAGATTGCAGGGTGATTTGGTGAGGCTTCCAGATACCAGCGTAGTAAATTCAATAGCTTCCAGCATTTATGCTGTATCTTGAATGTGTGACCCTACTTTAAGCCTTGCCTTCCACTTTTTAACCATTGCAGAATGTGGTGCGAATTAATTAGGCAAGTAAATTGAAATCCAATAACCACATTTTGGTTAAAAACTAATAATCATGCAATATAAACTGAAATATGATGGGAAACAATCCTTCATGGAGTCCAAAAATACTAAATGCTGGTTAAGTGATACAATGTCAAGGAATGCTATTGACCTGAAAATATTAAATGCAATATTGTATTAAACGGATGTGATATGTGCACCTTATCAAGTATATGAAGTGTTGTTTCTTGAGTTTATATTTGAGTTTTGTGAAACAATTTTAGAAGTGAGATGGAGAATCAAAGTGTTTAAGAAGGAACTGCAGATGCTGGAAAATCAAAGGTAGACAAAAGTGCTGGAGAAACTCAGCGGGTGCGGCAGCATCTATGGAGCGAAGGAAATAGGCAACGTTTCGGGCCGAAACCTTTGAGAACCAAAGTGATGGGCAACTGAAAGTTTGGACAAGATTACATTTAAAGTTGAAAGAAGTGGATCATATTTGTCTTCACATCCCCCTGTAAAGGCATATATGTGAATTCTTCTTATTCAAAAATATTGCTTCCACAACAATTTTTTGTGTTTTTTCCTTTGCTGTTTAGAGTGGTGTGTGTGGGCGGTGATGGAACTGCCAGTGAGGTTGCTCGTGCCTTACTGCTCCGAGCGCAGATTGATGCTGGGAAGGACGTAGATTCCAACTTCACGCCTGTCAGAGCACCACTTCCTCTCGGCATAATACCAGCAGGTGGGCTTGCAAAATGCTGACTCATCTGGATATGCATCTGTTCATATTCTGTTTATTATCCTTTCATAATTTAAGTTAAACGACCAGCATTTATTATATTGAGGTGTGTGTGCTTGCTTGCATGTAGGTTTGTCTATATATATGTGTGTTTATATATAGTTACACATTATGGGCGCATGTTTTGGGAGGTAATAAATGATGTACTGAAAAAGAATTGATTATTGGTGAATAATTTGTTTAAAAGTATGTCTTTGTTATTGTTATTTTCTATATTTGGCAATTTCCTAAAGCATCTCATTGTTGTGAGCTTACATTTGAAGAATATAGAATCTGATTTTCTTTTTCACATAATATTACAGGAACTGTCTTGTATTAGATCATCAAACTACATAGTGCTGAATCAAAGATTCAAGAGATTATTTCATATAAAGGTTCAAAGGTTAACATTGAATATCAAGGGTCACTTTGCACCTGAGACATTGAGGTTTATAGATCAATTGTATCCAGAATCCACGGCCACAGTAATTCAACAGTAGTTATATTTCTAAAAACAAAACATATGAGGTTGGATAGTTTTTCACTAGAATTTACTTTTGCCAAGATTACCTTGGAACTGTTAAGTTTTGTATAATGAAATATTGCAGTGGGAATGTATATAGACTTAAAGAAATGGGTCTTGATCATTTTTGATGGCAATGTTTTTTTCTGTGGATGGTTTTGTTACAGATGGGAAAGGTGGGATGAAAGGGTGAAGTGGTATCTTATGGAAATTCCAGTTTCAACAGCAACGTGCATTTCATGTTGATTATAGTATATTTTCACTCTTAAAATGAATGAAGGTGCCTGTCTAATATATTTGATTAAGTAGGTTATTCTGAGAAAAGCAATGAGGCTATTAAGTAGACATTTTTAGAAATCGTGGTTTGTATTTGGCTTGTGACATGTACCTACCATTGATGCATGTATAAATGAAACTCCCCAAGACGTACAGGTTTGTAGATTAATTGGCTTCTGTAAAATTGGCCCTTGTGTATAGGGAGTGGATGAGAAAGTTGGATAACATGGAAGTATTGTGAATGGGAGATCAGTGGTCAGTATGAACTCGGTGGGCTGAAGGTTCTATTTCTCTGCTGTATCTCTAAAATAAACTGAAATAAACCCTGATTTAAATGATATCTAGAAGACTGAAAGGAAAATATATTCTAAATGACAAGGCCTTGTATAGTAACTGCTGCTATATGGACAGTCTAGAACAAGCCCATCCCATGTAACTGAGGAAACCTTAGACAGATGGCAAAGCCATTCCTCGAGTTTTGTCATCTGTCAAACCTTACGAAAGTCAGAGATGTAAGGAAGCATTCAAAAACGATTAAAAATCAAAGATCAAATGGAAAAAAAAAATCATGCCCTGGAAATACTTAATGGAGACATTTAAATATTTTAAAACTTTACGGTCAACACAGATAATTTAAGAAAATAAATTATTATTCCTTTTCACACATGCAAGCATAAAATCTCCATTGAAATTAATAAGTTTGCTAGATCTAACCAGGTGCAGAGTTATGCCCCTGTCCCACTTAGGAAACCTGAACGGAAACCTCTGGAGCCTTGGCACCCCACCCAAGGTTTCCGTGTGGTTCCCGGAGGTTTTTGTCAGTCTCCCAACCTGCTTCCACTACCTGCAACCTCCGGCAACCACCTGCAACCTCCGGGAACCACACGGAAACCTTGGGTGGGGAGCAAAGTCTCCAGAGGTTTCCGTTCAGGTTTCTAAGTGGGACAGGGGCATAACTCTGCACCTGGTTAGATCTAGCAAACTTATTAATTTCAATGGAGATTTTATGCTTACATGTGTGAAAAGGAATAATAATTTATTTTCTTAAATTATCTGTGTTGACCGTAAAGTTTTAAAATATTTAAATGTAACCGAGGTTGCAGGTGGTTGCAGGTGGTTGCCGGAGGTTGCAGGTAGTGGAAGCAGGTAGGGAGACTGACAAAAACCTCCGGGAACCACACGGAAACCTTGGGTGGGGCGTAAAGTCTCCAGAGGTTTCCGTTCAGGTTTCCTAAGTGGGACAGGGGCATTAAGCAGCTCACCAGCAAATTGTTTTGTAATTCCAGTACGTTTGTACTCTACAGGGACGGGTTACACCTAAACTGGAGGGACACCAATATCTTTGTAGGTTGGATTGCTTGTGCTACTCAGGAGGGGTATAAAAGAAGTGGGGGCTGCTGCATTACTGATCAGGGAGAAGATCACAGCTGCACTTTGCGAGTTCATCTTGGAAGGCTCATCAAGTGAGGACATATGGGTAGAATTTGGGAGTAAGAAAGATGAAGTCACCATTTATTGGATTGTAGACATCCCAATGTCCAACAGGATCTTGGGATCAGGAAAATTTGGAAGTCATGTTGCAGCTGTGTAAAACTTTAGTTAGGCCACATTTAGAATAGTGTGTGAGTTCTGTTTACCACATTACAGGAAGAGTGTGGTGACTTTGGAGATGGTACAAAAGAGGTTCTCCAGGATGTTGCCTGTACTGGAGAGTATTAGCTCTAAGAAGTTGGACAAGTTTGGATTGTTTTTTCCAGAGTTTTAAGAGCTGAGGAGCAACCTGATAAAAAATAAATAAAATTGAGAGGCATAGATAGGGTTGATAGTCAAAGTCTTTTTTCTGAAAAGTGAAAATGTCAAATACTATTAAGATAAGAGGATGAAAGTTTAAAGGAGAAGTGTGAGGCAAGTTATCTTTTACACGCAGAGTGGTAGGTTGCTGGGACACGTTGCCATGGATTGTGGTGGAAGCAGATATGATAGCAACGCTCCTGAAACATTTAGACTGATGCATGAATAGGCAGAGAATAAAGGCAGGCAGATCATATGCATGATGTGATTGTTAGATTAGTATCATGATCGGCATCAACATGGTGGGTCAAACAACCTGTTCCTATGCTGCACCGTTTTATGTTCATTGCTCAAATCTACTAGTTCAATGACAGAGCAGGGGTCAAGGAAAGAGGATTCACGTCGCGGCCCTGTTTTCACCAATCTTTCCACCACCACGCACAAGAAGCACAAGACAGACACCATTGTATGCAGATGCTGAGAAGTGTGTTCAGCTCTGGCTGAACAACTTCTAATCTTGTGTGTGGACTCGACAAAAAGAAGAATGACAGATAGTGATTGATGTGCTGGCAAGAATCTCAGCAAGTTTTGGATCTGCATTTGAGTTCAAATCTGAAACTTACAGGCATTTACTATTGTTTCGCAGGCTTATGTTTAAGCACAGATTTAGTCTACAGATTTTAATGCTGATTTCTTCTTCTTTGGATGGTGGATAATTATTGTGAATTGCAATTTTTAATTTAAAGCATGCACAAGTACCAATTGGCTGAACATTTGATCCATTTCTAAGACAAATAATGTACCTAGAAGACCTGTAATGTACAATATTCATTAAGAATAAAATTAGGCAAAGTCAAAATTGTTCCTGGTCATAAATTTTATGAAGTTTAATGACATTATAAATTTGATAGTAGAATAACAGACCATTTTCTCATAACAGACCAACAGTCGTATAAAATTATTGAATTTCATACTTCCCAAGCTTTTAATTAGGTATTAATCGAAAAAACTGATGGATGTGTATTTAATCTAACCATAAGCAGAGCAAAAGTTGTGGGCAAGGTAAGTAAGTGCTTTGAACGTTTCACTCCTAGATTGTTGTTGCATGAATCTTTCATGGCTTTGACTTAAGCCCAGCTATTTTTTCATAGCTTTGACTTAAGCCCGGCTATTTTTAGCTCCAACAAGTATTCAACTCCGTTTAGTTCAGTTTATTATTGTCACGTATATGAAAAGGGTTTAGTGAAAAAATATTTTTGCAAGCTATCTGTGGATGGAGTCAATCGATGGGAGGTTGGTTTGCGTGATGGACTGGGCTACATCCACAACTCACTGCAATTTCTTGTATTGGATGGAGCTGTTCCCAAACCATGCTTGACTCAAGCTAGAAGCCAGTTGTCTAGTTGATTCCCAATGGCTTCTAATTTGCAAGAGATCCTTGTTAATTACAGTAAATTGTGTACTGTCTTCATACTTTATCTGACTTCTGGAATTCAGAACCCCTTTCTTGGGGATAAGGCTAACATTATCAGAAGTTGGGTGGTAGTAAAAGGACCGAGACTGAACATTGTGATTTGATAAATAAGTATATCTTAAGAACAGTATCAACCATTCTTTTTGATCACTTTTCAACTGAATTGGGAAAGATTAATATTGGAATGGATTTTCCTCTGAAATCCGGACATATCTGGGCAATTTTCCACATTGTTTGTGGATGCCAATGTTGTTGCAAATTAGTATGATTGAATAAATTAGTTAGAGGTGCAGCGGGTTCTAGAACACCGTCTTTAACACTGCAATGGGTATTTTTGTTCAACTCCAGCCTTGCTATATTCAGAGCAATCAGCTGTTTATTGATACCATATAGAGGAAACAGAATGAGATGAAGATGGATGCTGTGCTGGTGGGGTCCTCAGGAGGAGGCCCAAATTGATTATTCCCTTGACAGTACTGGGTGATGAAGGCCACAGATTCTTTATGTTGATTTTAATCTTATATTTTTGATTTCCTTTTGTAGTCATAGACAGGGTTCTGCCACCATTGAGGACCAGGATGATTAGGGAGCTGTCCCTTCTTATTAGGTGTAACAAGTCCATTACCATTTATGAATGATTGGGCCAGGGCGGGGCTACAGAGCATCGATCTAATCTCACAGGCTTGGCGTTACTTGGCCCTATCGATAGCTTGTGCTTGCCATTGTTTGGTGGGTACATAGTCCAGAACTGCAGGTACAGTTGACTCATTCCTTATTTGTAGGTATGCCTGCAACTTCTCCTGGCAGATGAGGGCACATTATTCTGTTGTTGCTAATGATATGCCAGCTTATCAAAAAATAGTTTTGAGTTGTAGAATCTGTTTTAAAAAAAAAGTCTTATCCTGTTTAGCCTGATGCACTGTGTCCTTGGTGTCAAGGCAAGAATTTATCTCCACATTGCTTTGGCCTATCTTAAAGAAAAATTGTCATAGACAGGTACAGCTGCACAAGATTTTTTTAGGATGATCTTAAATAAATCTTGTACACACTTTGATCTGAGCATCTGCTGCAGACTTATTCTAGGAGGTGTACTTTGTCACACTTCAAGGTGGACAAGGAAGTCGATCATTCAGCGAACATTATGTCCTTGCTGCCTTCAGTACTTTTTCCTGCTGTGTTCATTACGGAGTGCTTCTTCTGGGGGAGGGAGGGTGATGGGTGGTAATTAACCAAATCCTCTTGATTGGACATCATTATGCTGTCACTCTAGGTAGATATATTCCCCCTGTGAAGCAGGCAATACCTATTGACAGTGATGGGTAAGAATAGTGGGATGTGCGTGATTTAATGTGCATTTCTGGTGCTTGACCTGTTTGTGGGACTCCAGCAATTCCTCTCCATCTTTCAATTTTTGCACGAGTTTCCAAATGGCAGTTCAGTGGTTTTACAGTGTCAGCTGGACTGTTTGTAGTCTAGCTTTGTCAAACTCATTACTTAGTATGATGTTCAATTGGCTTTCCAGATGTATTGTTATTGTGTTGCTGCAGTAGTTTCATACAGGTGAGTGAGTGGCCTGCTGATTTGTGTGGGGGGCAGGCGAGATTCAAGCACAATGCCAAGGCAATTTTTATTCTGCGAAAACATCAGTAGCATCAATGATTTGTTTAATGACCGCCCACTAGTACCATTCGTATTACCAATTTTAGGTTCTTATTCTAGATTTATTTAAATTACTTCTCGGAGGAAATTTGGATTTGTGTTTCAAAATAATTAGTCCAGATCCTCTGATTACTAGTGTAGTAACATAAGTGCTGGCATAACAAGCATATCACTGATGTAGCTGGTCTTTAAAGAGCTGAGAATGGGTGATTAAAGCTGCTTGAACCATCTAATATTGCCGATGCACTAATTACATTTTAAGAAGTGCCACTGTAATATGATACCTGTGGGGATGACAGAGTTGCTTGTCAACTGCCAGTTTATTTTCTTCAACATATAAAATTGGATTGTGGAGTCAACAGGAAATGAGTTGGAAAAATTAGGTATTATTTTGGTTCAGTAAAGCTAGTTTTTTTAGTTGAATAATTAAGACAAGGAAATTCTGTGTTTTAGGTTACGACATGACCTTTACTACACGTTACCACTTGACCTGTTGGAATACTTGAGCTTTGTCCTAAATAGAAATATCTAAAAGCCTCCTAAAAAAACATTTTCACATCTGCCTTCATCGCCAACCCTGGCAGCATGTTTTGTATGTGTGGAAAAAAATCTGTTGCGTGCATCTCTGTTAAACCTCCCCTCTCTAACCTTGAAGCGATACACTCTGATCTTTGACATTTCCATTAATTTTGGGGGGAGACGTTCTGACTGTCTATCAGATTGTCAGATCTATGCTTCTCTCAATTTTATAAACATTTAACATAGATAGCATAACATAAACATAGACCACTGGGATCTCTTCTGGGGTAGAGGTGACCTGTACAAAAGGGACGGGTTATGGCCCTGTCCTACGGTACAAGTTCATTCCAAGAGCTCTCCCGAGTTTGCCCTGATTCGAACTATATTGGCTATATTTAAGAGGGAGTTAGATGTGGCCCTTGTGGCTAAGGGGATCAGAGGGTATGGAGAGAAGGCAGGTACGGGATACTGAGTTGGATGATCAGCCATGATCATATTGAATGGCGGTGCAGGCTCGAAGGGCCGAATGGCCTACTCCTGCACCTAATTTCTATGTTTCTATGTTTCTATGAACTCGGAGATTTGCCGTAGTGGCCGCTCGTCGGTACTCGGGGCTCTCGTGGACATTTTTCAACATGTTGAAAAATCTTCACGAGTCTTCCTGAGCTTACCTGCCGTTAGCGAGTCTTCCCGAGTACCTGCCATTAGCGTTACGAGCCGCTAGGAGACGTCCCCGAGCTCCGACGTACCCGCTACGTTCATTCTCCGTGCTTACAACGAGTTTGATTTTTTTTTAAACTCGTGAGAGCCCTTGGAATGAACTCGTACCGTGGGACAGGGCCATTACACCTTAACTGGAAGGGGACCGATGTTCGGGCAGGCAGGTTTGCTAGGGCTACACGTGTGGGTTTAAACTAAATAGTGGAGGGGAGGGATTGACAAATTGGGAGTATAAAGATGGAGTTGAAGGGGAAGTGGCTACAGGAAAAGTTACAAAATACTCTTGAATTAATGGGAAGGAAAGTTTGAGAAGGGATAATAGAGTAAGGCCAGGGCCAATTGCGAGCGGTGCGAGAGGGGAGGTGAATACCGAGGTCAAAGTGTTGTATATGAATGCGCGAAGTATAAGAAATAAAGTGGATGAGCTTGTGGCTCGGTTAGAAATTGGCAAGGATGATATTGTGGGAATTACAGAGACATGGCTGCAAGAGGGCCAGGGCTGGGAACTGAATATCCAAGGTTATACCTCCTATCGAATAGATAGACATGTGGGCAAAAGGGTGGGGTAACTGTTGGTGAGGAATGAAATTCAGTCCCTTGCAAGGTGTGACATTGAAACGGGAGATGTGGAGTCAGTATGGATGGAAAGGAATTGTAAGTGTACAAAGACCCTAATGGGACTTCTCTACACTACCCCAAACAGTAGTCTGGTTATAGGGTGCAAGTTGAATCTGGAGTTAAAATTGGCATGTAGTAAAGGTAATGCTACGGTTGTTATGGGAGACTTCAACATGCAGGTAGACTGGGAAAATCAGGTTGGTACTGGACACCAAGAAAGGGAGTTTGTGGAGTGCCTCCGTGATGGATTCTTAGAGCAACTTGTATTAGAGCCTACCAGGGAGAAGGCAATTCTGGATTTAGTGTTATGTAATGAATCAGATTTGATAAAGGAACTTGAGGTTAAGGACCCATTAGGAGGTAGTGACCATAATATGGTCAAGCTTCATCTACAATTGGAGAGGGAGAAGGGTGAATCGGAGGTGTCAATGTTACAGTTGAATAAAGGGGACTATGGAGCCATGAGGGAGGAGCTGGCCAAAGTTGACTGGAAAGATATCCTAGCAGGGATGACAGTGTACCAACAATGGCAGGTATTTTTGGGAATAATACAGAAGGTGCAGGATCAGTTCATTCCAAAGAGAATGAAAGATTCCAAGGGGAGTAAGAGGCGACCGTGGCTGACAAGGGATGTCAGGGACAGTATGAAAAAATAGAAGAGAAGAAGTACAACGTAGCAAAGATGAGAGGGAAGCAAGAGGATTGGGTAATGTTCAAAGAGCAACAGATAACTAAAAAGGCAATATGGGGAGAAAAGATGAGGTAAGAAGGTAAGCTAGCCAAGAATATAAAGGTGGATAGTAAAAGCTTCTTTAGGTATGTGAAGATTAGTTAAGACCAAAGTTGAACCCTTGAAGACTGAAAAAGGTGAATTTATTATGGGTAACAAGGAAATGGCAGATGAGTTGAGCGGGTACTTTGGATCCGTCTTCACTAAGGAGGACACAAACAATCTTCCTGATATACCAGTGGACAGAGGATCTGGGGTGACGGAGGAACTGAAGAAAATCCACATTAGGCAGGAAATGGTGTTGGGTAGACTGATGGGACTGAAGGCTGATAAATCCCCAGGGCCTGATGGTCTGCATCCCAGGGTACTTAAGAAAGTGGCTCTAGAAATAGTGGATGCATTGGTGATAATTTTCCAATGTTCCATAGACTCATGATCAGTTCCTGTAGATTGGAGGGTAGCTAAAGTTACCCCACTTTTTAAGAAAGGCGGGAGAGAGAAAACGGAATTGTAGACCAGTTAGCCTGACATCGGTGGTGGGGAAGATGCTGGAGTCAATTATAAAAGATAAAATAGCAGCACATTTGGATAGCAGTAACAGGATCGGTCCGAGTCAGCATGAATTTATGAAGGGGAAATCATGCTTCTGGAATTTTTTAAGGATGTAACTAGGAAAATGGACAGGGGAGAGCCAGTGGGTGTGGTGTACCTGGACTTTCAGAAAGCATTTGATGAGGTCCCACATAGGAGATTAGTGGGCAAAATTAGGGCACATGGTATTGGGGGTAGAGTGCTGACATGGATAGAAAATTGGTTGGCAGACAGGAAACAAAGAGGAGGGATTAATGGGTCCCTTTCAGAATGGCAGGCAGTGACTAGTGGGGTACTGCAAGGCTCGGTGCTGGGACCAGAGCTATTTACAATATACATCAATGATTTAGATGAAGGGATTCAAAGTAACATTAGCAAATTTGCAGATGACACAAAGCTGGGTGGCAGTGTGAATTGTGAGGAGGATGCTATGAGAATGCAGAGTGACTTGGACAGGTTGGGTGAGTGGGCAGATGCATGGCAGATGCAGTTGTTGGTAAATGTGAGGTTATCCACTTTGGTGGCAAAAACAGGAAGGCAGATTACTATCTAAATGGTGTCAAGTTGGGAAAAGGGAAAGTACAACAGGATCTGGGGGTCCTTGTTCATAAGTCAATGAAAGTAAGCATGCAGGTACAGCAGGCAGTGAAGAAAGTGAATGGCATGTTGGCCTTTATAACAAGAGGAATTGAGTATAGGAGCAAAGAGATCCTTCTTCAGTTGTATAAGGCCCTAGTGAGACCACACCTGGAGTATTGTGTGCAGTTTTGGTCCCCTAATTTGAGGAAGGACATTCTTGCTATTGAGGGAATGCAGCGTAGGTTTACAAGGTTAATTCCCGGGATGGCGGGACTGTCGTATGCTGAGAGAATGGAGCGGCTGGGCTTGTACACTCTGGAGTTTAGAAGGATGAGAGGAGATCTCATTGAAACATCTAAGATTGTTAAGGGTTTGGACACGCTAGAGGCAGGAAACATGTTCCCGATGTTGGGGGAGTCTAGAACCAGGGGCCACAGTTTAAGAATAAGGTGGAAGCCATTTAGAACGGAGACAAGGAAACACTTTTTCGCACAGAGAGTAATGAGTCTGTGGAATTCTCTGCCTCAGAGGGATATGGACGCCGGTTCTCTGGATACTCTCAAGCGAGAGCTAGATAGGGCTCTTAAAGATAGCGGAGTCAAGGGATGTGAGGAGAAGGCAGGAACGAGGTACTGATTGGGAATGATCAGCCATAATCACATTGAATGGCGGTGCTGGCTGGAAGGGCCGAATGGCCTAGTTCTGCACCTATTGTCTATTTATCGGTTCTCCCATCATTCTCCAATGCTCCAGATAAAACTATCCAAATTTATCCAAACTCAACTTATAGTTAATACCCTTTTAGTATTCTAGTAAACTTCTGCACAATCTCTGAAACCTCCGCATCCTTCCTGACTAATACTGCACACAATATTCCAACTTCAGCCTAACTAATGTTATATAAAGCTGCAACATGACATCCTAACTATTATACTCAATGTCTTGATTATTGAGTGTAGGCGTAGCAGGCACCTTTTTAAAACTATTTATTTGGGTCGCCATTTTCAGGGAGCTATAGTCTTGGACCCCAACGTCCCTCTGTACATCAATGCTGTTAAGGGTCTTATTATTAACTGTAACTTACTAATTAACCCATCTACATGGTTATGGTGCTGTTCCACCTCCGGCCAAAATAATATCCTTCCACCACTACTCTTTAAATTGTCTCCTCCTTGTATCTACAGAAGCCAGTTTCAGTCAAGTGGCTACCCTGCATGTAATTTCGAAGAAATAGCTCAGTGCACTGATAAGGTTCTGTACCCCGTCAACATTCTGACAAGCGCTAATGTCTTACGATTCAGTGAAATCTGTGCTGTAGCCAAGCTGTTATAGTGCAGCTGTAGTATCAGCATTTACTTGAAATAATCTTTTGTACATCCAAACAAAAATATAATTGAATATTATTTAGTATGGCATATTTCATATTTAAACTTGATTTTCTTATTGTAAAATGGATACATTATGACCACAGTAATAAATCAAATGGCTATTGATGGTCGTGTATTCAGGGTAGAGATGGATGCTCTCCAGTCCAATGCTCAAAGCCAATTGGAAATGCTTCCAATCTTTGTTCCCTTCTTTGGTGGGCTGCCTCTTGAGATTATTTACAAAGAATTGTTCCTCACAAAAGAACAAGAGAAGGATATCAAAGGATTACATTTGTAATTGTGCCAATAGATCAAATAGTAAGAAATACTTGGAAATGTTTTTGATACATTATAAACAATAAATCATTTAGAATACTTTCTAAAATGTTGCAAATCATTTATTTGTAATTTCAGCACATTTGTACAGTTTTTTATTGCTATTCTGTACTCTGTCTGCTCCAGTCATTAGTAACAGCTTCAATCATATATTTTAAAGAGTTGACTGAATCCTATTTTGAAATTTATCATTTCAAAACTTTTACATTAACAATTTTCGAGAGACATTTTGCCCTAAAAATGCTTTGAGGAATAATCTTTTCTGCGGCCTCTGGCTTAATCACATCCTTCTTATGCGTCTGAAGGAATGGGTGAACCGAAACGTCACCCATTCCTTCTCACCGGAGATGCTACCTGTCCTGCTGAGTTACTTCAGCTTTTTATGTCTATCTTCCTATAACATGGTGACTAGAACTGCACAGAATACTCCAACTATTTTACTCATTGCCGTGGATGGTGAAGCAAACATGCCAAATGGCTCTTCATTAAAGATCGACACAAAAGGCTGTAATAACTCAGCGGCTCAGGCAGCATCGCTGAAGAAATGGATAGGTGACATTTTGGGTCGGGACCCTTCTTCATACTTCTTCACTACCCGTTCTAACCGTGTTATCACTTTCAATAAATTATGCACTTGTACCCTTAGGTTAAATAATATTCCCCGAGCCTCTTTTGTCCATTATGTATGTCCTGGCTTTGTTAACTTTGTCTTAACTTCCCAAAATGCCTCACTTCACACTTGTCTAAGTTAAATCTCATCTGCCAATC
Organism: Amblyraja radiata; assembly: GCF_010909765.2. Lineage (NCBI taxonomy): Eukaryota > Metazoa > Chordata > Chondrichthyes > Rajiformes > Rajidae > Amblyraja > Amblyraja radiata. The sequence continues at coordinate 22,197,335 of NC_045962.1, forward strand.
TTTGGCCCACCTTTCCAGTTGATCAATATCTTGTTTAACATAACTTTCTTAACTGTCTACTATTCAGTGATTCTTTATTGTCACATGTATCCAGGAACAGTGAAATTCTTTGTTTTTGCATGAATTTTGTTGTAATCTGCGAGCATGCTAATCATGCCAGCAACATTGTCATTCATACAATTTAAAAAAATGCTGTGTTGCGGCCCCACTGGAAACAGTCATCCATTCTGAAAAACAATTCTCCACTACCACCCTCTGCTTCCTAACACAAGCCAATCTTGTGGTTGTGGCATTAAATCCCGTTGTATCTGCCTTGACTGTGGAAGGCACAATAAACGTCGTAGAAATGGGAGGGAAACCAAGGAACTAAAATATTTATTATTAACTAGACCAAGTGCAGACCCGTTGGGTCTGTTCCCCCAACGTGCGGTTGTGGGGGGGGGAGGCGGCATGCAGCATCACACACTAACTACCCCTCCCCTCCCGCACTCACGCTAATAGAGGGGAGGAGGGGGGAGCAGAGAGAGAGGGGGGGGGGGAGAGAGGGGGGGGAGAGAGAGGGGGAGAGAGAGGGGGGAGAGAGGGGGGAGAGGGGGGGGGGGGGAGAGGTGGGGAGCAGTGAGGGGGGTTTAGGGGAGGGACAGTGGGGGAGGGGATGGAGGGGGGAGGAGAGGAGGGGGGGAGGAGAGGAGAGGCGGGGAGGAGAGGAGAGGGGGGGAGAGGAGAGGAGAGGGGGGGAGAGGAGAGGAGAGGGGGGGAGAGGAGAGGAGAGGGAGGGGGGAGAGGAGTGGGAGGGGAGAGGGGGGAGAGGAGAGGGAGGGGGGGAGAGGAGGGGGGGAGGAGAGGGAGGGGGGAGAGGAGAGGGAGGGGAGAGGAGAGGGGGGCGGGAGAGGAGAGGGGGGGCGAAGAGGAGAGGGGGGCAGAGGAGAGGGGGGGCAGAGGAGAGGGGGGGAGAGGAGAGGGGGGGAGAGGAGAGGGTGTAGAGGAGAGGGAGGGGGGGAGAGGAGAGGGAGGGGGGGGGGGGAGAGAGTGCCTTTTTACTTCAACCCAAACCCAAACAACCATTTGCAGGCAGTGCTTTTTTACCCCTAACCATATTTTCATTTTCAAACCAAATTAAGGGTACTCACAGTGCTGTAGACATTTGTCAGTGTCATTCAAAGCTCTGATTGAGGCACACCACTTGCAGAGACTGATTGAGGCACACCACTTGCAGAGACTGATTGAGGCACACCACTTCCTGGTTTTATAGTCCCTCCCCCTCCCTCCAGCAGGGGCAGCAGAGAGAATGGGGAATGTTGTAAAAACATTAATATCTCTGTCAATTTTCATCGACGGGAAAAATCCTCGGCACACATGCGGCGGAGGGGGGCTCTGAGCGAGGTGGCCAAAAATGACGGCCGTAGGTGGCGGCGTACTCTCGGAAACCGCAGCACAGAAAGCCAAAACCGGTCAAGAACAAAGTTTTAGTAATATAGATATTAAAGGGGACCAGATAAGTACCCTCAACCTAATAACTGGTATCTCAAGGTTCAATGAAAGATGACTGCAGGGTTAGTGACTCGATTAGAGCTGATCTTCCAAAGTATAGGTGGTTTGTGGCATAGAGATTAGGCCTGCAGGTACAGGAAGGTATTAAGAAAGGAAGTGATATGTTGGCCTTTATTGCGAGGGTACTGTAGTCCTAAAATAAGTAACAGCAAAGTTTGGTGGAGGAACTTAGCAGGTCAAGTACCACAGCATGTGTATGGCGGCGGTGAGGGATGGTGTTAGAGGAAGGAATTTCCACAAGTTCCACATGCAGAGTTTTGTCCCAAAATGTCCACAATTCCTTTCTCCCCAACAGTTGCTGCTGAGTTTCTGCAGCAAATTGTTTGTTGCTCCAGATTCCAGCATCTGCAGTCTCTTGAATCTCCACAAAATGTAAGGCAGTTTTATTGAAGCTGTACTGGGCTTTTGCAAGACTGTATTTGTAGTGCAGTTTTGTTTTCTGCTTATAGTGCAGGAAGGACAACAAGCTAAATGCACTAGATTGATTCCAGGTATTAGAGGGTTTTCCATTGAAAGGAGATGGAGTATGATTGGCTATGGACATCAAAGTTTAGAAGAATAAAGATGTTCTACTTGTACTATAAAAGATTCAGAAAATATGCCTGTTGAAAGGCTGGAAAATCTAGAAACAGGCCCGGAAACTGGGTAGTGGGAAGAGGTGTTGACAGGATAAAGGGTCGACCTTTTAGCACTGCGATGAAAATAAATTTGTATACACGGAGGATTGTAAATATTTGGCATTCTCTACCATTGGAGCCATTCGTATGCAGTCACTGAGGATATGCAGTGCTGAGATGAGAATATTTCTGGACCGTTAGAGAATCAAATGAGAAATTGATTTGGCAGACGAAGGGCCTTGAGGCCCAGAATCAGCCAAGCAGAGTAGACTTGAGGGTCATATTAGTATAATCCTGCCTCTATTTCGTATGCTACAATGTTCCAAAATTCCAAAAATGAGTTTGCTGCATTGTTATTAAAAACATTCATTGTTATTAAAAACACTTTTCTGAAACCAATTGATTGAATTTGCTGATACTTTTGCAGCAGTTTAAATAGACATGTGTGAAGGAAATGAGAAACAAAATAATTTACACAAACCTATATATGGCATTCAATGTTTAAAACATGTTATAATTTGACTTATTTAGAATATGGGAGAATTGACCTAAGTATTAAAGGTTTTCGTTTAATTTTTTTCCAGATGTACACATTGCCGGCAAGGACTGTACTTGTCTTGCATTCATTATTTCTCTTTGTAGGTGGCGATGAATCACCTCCTTGAAGCATTGCATCCGTTTGGTGAAGGCACCCCTCCAAATAATTTTGGTGAGGGCATTCCAAGATTTTAGACCCAGTAATGATAAAGACATGATGATATATTTACAATTCAGAATGGTGTGTGACTTGACTGGGAGCCACAGGTGCTGGTGTTGCCATGTACCTGAAACCTTCATCCTTCTTGGTGATGGAGGTTGTGCATTTGGATGGCAAGCTACTGCGTTGCATTTTGTAGTCACTAAAGGGAATTAATCTTCAGGGTTGTGCCCATCAGGTGGGGATATGATCTAGTCATGATTCCACACTGATTATTGTGTTCTTTTCCATTCTTTATAACCTTGATCTCATCTGTTAGATCCTTCTTATCGAGTCCACACACAAGATTAGTAGTTGTTCAGCCAGAACTGAACACACTTCACGGCATCTGCTTACAATGGTGTCTGTCTTGCGCTTCTTGTGCGTGGTGGTGGAAAGATTGGTGGAAACAGGTTTGCAACGTGAACAGTCTTTCCTTGACCCCATCTGTTAGATGATTTGAGAAACGAGGAATGGAATACGTCTAATAACTTTGACTGAGCTAGCACAGACTTGCTCCAGTACGATAAACATCTTCAGTTTATTTTCTTGTTTGATAATCCTTTTTGGAGATTAACACGATATTCATAATTGGCAAAAAAAAAAGGTTAACTCGGTTAATGGTCTCGGCACTCTCAACAAATATCCACAAAGTAAGTACAATGTGTATTTCAAATGATAATGGAATGTTCTTCTCTTTCTCGAATACCAAACTTTGTGCCATCATATCCATGAAATTGTTGAGGCCCAGCTTATAATTCAGTAATACAATGATAGCATTAAAAAAGAACGCTTTATTGCAATTAGACCAAATGCCCAAATATGTTCTACTAATCTATCTTCTCACAATTTCAATTAATATCTTCCCCCTTTAGAAACATTTTTATCTTGAATCCACTTAAAAATTATTAGTGAAGTAATTTTTTAAGATGTTTCATGCAAAACTATTTGCTTGACGTTCTTGCGTGCCACAATATTTAAGCTTCAGACATCAATAAGCAGATTTTCCAAAAACCATTTATGATCGGATGTTCTCAACAAATGCACGGAATATTGCTTCACTGTCGCCTAACCCTAATCATTCAAAGTTGTTCCTTGCACTAAATTAATTGCCTTATTAAGATGCAATATAAATTTGAGTGGAAAATAGGATGATTACACCTTGTTGATTGGCCGTTAGATTTACCCTTTGTGAATATTAATTTCAGACAAAAAAAAGTACATTTGAATACTGCATGATTTGATTGAAAACTTAAGAGGTGATATCACACATTTGTTTCTGCTGCCTTTGGCCTTCTGGGTGTAAGCTTGCAGGTTTGAAAAATGCATTTTAAAGTCGGTGCATTGTGTAGCCATGATGAGCTACTGATAGATGAAGTGCATGTTTAGATTAGAAGATTAGTTGCTAATCAATCAGACTAATCTGTCCTGGATGACATTAGGGTTTAGGAGAAATGCTGAAGCTGCATTATTTTATGCAGATGGGTCTGAATCTGTGGTCAATATACATTAACTGAGGTTCTCTGAACGAACAATTGTTATTGTTCTTGCCTGTGAAATTATTACATGTAGATAAGCACACTGTTGGAATTTGTTGCACAGGCATGCTTACAGTGCCCTCCATAATGTTTGGAACAAAGACCCATCATTTATTTATTTGCCTCTGTACTCCACAATTTGAGATTTGTAATAGAAAACATTACATGTGGTTAAAGTGCACATTGTCAGGTTTTATTCAAGGGTATTTTTATACATTTTGGTTTCACTATGTAGAAATTACAGCTGTAATACATAGTTCCCCCCATTTCAGTGCACCATAATATTTAGGACACATGGCATCACAGATGTTCGTAATTGCTCAGGTGCGTTTAATGCCTCCTTCGTCATCTTCTTCTTGTGTATGGCGTGCACAGCCTAAAGTTGGTAGACAACTTGTTCTGTTTGATCTTCTGTTTGTGCACGCCAGGTTGATTGCATTCGTTGAAACAGGGTGGACCACGTTAAGGTTGCAATCTCCCACCCCCATTGCCTCCTTCAAGTAGGCATAAGAGAACTCTTATCACCTAGTCTTTCCTCCAGTTTTTCCATCACCTTAGGAAATTTTTATTGCTGTTTATCAACATTGGGACCTAAGTTGTGCCAATGAAAGTCAAAGAAACCATTATGAGACTGAGAAACCAGAATAAAACCGTTAGAGACATCAGCCAAACCTTAAGGGCCTGTCCCACTTACGTGACCTTGGCTCGCAAATTACGCGACCTCGTGGTCGCTTGAGGCGTACGGACACGGTATGGCAGCGCGGGGCCGGTCCCACTTAGAAATGCGGAGTTGTGCGGGGCTGGTCCCGACATCGCGCGGGACTCCGAAATTCTTGCAGTGGCCAAAATCTTTGCGCGCCAACGACCTGTCGGCACGCAGGCGTATTGCGGTCGTACGCAGCGCCTTGACGTCGTACGCAGCATCTTGATGGCGTACACAGCGTCTTGGCGGCGTACGCCTAGCGTGTGACGTTGCATGATGACATCACCGCCCGACGCCGTGCGACCAGAGCAGTGTTGAAATATCTTCCTGAGAAGCTGCAGTCATCAGCAGGTAAATGTTAGGTGGGTTCTCTCCAGGATTCCCTAACAGCAGCATGACAGGAGTCCAACTTTGTGTCTGACAGTTCAGAACAAAGACAGCTAATGCAATCTCCACTTCAGGATTTCATGTTCTGAGCAAATTCCTGGCTCTTGCATTTGACAATATTTTTTGGTGCATGCTACTGCACATCCACAAGCAGAGCAGGCTGACATGAATTGGATTGGCTTCATGTTGGCTTTTTGGGAAGGAGTAGTTATGAACAACAAAAATATAAAAATCGGTGTAAGAAGTAGTCCATCCAACTCTTCAAATCCACTCATTATGATCACGATTGATCTGCTACCCAATTACCATGTTCTAGCTCTATTCCCATAAACTTCCCCCGAATATTTCCTTAAACTTTGCCCCTCCCGCCTTAAAGCTATGCCCTCTAGTTTTTGATTTATCCATCCTGGGAAAAAGGTTCTGAATGTTTACCCTATCTATGAGTTTCATAATTTTATATACTTCTATCAGGTCTTTCCTGAAACCTCTGGCGTAGCAAAGAAAACAATCCCAAATCTGTTCAGCCTCTCCCTGTAGCTAATACCCCTTAATCCAAGCATCATGCTTGAAATCTGCCAAGTAAGCCCTCCTAATAGTTTGCTATTGTTCTGATGCCACATAGGCGCATGAGGAGGGATTAATTAAGATGCATCATGCTTTAAGACGATACCAAATGAAAGGATTTCTGAAGCAAGTACAGAAGCCTCTGGGTGTCTACCTTCGGATATAAACCTCAAAGTCTAGATACAGTTCATTATATTACTGTTTATTTACCAATGAATCTTCTTGGCAAAAATGTTCACTAGGTTTACTTTGAATTTATTAGAGGAAATGATCAAGAATAAGCTGCTAATGTTAATGTCGTTTTCTGAAGAATTTCAGATATGCTTGAGTAGAAAGTCATTACATCACATTTATCAGTTTGAATACGGGAGACATTAACAGTTCTATGAATATGGATGTGTCTAGTTAATTAAGTTAATTGTTGTTCAGAAATGCTCACACTTTCAAGGACACATTTTTTGATGATTTTGGCTTGATGCAACCATTAATCATGCTTTACCTGAACTATTAAAATCATTGTCTACAGTTTATTCTTGCTATAGTTTGATATGAAAAGATTTGCTTCAAAATGGCAGAAAATGAACGGAGCTATACTTTACCTTTCATTTTTGGTACCAACTAAATTGCTTCCTCCTGTGTGAATTTTTTATATTTTTCCCAGAATATTAATTTATCAGCATTCATGTTGAACACTGTCTCTTTGATGCACTGAGACTTGGTTAGAAAATGCTCTATTTTCATGCCTGCCCAAGCTGTTCACTCTCAGCATTGCAGTCTGCCCAGGTTTTCATTTGAGGCCTCTGGAGATTCCTGAGAACCAGGAAACTGACAAGTATCTGAAAAGGGTCATTTTATTAGAACGCCGAGTATCTGTTAACCACTTGAGCTACACTGCAGCTTAGGACTCTGAAATGCCTACTTCCTCCACTCAACTGTCAGCCAATATGGGTAAATACAAATTCTGGCACCCAAATTGATGTGAAGTAGTAACTGTTTATGTAGTCATGTTCATATTTTCCAGATTTTAATTTTCTGTTTTAATGTGTTCTCATTAATGCCAAAATCAACCATGAAAATAATGGATATATGATTGACATAGAAAAGATAACACTTCCAATATACCAGGAAGATGTGCAAATGAAGATGCAATGTTATTGAATGCCCAGGTGTTTTGATCAGCAAAAGATTTTCAGGAAAAAAAACATCGGAACTGAAACAGGCAGCCAAATAGTTAGAAACCCAAATAGTAAATGCCATTTTTCAAATTTGATCAAAAATATGATATCTTAAGATTCACAAAACATATGATTTCTATTTTAATAGTTGAATAACAGGGGAGCAGTAGTTTAGATTTGTTTAGAGATACAGCATGGAAACAGGCCCTTCAGCCCACTGAGTCCGCCCTGACCCATGCATTTGTTCTATATTATCCAAGTTTTACATCTGACACGCTAGGGGCAATTTACAAAAGCCACTTAACCAACAAATCTGCTCGTCTTTGGAATGTGTGAGGAAACCGGAATACCCGGAGAAAACCCATGCGGTCACAGGCAGAACAAACAAAGTCTGTGCAGGCAGCACCCATAGTCAGGATGGAACCCGGGTCTCTGGCACCATAAGGCAGCAACTCTACTGGCACAATGGTGCTGCCTCATGCCAGTAGAATGCTAATTTATAATGCAATACTTGTTTATTGGAATTCATAAACAGCAGTTTCTGTAGGGATGAGTTTATGCACGTGATCATATGGTTATTTGGTTGCATCTAGGTGTTAATGTTGCCAATGTTATATTAGTATTAGTAGGTGAAAGTGATAAAAAAAGAAATATATAATACTGGCTGAGGCAATATAGGCAGAACGCAAAACAAAAATGGTGCATTAATTCTAATGGTATTGTACGACAGGCCCCCAAATAGCCAGAGGGCAATAGAGAAAGATGCCAAAGCAACAGGGTTGTCAACATCTTAAAGGGCACTGAGGTGATTTTTTTCGGCGACTGCAGGCGACTGTCACAGTTGTAGCAGGTCACCGAAAAAGCGGCGACTGGACCACCCCCTACGACAATGTCTACGACAAGCTACGACAACCTACCACCGTCGAGTTCAAGCTACCGACAACCGGCGACCTATTAGGACGTCCACCTACGACCACACAGGTGACAACCAAGGTCATCCCAAGTCCGCCCGCGACAACTGAAGACCATTCACTCGCCGGTACCTGTTGACGTAGGTAGTCGCCAATGGAATTCACCAAAGCCAGCACCCGGCGACAACCAACGACACCTGGCGACAACCTGTCCCATCCTGGCGACAACCGGCGACAGCACCTACGACAGGAGAAGACAAGCTGTGTCAAGCCCACCGTCGCCGAAAAGTTTTGAACATTTCACAATCCAGCGGCGACCAGAAAAACGTTATGACTCTAGGCGACTTGAGGAGATTACTCACAACAATACAGGTGTCACCCAGCGACCATGTGGCGACAGCCTAGTCGCCTGTAGTCGCTGCAAAAATCGCCTAAGTGGGACAGGGGCGTAAATGTAATTTGGACAAGTGCATAGATAGGAAAGATTTGGAAGAATATGAACCAAATGCAAATAGATGGGACTGGTGTAGATGGGGCATCTTGGGTGGCATGGATAAGTTGGACTGTAGGACCTGTGTTTGTGCTGTATGACTCTGACTTTATGAGTGTGAGGTGCTGTACTTTAGGAGGTTGAATGTAGGGGGAAGGTGCACAGATGATGACAAGATTGTTAACCGAATTGATGTGCAAAAGGATCTTGGAATCCAGGTTCATAGGTCCATGAAAATGGCAATGAGAGTAGACAGTGGGAAGGAAGGCATATAGCATGTTCACCTTCATTGGTCGGGGAATTGAGTAGAAGAATCAGGAAGGCATGATGCAGCTCTTTAAGGCTTTGTTTAAGCCACATTTGGAAAATTGTGCGCAGTTCTGATTGTTCATTTATAAATGGCTCTGGAGTAGAGGTTTACCTGGATTAGGGAGTATTAGCTACAAGGTGAGGTCGACTTCAGGAACCTCGACCGTCCTTTCAGGTGCGGCAGAGGTTTACTTGCACCTCCTCCAATCTCATCTACTGAATCCGGTATTCCCAATGTGGTCTCCTATATATTGGTGAGACCAAGTGTAGACGTGCCGATCATTCCACTGAACACGTGCATTCAGTCTGCCTTGGCCAATGTGATCATCCGGTTGCCAAAGATTTTAACTCCCATTCCCATACTGATCATTTTTGTCCTAGGCCTCCTGCAAATTGGAGGAACAGCACCTGTTATTTTACTTGGGCAGCTTACAGTATGAACATTGATTTCCCTAATTTGAAGCAACTGCTGCATTCCCCCCCCCCTCCCCTCTACCCCCACCCAAGTTGTTCTATCAGTTTGCCTCCTTGTATTCCTCTTGTTACCACACCTTCCTCGGCCATCAATCGGCCATTATGGGCTCCATCTTCCTGAGGTCATCTGTTACTGACCCTGATTTGTCATGGCCTTTTCTCATCTCCAGTTTACTTCTCTTTCCTTCCACCCCCCTTCCCCAACTTCTATTTTCAGTCTGAAGAAGGGTTCCAACCCGAGACGTCACCTATTTTCTCCAGAGATGTGCCTGTCCTGCTGAGTTACTGTGGGTATTTGTATCTATCTTTGGAGAAACTTGGTTTGTTTTCTCTATAACACCAGCGTTTAGGGGGAGACCTGGTAGAAGTGTATAAAATGATGAGGGGCACAGTTAGGCTAGATAGTCAGCACCTTTTTCCCTGGATGGAAATGTCGTAGACATGAGAGCATAGCTTTAAAATGAGGGGCAAGTTTATTTTATCTAAAGGTTGGTTGATGCCTGGAATGCACTGCCAGGAATGGTGGTGGAGGCAAATAGGATAGGAGTGTTTAAGACATCGATAAACAGGGAATAGAGGGATATGGATCATGTGTAGCCAGATGAGATTAGTTTAACAACATTATGTTTGACCCAGATATTGTGGCCCAAAGGGCTGTTCCAGTGGTGTGTAATTTTCTAAGTTCTATGTTAATGCAGCATCTGCCCATTGCTGAAATCTGCCCATTAAACTAAAGATGATGCTCAAAGCTACAAAGCCATTGAAAAGAAATACTTAAAAAATCAAAGTAATACCAGAAATCTGAAATGGAGGCTATTGCCTGGTTTCCAGCTCAGTATCTTACTCCCAGACCCAGGCTGGAGTATAATTCATAGAATCTGTAACTATATATTGTATCCATAAAAATTCTCATAAAAAGAGCTTCTTCAAATTGTAGTTGTGCAGGTGAGAGACTTGCCTTCTCGGAATAATTCCTGATGCCCAACATCAGGCAGGCCCCCCAGGTCTCGTCTTTGTTTTGTGTGTATGTGTACATGCACGCATGCCTGAGATTTCAATTTCTGTTCTAAAGGTCAGTAATTATGCACATTTCTTTAAAGAAGTCTTTGAGGACATAAGTATAGTTCCTGACCATAGAATAGGCTATTCTATATAAAGCCATGTTTTAGAACCATGACATAGCTCAGATTACCAACCCCAGGACTACACCATTACAGCCCATCCAAGCTCATCTCCAAACTCATAGAATTTGGAGTCAGTACATGTCTGCAACTGTATTCAGTGAGGATAGGTGACAAATTATCCCGCACGAAAATCCCCAACATCGGTGCTCCACAAGGATATGTCTTGTTTATTTAAATTTAGATCTTGAAAAATTGATGCACTTGAACCCCTCTATTTTGAATGATATAGCCCTTTCTCAATCCTAACATTGTCACTTGTGGCTTTGATGTTAGTACTTCGAGCATAGACGTTAATTGCAACCTTTTATCATTTTGCATTGAAAAACTGTTATGTTGGCAGCAAAGAAGCGTATAATTGCAAAAGTTGTGCCAGATATAATTTAAAGGACATTGATGTGTGATTGTTAATTCAAAATCTTTTTTCTACTGCAAAATTGCATTGAACTTGAGTTATTTGCTATATGTCATTATTATTTGGTCTGAAATTTAATGTGACCAAGGAAAAAATAAATACCCTTTATCAGATAGGCTTGTGGCATTCAGAGATTTCTTTATACGTTGAAAGTATCAAACCCTTATGTTTTGTGCTACAACAAAAAGGAAAAGTATTACAATTCTTCAGATAACAAAATTAATAATTTTGCATTACCATCATTTGTTAAGACTCAAAGCAGACTCAAATTAATGTATTTACTTGGAAATCAAAAAAGATACTTTTGTTTAGAGACATATTTTCTCATTGAATTTGAATCCGATCATGGCAGCTGGGAAATTCAAATTCAAGTAATTAAATAAATCTGGAATCAAAGCTGGTCTCGGTTATAGTCACCATGAAATTGCTCAGTTGTCACAAAGACCAATCTGGTTCTTTAATGTCCTTTAGGGAAGGAAATCTGCCATACTTATTTGTTTGACATTTGATTGCCCTCGCAGTTCAGGAGAAGTTGCCAGTATTTTGTGCGATTGGCCACTCAAATCTTTTCTTTCAACAGAAAAAATAATTCATAATCAAAAGCTCTTTAACTGACCTAATTTGCATCAAATAATCAGGTAGCAAAGTTTACACGAATTAGAAAACTATAGTAAATGAATGGATCATATGGAAAAGACAAAATTAAAATGAAAATACTTTACTTTTTCAAGCTAAGATTCCTTGGAACATTTGGTTAAGAAATTAAACCTGCGTCCAAAATGGGTGGGAGTGAAGTGATGTTGACAAGCAGTGGTTTCACAGTTTGGTCCGCGGTAGCTTAATTGCATTTTGAGTTTTGACTTTCATGTATTAAGCAGACACCCCACATGGAGAGAATCAAAAGGTATAATTTGTCCACTAAAGTGTTCAGTGGTTATTAATATGCATAAATAAATTACCTTGATTCCTCTTCTTGAAATAGGAAGGAAGTGGTTACATAGATGAGAATTTATAAATGTGTTATTTTTTTGTTACATAATTAAATATGTTTTTCAGGTTCCACTAATATCTTAGCATTTTCTGTGCATGGACTTAAGCATCCAAGTACTGCAGCTATGCATATTATTATGGGTAAGTATTTCTTATAGTTTCATCATTTTAAGTTTCGATAAATGTACATTCAGATAACAAATCATTTAACGCAGCATGTTTCAAGTAAGATCTGGTAGGGTAATTGGAACATTTGAGCTTGTCATTTCAATTGGATACATCACCTTTGTGTGTAGACACCATAGTAGTCTGTTAATGTGTTAGTTATGTTTTTATTCCACCACTATTTCTCTTTTGCTTTATGCAGAAAATAGAAGAGAAGACAATTTGAATACAAGAATTAAAAACCTTATAATCTAACAACGTAGTTTATATATTATGTTGGGGGGGAAAAACAACTCCCAAGGTCAAGGTTTCCATCAGAATGGCAAATATTCAATATTCCAACACTTCTAATTTTAATATATTTTGTTTAATAAAACAGATTAAGGAAATTGAAATAGCTACAGTATGAAGCAAGGCACAGGGGTATCTAGAACATGATTTCATAACCATGAAATTAAAACTACAAAAGTGAATAGATGATAGTTTCAGTAGGTTTTCTAAAAATAAATCTTATCCGCATAAACCTTCCTCCTTAGTGAAGACAGATGCAGTGTATTTCATTTTGTGGCCTCTGCCTCGACCTTCACAATAAGATAACCTTTTTGGACCCTAACCCTTTTGGTTTAAGTGCATTCTGGATCAAAAATATATTTTTAAAATCCTACACTCTGTTGGCTTTGATGCCCTCAGATGGTTGGCACTTCTGTCCCCAAAGAAACTTTTATTTTTATTTCCTCCTGGAAAAGCTTAATATTCTCTTAAATATCCCCTCAATTTTCTTAAAAAATAAAAGCACCAAGTTTATTGTCCAAAACACCAACCTGGAGGAACTCAGCAGTTCAGGCAGCATCTGTGAGGGAACGTACAGACGATGTTTCAGGTCGGCAGTTTTCTTTGGATGATTGTAGTAGAGCTGGAAATGGGGTGGGATGGGCCAAAGCCTGACAAGTGATATGAGGATAGGAGATGAAAAGAAGACAAAAGGGTGTCAGATATGCGCTGACGTCTCATAGCATTCTTGTACTCAGTCCCATCCTGACAAAACTCTGGTGCCGAGACCTGTACACATTATTCAAGTCAAGTTGAGTTTATTGTCATATGGACAAGGATGGTGAGACATAGATACAATGAAAAATCTTGCTTGTGATGCATCATAGGCATGTAGATCCAAACAAGTGCACAAAAACCATTTATGCATAAATTACACACAATTTCTAAAAGAACTGTAAAAAATTAAGATATTCATACAGAACAGTTTTAGAAAACAAAAGTCCATGGTAGCGCTAGAGAGGGACCGTCATGATCACTTGCTGAGGGAGGGTTGATTAAAAAATCTGACAGTGGTACAAATTGACCTGTTCGTGAACCTGGTGGTGTGGGACTTAAGGCATCTGTATCTATTTCTCAGTGGTAGCAGTGGGAAGAGGGAATGGCCTGTTTCGATCCTTAATGGATGCCACCTTTGTGAGGCAGTACCTCATGTAAATACATTTGATGGTGGGAAGGATGTGCCCATGATGAACCAGGCTGAATCCACCATTCTCTGCAGCCTCTTGTATTCCTGTACATTAGAATTTCCTTAAAAGGCCATGATGCAATCATTGTGCAATTTCTACAGCCCATCTGTAAAAGTTTGTTCGAGTATTTGGAGACATGTCTTTACATTTTGGAGAAAGTAGAGGTGCTCATGTCCCTTTCATGTTACATCAATGTGCTGGGCACAGAGCAGGACATCTGAGATGTTAATGCCCAGGAAATGAAGTTACTAACTTTCCCCACCACTCTCACAAATGCAAACTGGTATATGGTGTCCCGACTTCCCCTTTTTGAGCATGCAGGGAGGAACTACAGATGCTGGTTTAAACCGAAGACAGACACAAAAATCTGGAGTAACTCAGCAGGTCAGGCAGCATCTCTGGATAAAAGGAATAGATGAGGTTTCAGCTCGAGATCATTCTTCAGATCCATTCCTTGTGCCTATTCCATTTCTCCAGAGATACTGCCTGGCCCATTGAGTTATTCTAGCTTTTTGTGTCTGTCTTCCCCTTTTTGATGTTCAGCTCACCCCTAATTAGCAATTTTAAAAGGTTTTGTTTCACTTCTTTACTTTTGTATGTTGTATGTCTGCCAATAAATTATTGTTTGTTTGAGGACGTTGTATAGTAAAATGTGGAATTTTAGCAAACAGTATCTTGTAACTAAATGTTAATCTATGGGCTTTTTTCTATTTCTTATGTCATCTTTTGCTTTAGGTAACCTTCAAGAAGTGGATGTTTGTACCTTTAGTAGTCATAACAGGCTGCTTCGATTTGGTTTCTCAGGCATGTTTGGCTTTGGAGGGAGAACATTGGCCTTAGCAGAAAAACATCGTTGGATACCTTCTAAAGAGCGGCGGGAATTTGCTGTAATCAAAACGTTGGCAAATCTCAAGTAAGATGAACTGTTTACCATCCAACAATTAGTATCTCCACCACATGTACCATCCACATGTGTTAATTGATTCTTTCTTAGCTTCTAATTTAGTTATTTGTCTAAGAAATGTTTTCAAACTTGTTGAATGTAGCTTTGAACGTATCCTAAAGTCTGACCAACAAAATAGCCTTTGCTGTGATAATTGAGATATTTCTTTTCGTAGGTCTGAAGATTGTGAAATATCATTTCTGCCTTCAAAAAATACCCACTTGGACAATCAAGATTGCAAAAGGTTGGTGGCAAGTAATTTGGCTTGGTTTTACTGTATATTTTAGTTGAAAACAATATCTTTAAGGTAACATTTTCACGAATAGAATATAGAGCATGAAGCTAAGGAAATCCCTTTATCTCAATCAAGATTACCCATTTATAGAGCGGAGAGACTTCCTAGGGAAAGATGTTGTTCGGCCAGGAATCCCTCAGCTGGTTAATGAACAAAGTTATGAGATGTGTGTGGACCTGCAAGGTGGTAGGAGTAAATGGTGCCAGGACTCTCATTTCCCTCTCACCTTACTCTCACTGAAGAAGGGACTCGACCCGAAACATCACCTATTCCTTTTCCCCAGAAATGCTGCCTGACCTGCTGAGTTAATCCAGCTTTTTGAGTCTTAAACCAGCATCTGCAGTTCCTTTCTACACGAAAAATGATTTAAGTTTAGTTTGGATAAATGTGAACAAACTACCTGAATTATGGCTAGTTGTAAAACAATGTGACAACAGGATACATATTTAGATGGTAAAAATTGGATTGGACAGAATCAATTCATGAAAGGGAAATCGTGTTTAACAGGATGAGGTTGGAACTTGCAGATTAAGTCCAAGGACAAATTCTCTCCTTTATTTTTGCCAGCCTTCTTTGCTATTTTTAACGGATTGAGATACATTTCATTTGAGCCTAGCAATATATCAATTTTCAAAAATGCTGAACTCCTTAATACTTTTTGATATTGGTTTATTATTCACACGTACTAAGGTACAGTGAAAAGCTTTTATTTACATCCCAAGTAAATCAGATAATACTATACACGAGTACAATTAAGCCATACACAAGCACAACAGATAGGGCAAAGAATACCAGAGTATAGAATATAGTTTTACAGCATTAATCCAGCGTCCGCAATGCAGATAGGTTGGAAGATTGAGACTAACCCTAACTTGTGAGAGAACTGTCCAGTAGTCTGATAACAGGGAACAAACTGTCTGGTGGTACCTGCTTTCTAGCTTTTGTATCTTCTGCACAATGGGAGCAGGGAGAAGAGGGAACAAATGGAGTGAAAAAGGTCCTAGGTTATGTTGGCTGCTTTTGTGAGGCAGCATGATGTCAATAGAATCGACGGTGAGATGTCATGTCTGTCTGATGGACTGGGTTGCATCCACAATACTCCGTGATTTCTTGCAGTCTTGGGCAGAACTGTTCCCAAACCAAGCATGCTGCAGCCTAACAGTATGCATTCTACAGTGCATTTGTAGAAGTTGGGTAAAGTTTTCGGAAACGTGCTGAATGGTGTAGTCCCCTGAGGCCAATCACCTTTATGATGGTGGATGTCAGAGCCACTGACATAGGTAGTCATTAATGCACGCTATCTTGCTTTTCATTGGCATCAGGTGATAGTAGCCTTCTTAAAGCATGGTGGGGACCTCAGATTAAAGTAGTGAAAGGCTAAGTATGTCTATGAGTACTACTGCCAGCTGGTCCATAGAGCTCCAGGGGATATGGCTGAGTACACCATCCAGGTCATTTGGGAAAACAATCTTGCATCTGCCGCAGTGACCGTGGGTACAGGCAGCCCAAGGCTTACGGGACAGATGATGTCCTTTCACTGACCTGTTCAATGTAGGCATAGAATGCATTCAATTCTTTGTGAAAGGACTCGTTATTGCCAACGATACTGCCCGACTTCACTTTGTAGCCTGTTATGAGGTAACCATGTTGACAACTGTCCACATGGTTACCTCAGGACTTAAGCTTGCTCTGGAATTTCCTTCTCTTTGATGCCTCTGCAAAAGTTGTAAATAGATTTCCTGTGCTGTTTTGGATTGTTTGACTTCAACATTGCAGACTTGGACTTCACCCGGGAATGGACCTTACAATTCGTCCATGGTTTCCAGTTGGGGAACAATCATATTGTCTTCTTACTACGTACACATTTGTCTATACATCTACTGATGATGTCTTTGACAGCAGTGGCATATGCAATTAGCTTGGCCACAGACTCCTTGAATATGTACCAGTCTACTCACTCAAATTCGCAAAGGATCTCATGTGTTTCCTCAGACCAGCGCATCATAACTTTCTGTACTGGATCCTCCATCTTTATGTGCAGCCTCTTGTGTCTTCTGTTTGTAATGTTTTGGTACAGCTAAAATATCTTACTTCCATGTCCATGTCAAAATCCCAGCTAATGTGCCTGTTCCATTTATTTCTTTGCATTTAGATATATATACACAAGTAAAGCCACTTTTCCGTTTTGTCTATTTTCTAGCCATTTTTCCCCATTGGTGTTTCAAACATTTTCACTGCACTGTTAACTACAGAAGCTACTATATTTAGTACTAGCTTTATTTTTCTTATCCTTTCCATCTACATTCCCCAGAGCCATGTGCTAATTACAGAGCATGATGCCTTCAGGGATCACCTCAACTACCTGCTTGCTTTTTCATTGTCTGTGTAGGATCCATCTAGGCTTTCAATGACACACTTCCCAGAACATGCTATCCATGGATCTCGGTTTTGTGAAAGGACTGCTGTGGTATCAATTGTTGCTTAAGCCAGAACCTGGGCTCCTGCTGTTGTTGGTACCTCACGGCATCTGTGGTTGTCCACGACACAGGAAATGTGCTAGAGTTTCTGCATGGCATAGCGTATGCATTTCACAGGTTGGAGGTGCCCTGCTAGATCTCTGAATATTACATTGTCTCACTATGCAGAAACCAGAATTATTATGATAGCTGGCCACATCCACCTGTATGCTTGCCATCTGAAATTCCTCTTAGCAGACATGTTTTCCAATTTGAATGATGCCCTGACAAGAAGTTACGGGGTGCATGATTAGGAAAAGTGCTATTACATTGAAGACAGTAATGAAGCGTGTCAATGCTATCGTAGTCACCTCGTTTTTATCCATGCTAAAGGCTGTGATATGTACATTACAAAGGAGAAGATCATTTCTGACAGCCTCTTTTTCATGCATGTGTACCTCAGATTTTGCTGTCAGATTTCCTATGTTGTAATAATGTTCATTATTACATTTATTCCTATAGCAAATTCAGGCTACAATATTTTTGTATCAAAATATTTTTTTAGTATATTGGCAAATGACTTTCTGGTCTATTTTAGAAATGCAAATGGAACAAATGCGGAGGAACAATGCAGTGAGTACTGAATGTTAACTTCAATTATAAGTGAATAGATTTATATGAATTTGAAATGTCACTTTGTCTTCATTGTATCATGACATATTAACGCAAAATTGTGCTGCTTTTCAGGTGAAGATGAATGGAAAAGCATGCAAGGCGATTTCATCAATATTAGCATTATGGCGATTCCTTGTCTCTGTTCAATGGCACCAAGAGGCCTCGCACCTGACACCAGGTCAGTCAATGTAGACTAAGCCTGTGCCTATGATTTATTTCTGCCATGATTTGGGATTTTGATGGGCCTTTGATGATTTTAAACTGCAGTTAATACAGTGATCTTATGTTTGCAAAAGATTCTGTCGAAGGTGAAGACTCGTATAAATATGGAATTGTGCCCTTTATTTGACTGGATGAAGAGTTGTATTTTTTTTTTTTTTAATTTATTTATTAGAAGTACAATAAGTTACAGTAGTACACACCACATATATCTTATTACATTTGTTGTACCCCTTCATTTTTTGAGCTTTAAGAAAGATAGAAATAAAGGAAGTAAGGAAAGTGAGAAAGAGTCGTGTTAGTGCGAGAAAGTGTTGGAAAAAAAAGCCCATTAGAAAGAGTTAGAGAAGAAAGTTAAGAAATAGACCCTAGAAAAGAGAGACAGAAAGAGAAACAGTTGCTCTATTATAAAAAACCACGCAAAAAGGGATATACCAACTTCATATTTTTCATCCCCCGTTACCAGATCCTGGCACCATTTATTTTTTCAATTACTGTTGCACCTTATACTTGTAGTAAGTCAATAAATGCAGGCCACGTATTTTGTATTTTAGACAAGCACACCTGCACTGTTACTCCATGCACATCTAGACTAGCTTAAATGATTTGTCTACATTTGTAAAACACTTTAAGTATCAAACTTGCAAGATCTCTTTTTCACATAAAAAAATATTATTTACAATCATAAACTTCATAATGCTCATCAGGTAGTTATAACGCAGTAGTTGTTTTCTTAAGAAAACTTGTGCTCTAGAATATTATATCAAGAAAATTGGGGTTAGGGGCTAGAAGGTTTCAACACTTGCAATGACAATGTTCTTTTTAATAGCTATGCCTAATTTTCCAATATAAAATCTAAAAAATACTAATGATCATATATCACATTATTTAATAGACTATTATTACATAAGTGTCAATAGAAGCGATTGCATATCAATCTCAAAGACCACTGGCAGTGAAACTGACACACCGTTTTATTAAGAGAGGAATGATGCACCAATACCAACATCAATTTCCATACATATTGGCCTTTATTTCACTGCTTAGGATAAGCAAAATCTTCCTCTGTATTTAATTTCTATTTCAGGTTGGATAATGGAAGCATGTCACTTATTGCTGTCCGAAATAGTACTCGAGCAGATTTTATTAAACACCTAAAGCAATATGGTAATCTAAACAATCAGGTAAACTAAAACATTTCTTGTATTAATTCCAGGTAATTTGTTTTCTTACAAGGCTACTGATAGCATTAGCATGGCTGGCCTCCTAAAAAGAATTAGCTTGCTGTCACAAATGCTGGGCACCGTGTTATAGGAAAGATCTTGAAAGGGTTCAGAGAAGATTTACGAGGATGTTGACAGGACTAGAAGGTGTGAGCTATAGGGAGATGTTGAGTAGGCTGGGTCTCTATTCCTTGGAGCACAGGAGGATGAGGGGGTTTCTTTTAAAGGTGTACAAAATCATGAGAGGAATAGATTGGGTAGATGCACAGAGTCTCTTGCCCAGTGTAGGGGAATCGAGGACCAGAGAACATAGGTTCAAGGTGAAGGGGAAAAGATTTAATAGGAATCTGAGGGGTAACTTTTTCACACAAAGGGTGGTGGGTGCATGGAATAAACTGCCAGAGGAGGTAGTTGAGGCTGGGACTATCCCAGCGTTTAAGAAACTTAGACAGGTGCATGGATATGGACCAAGGACAGGCAGGTGGGACTAGTGTAGCTGGGACATGTTGACCAGTGTGGGCAAGTTGGGCCAAAGGGCCTGTTCCACACTGTATCACTCTATGATTCTATGACTAAAATATCTGTAATGGATTTTTACCTAATCCAGATTAGCACTTTATTATTTGCCTCGTTTTATTTTGTTATGTGCTCTTCTGTCAATATGCAGTTATTTCTAGACATTTTAGATTTATAAAGAACAATTGATTACTATAAAGCCATATGTATTCAGTTTCATTAACCATCTCCAGTAGGTGGCTTTACACCTTGGATAAATTGCAAAACTATCAGACCATTCCTGTGAGACCTCATCATCTATGGAATAGTCACTATTAATTTGCAGAGTAAATGATTTGCAACAAAATTAATTTATTGTATTTTTCATTTTTTAAGTTGCTAACATCGTTACTTTATTTTACACCTTATTTTAATTTATGTTGTTGTTTGTAGTTCAACTTTCCCTTTGTAGAGACATACACTGTCCAGGAAGTTAAAGTACAATCAAGGATGGAAAACAGATGGGCTGAAGAGACATCAGAAGAGAAAGCAGATTTTAGTTTACGTTGCCCTTCAGTAGTTTCTTTAAAAGGAAATTGTCCATGGAACGTTGATGGTGACTTAATGGAGGAATCTTCCGAAATTCATATCAAGTAAGCATTAACCTTTGTCACATTAAGATGTGTGTAGAATATTGTTTTAAAGCATTCAAAACTCGAAAAGGACACAATAATTGCCAGACCTCTTGGTTTTTATTTTGTAATCTTATGTTTATTCAATGATTCTGAGGGGTAAGATGTATAAGCATTTGGGTGGGTGGGGGGGGGGGAGATGGAGGGTGGGGGAAGGGGAGATGGGAGGGAAGGGGAGATGGGGGGGGGGAGAGGGAGGGAAAGGGGAGATTGGGGGGGGGGGAGGGAAGGGGAGATGGGGGAGGGGAGACGGGGGGGAGGAGGGGAGGGAGACGGGAGGGGATGGGAGACGGGGGGGGAGGGGGAGGGGGAGACAGTACAGGGGAGAGAGGAGGGGGTAGGAGGAAATGGGAGGGGGAGAGGTGGAGGGGGGGAGAAGAGGAGGGGATGGAACAGAGGAGAGGGGGAGGGGGAGTGGAGGGGGTTAGAAAGGGAGGGGGGTAGGACAACTATTTGATGTGCACGCCAGGTTGATTGCATTTGTGGGATCACGTGAAGGTTCCAATCACCCGCACCTGTCCCAATGAGATCCATTGTGATTAGACAACTGTGAGATGGCACTGTGACTCATGCAGCTGCTTGATTTAAACATTTTTTGATGTTTTTTACTAAAAAAGCAGGGAAATTAATAACCAAATGTTCTAATTTTCAAAACAAAATGTGGAGGAATATGTAAAAATGTCTCCGTTATGGCAAAGGGTGGAGGAGTAAATTCACAAACAGCTTAAACGAATTTTCGCGAAATAGAACCTGTTACAAACAAACCAACGAACGACAGTTTTAATAGTTATAAGATAAGATATTCAAACACTGATTCTGTTCTACTCCACCTCTGTATGATAAATGTTCTTTCCTTTACTTTCATAGGATCCACTCACAGCTAATTACTCTATATGGTAGAAGTATTGAAGAATGTGATGAGTCCACAGTACAGTGTGGTTGCCTATAGTGAAGATACCAAGCATTTGTACTGGTTTATAATTCAGACTTTCCAAAGACAATGAATCAGGATTGTTAGCAGAACTATAATGGAATTCTATGCAACTACTTTGAAATAGCTATATTTGATGGTTAGATTAAACATAAATATATAACAATTTAAAATATATAGTTTTGCAAATCTGTATGAAAATATATCCCTGATGATTACCAATTTAAAACTTTGAAGGAACATTTATTTTGTTACTTGGTTAAGTTGTCTTTAGCGATATCAATAAACTTAAGAGCAACAAAATGTCACATTCTACAATAGTTCAAAATACTTTTGTGCTGTAACCAAGAGAACTAGAATTTGAACAGCTTTGATTATTTATTATTCAGTGACAAAATGACTAAGAGGGTTGTATATTTTATGAGGTAATTTATGAAATTGTAAAAAGATCATGTTTTTAATTTACTGTACTTGGATTTAAGAAAATGAAGCTTTACATATAAAATCTTAAATGAGCAATGGTATGCTTAATGTTTAATCTCTGAAGTGATTGTTTGTTTTAGAATTTTATTCACTTCCAGATTTCTGGAATAAATAATTATTTTTATCCTGTGTTGATCTAATCATTTTGAAATCAGATTCTTGTAGTTTTCAATTTAGACTGAACAGACACATTTTAAACGTAATTTCTCTTGCACATATCACTTTGTATACATTTGTTGATATGAGCTAGTGAACCCAAGTTCCTCTTGTAAAAGTGAAAATATTTCTCTAAACCAATAAATTGATTAATTTTAATCTCTTAGTAGAACTTCCAATAAAATGAATAATAAAATTCTCCAAGATAGCAGGTATGATAATCCATCTAAGAAAATACCCATCATTTGTCAGTTTGTTACTGTTTTTACAGTCAATTCTATTACAGTTCTGGGTTAAAATGTCCAACTCCTTTTACACAGTAACTTGAACATGAATTGAGTCAGCAATCACTAAGTCCAGGCCTCCTTTCCTGCTTCATTTGAAAACTTGTATTGTTAATATTTTTCCTTTGAGATTACATTATTTTATCTGAGGTAACATTCCTATGAGATATTAGTAGAAGGAAGATAAGTACATGTATGTTTAAGAAGGAACTGCAGATGCTGGAAAAATCAAAAGTTGACAAAAAATGCTGGAGAAACTCAGCAGGTGAGGCAGCATCTATGGAGAGAAGGAATAGGCGACGTTTCGTTTTAAGTACAGGTAGTTCTGTGATAACACAATAGTTGTGTTCCCAAGAAACCTTGTGTTTTAGATAATTGTCAGTGGGAGAAAGTAGGTTTGGGGAGACAGACTTACAGTAACAACATTTTTCCTGAAGGATTTTCAAAAATGAATATCACTATTGAAAATATCTATATTTGTTTTACTGTAAGCCCAAAAGGCTGTATGTTACAGCAAGATGTAATTGTCTATGCAAAAAAAGCTTTTCACTGTACCTCTATACACGTGACAATACACTAAACTCAGACATTAATAGATTATGTTCCACGAGTGTCAATCGAAGCAATTGCTTGTCAAATTCAATAGGTTAAAATAGCTATATTCTTAAGAGACAATTGTGTCAAATTACTATGGGGAAGCAGGACTTCTTTTTCTCCTATATTATTTAAATCCAGCAGCTTTTTCTCTGCTTATCAATATCCAAAGTAACTTTTAAGTGGTTCGCTGGTTCATGATCAAAATCAAATTATCAATTTTGCTCATGTAATGGAAACAGAGTTCCCTAATTCATCACAATATCCAATTGCATTACAGCAGAACTAATTAAGTAGGAAGCAGCAAGGGTGAGAAGAAAAATAACTCAACCCTTTTGCAGAAAAGAATCGGATCCAAAAAAGCCATGCAACTGATTTGTAAAGTATATTTGATAACTAAACTAGCAATTTGGTATTAATGGTAAATAATTAAATTTTACAGTACCGATCCAGTCATTTTAAAATCATATTCTTGGTAGTTTGCAATATAGGTCCAACAACCATATTTAAAATGCAGTCAATGCAAAATGATTTTGTAATTGTGCTCGTATTCCATTCCCCACTATCTGTGCAATTTCACTGTTACAGATGTTCCCCATGTTCTTTGAAGAGGGCATATCATTAAATCTGGTGAAAATTTCATTGGAAGGTATTGCTTAATATTTTAACCCCAATAATTGATTAAATACCTCTCATCAGCCATTTTAGGACAAAACCAATAAGAGGTGGTTCCAAAAGTAAGCCCAAGCATAAATCAAGTTAGCTGAGACTCAGTTCCAAAGGCAACCATGAGGCTGGAGCTCTTCCCAAGCAACATAGTTCTAGAATTTATACGTAGCCACTTAATCAATAGTCACTCTTATTTGTTCCAGCATTTCTCATACAGTCCCCAGTGAGGGTTAGTCTTGCTCAGATTCTATGAAAGCCGGCCATATTCCAGAACTTGCATAATCCAAGACCACATTAATTTCAGCAGGGATTCTTGGTTTGAGAACAAATGGAAGCATTTTTTTTAAATGATATCAACATGAGTTGCATTTAATAAATCATAAGTGTTTCTCAGACTTCACCCCCAATGTTGCCTCATATTAAAGTCTTTAAGGATGTTCCACAGGCAAGACCTCAACAGTATACAATGCACAGCATACTCACTGCTGAAATGTTATTACATCCAGCCCACTGCCTCCGGGGATCAATGGGATTGTGAGCATAGCAGTCTCCATCTAGCTCACTTAGGGGCATTAATATTGTAAACCACCAAAGGGCATTGAACAATTACTCTTCGTCCATTAGAGAGTCATCATTGTGAACGATTGGAATCCACAGTTGGTAGTTATTTTTCTTCTCTTCCAGTTGACTTTTAAAGAATCCACACTAAACATAAGAATGGGGAGAAGGGAATAAAAGTCACAAAATTACAAATTATTCAAGCTTTTCTGTTACTGTTAACAATGATGATCATCAGTTATTGAAATAATATCCCAGACTGTGGAATCATCTTTGCAACATGTCAAATTTAATATGGATAAGGTGTATTATTGGTGACACAGGAGTATTGGTATTTTCTTTTGTTCATTACTTGAATCGTGAGGCCAAAAAATATTTTATGTGCTGAACTTTTTTGAAAATGGTATTGCCCCTCTGTTCTCTGGAAATCTAATTTACAAGTGGCTACTTGGTTTGCTTAGCTGTGTTATATCCAGCTCTCACCAAGCCTAATTTGGTGTCAGCATTTCTAGACAGGTAAGTCAACCTGCAAAACCTGGGTGGTTGGAGATCGACTGACATCATAGCTTCCTGACTGCAAGGGAAATAACATGACATTAATGTTAAAGGGAGGTGATGCTTTGAACATGAAAATAGGTCAGTATGAATCTTACCTTCCAAAATGAGTATATGATTGGAACCATTATTAAAACCACCAGGAACGTACCGATTATAGAAATTCCTATTTTTACTTTCATTTTAAGTTTAAAATTATAATGTGCTTCCATTACAACCTAGAGGAAAAAAATTGAAATTAATAACTTCATTCAAAGAAATAACTTGCAAATATGATTCCTAAGGTGTTATTTATACATAATTCTCATATCTCATAATTCTTATATACATAAGCTCCAGAAATAGTGGATGCATTAGTAATAATCTTTCAAAACTCTTTAGATTCTGGAGTAGTTCCTGAGGATTGGCGGGTAGCAAACGTAACCCCACTTTTTAAGAAGGGATGGAGAGAGAAAACGGGGAATTACAGACCAGTTAGTCTAACATCGGTAGTGGGAAACTGCTAGAGTCAGTTATTAAAGATGGGATAGCAGCACATTTGGAAAGTGGTGAAATCATTGGACAAAGTCAGCATGGATTTACAAAAGGTAAATCATGTCTGACGAATCTTATAGAATTTTTCGAGGATGTAACTAGTAGCGTGGATAGGGGAGAACCAGTGGATGTGGTGTATCTGGACTTCCAGAAGGCTTTCGACAAGGTCCCACATAAGAGATTAGTTTACAAACTTAAAGCACACGGCATTGGGGGTTCAGTATTGATGTGGATAGAGAACTGGCTGGCAAACAAGAAGCAAAGAGTAGGAGTAAACGGGTCCTTTTCACAATGGCAGGCAGTGACTAGTGGGGTACCGCAAGGCTCAGTGCTGGGACCCCAGCTATTTACAATATATATTAATGATCTAGATGAGGGAATTGAAGGCAATATCTCCAAGTTTGCGGATGACACTAAGCTGGGGGGCAGTGTTAGCTGTGAGGAGGATGCTAGGAGACTGCAATGTGACTTGGATAGGCTGGGTGAGTGGGCAAATGTTTGGCAGATGCAGTATAATGTGGATAAATGTGAGGTTATCCATTTTGGTGGCAAAAACAGGAAAGCAGACTATTATCTAAATGGTGGCCGACTAGGAAAAAGGGAGATGCAGCGAGACCTGGGTGTCATGGTACACCAGTCATTGAAAGTGGGCATGCAGGTGCAGCAGGCAGTGAAGAAAGCGAATGGTATGTTAGCTTTCATAGCAAAAGGATTTGAGTATAGGAGCAGGGAGATTCTACTGCAGTTGTACAGGGTCTTGGTGAGACCACACCTGGAGTATTGCGTACAGTTTTGGTCTCCAAATCTGAGGAAGGACATTATTGCCATAGAGGGAGTGCAGAGAAGGTTCACCAGACTGATTCCTGGGATGTCAGGACTGTCTTATGAAGAAAGACTGGATAGACTTGGTTTATACTCTCTAGAATTTAGGAGATTGAGAGGGGATCTTATAGAAACTTACAAAATTCTTAAGGGGTTGGATAGGCTAGATGCAGGAAGATTGCTCCCGATGTTGGGGAAGTCCAGGACAAGGAGTCACAGCTTAAGGATAAGGGGGAAATCCTTTAAAACCGAGATGAGAAGAACTTTTTTCACACAGAGAGTGGTGAATCTCTGGAACTCCCTGCCACAGAGGGTAGTCGAGGCCAGTTCATTGGCTATATTTAAGAGGGAGTTAGATGTGGCCCTTGTGGCTAAGGGGATCAGAGGGTATGGAGAGAAGGCAGGTACGGGATACTGAGTTGGATGATCAGCCATGATCATATTGAATGGCGGTGCAGGCTCGAAGGGCCGAATAGCCTACTCCTGCACCTAATTTCTATGTTTCTATAATTTATCAACAAACATAGTTACCAAATTATGGAAGGGAAGACCTAATATCTGGTGCAGCTGCAATTCCAAAAAGGTAGTGAGACAGATAGTTCTATTTAAAGGTTGCCATTCTACAGATCATTAGAAGATGACTGTCGGAAATTAAACGAGTGGAATTTTAAAATGTGGGGGTAGAATTTTTGTTTGCAAATAATAAGCAGTAAATCACATTAAAATGTCACATATGATTAAATAGATTTCCTCATCATGAATGAGATGTAGTGAACAGGGAGTGCAATCTCCTCGGGGAATATAAATATACCGCTGTCACACAAGAGACTGAACAGGGTTCTCACTTAACTTTTTTTCCCTGTTGCCAGCCGGGCAACCTAGGCAGCTTTTTAGGTTGCCAAATAACAGTTCAGGTGGTCATTTAAGACAGCTTGCATGACGCGTGCGATAATGTGCTCGGACAAAGTGCGTAGTTACCAGTCGGAATTATGCTCAATGAAGCATTCACATATTATTTCTGCTTCAAATAAAGTCACAAACTAAACATATTCACCAATCAAGACATGATATATACCACAATGACATGCAGCAAAATTATAATACAGTATCTCAACTCTTTTTACACGTTGCAATGAATGCAATTTCTATTTTTTCTTTCCACTTCCAATCAAAAATGTGTTGGATTATTCAGCGTATGATCAACCTTGGTGAGACCAAGCGCAGGCTTGGCGATCGCTTCGCACAACACCCACACTCAGTTCGCAATAACCAACCTGCTCTCCCGGTGACTCAGCACTTCAACTCCCCCTCCCATTCAGAATCCGATCTTTTTGTCCTGAGCCTCCTCCATGGCCAGAGTGAGGCCCATCGCAAATTGGAGGAGCAGCACCTCATATTTCGCTTGGGTAGTTTACACCCCAGCAGTATGAACATTGGCTTCTCCAATTTCAGGTAGTCCTTGCTTTCTCCCTCCTTCCCCTCCCATTCCCAGCTTTCCCACAACCTACTGTCTCCGCCTCTTCCTTTCTTTTTCCTGCCCCCCCCCCCGACATCAGTCTGAAGAAGGGTCTTGACCCGAAACGTCGCCTATTCCTTTGCTCCGTAGATGCTACCTCACCCGCTGATTTTCTCCAGCTTTTTTGTCTACCACCCATTCTCACAACTTCTGTTATCCCACTTTCCTCACCCACTCCCTGCACATTAGGGGCAATTTTACAGAGACAAGTTAACCTACAAAGCCAATGTGTCTTTTGTATGTGGGTGGAAACCCACACGCTTGCAGAGAGAATGTGCAAATTCAACACAGACAGTGCCCGAGGACAGGATCGAACAATCTCTGGCATGTGAGGCAGCAGGTCCACTAGCTGTGCCATTATATTTTGTTTACCGACACACAAAAGCTTATACGTTGATAACTTTGGTCACTAAAAAAAAAATAAACTATCCATTTTCAGTCTTAAATCTCTAAGTCACGCTATGTCCCCCTTTATAGCTACTGTATGTGTTAATTCAGTTCAAGACTATGGAGCAGTACATTGTACATAAAGCTGCTGCCTAAAAGTGCCAGAGACCTGGAATTGATCCCGAATATGGGCGCTGTCTGTATGGTGTTTGCTCCTTTTCCCTTTGATCGCATGTGTTTTCTCCGGGTGCTCGTTTCCTTCCACATTCCAAAGGTGTGCAGGAACTGTTTTCAGACCCAACCCAAAACGTAATCTTTTCCTTTTGTCCAGAGATTCCGTCTGACCTGTTGAGTTACTCCAGCTTTGTGTCTATCTTCGGTTTAAACCAGCGTCTGCATTTCCTTCCTACACACACGATACTATACTATAAATCACTACATGGTTTAGGGCTTCCACTATATAAGCCTTCTAGACCGCTAAGATCTTCTGAGACCAATCTGTTAGTGATTCCCAGAGTAAATACAAAACATGGGAAAGCAGGATTTAGTTACTATGCAACAAATAGCTGGAATAAACTTCCTGAAGATTTAAGATTTGCCTCAACTTTGACCACTTTTAAAACAAGGCTGAAAACTTTTATGTTTACTTTAGCTTTCAGCTAAATCTTAACTACATTACACTTTTAACTTTTGCACTTTTTATAATGCATTTTTAATTTTGCTTTATTTTCTTTTAATTCTTCTATTTTATTTCATTTTATTGTATGACATGTTTTTATGTGAAGCACTTTGAGTCTGCCTCGTGTATGAAATGTGCTATATAAATAAAGTTGCCTTGCCTTGCCTACGATAGAACTTTATTAATCCCAGGAGGGAAATTGTGTGTGTGTGTGTATATATATATAGTTATATATTCATATATAAATATACACTTTTGTTTTCTCATTTATAATATTGTTTACAGTGTACTATGTTTACATATTCTGTTGTGCTGCTGCAAGTAAGGATTTCATTGTTCTAACTGGGACTTGAGAGAATAAAACACTCTTGACTTACATCGCTAATATGTGGGGATAGAACTAGTGTACGGGTGATCGGGTGGTCAGTGTGGATTCGGTGGGCCGAAGGGCCTGTTTCCACGCAGTACCTTTAAATTAAACTAAAAACACTAAAACCAGAGGGAGTCTAAAGAAGGGTCTCTACCCGAAACAGGAAGAGGGAAGAAGAAAGGAAGAGGCGGATACAGTGGACTGGTAGAGGAGGGGAAAGAAGGAGAAATCAATGTTTATACTGCTGGGGTGTAAACTACCCAAGCGAAATATGAGGTGCTGCTCCTCCAATTTACGGTGGGCCTCACTCTGGCCATGGAGGAAGAGTTGAAGTGCTGAGCCACCAGGAGATCAGGTTGGTTATTGCGAACCGAGCGGAGGTGTTGGGCGAAGCGGTCGCCAAACCTACGCTTGGTCTCACCGATGTAGAGCAGCTGACACCTAGAGCAGTGGATGTAATGAGGTTGGAGGAGGTGCAGGTGAACCTCTGCCGCACCTGGAAAGACTGCTTATGTCCTTGAATGGAGTCAAGGGGGGAGGTAAAGCGACAAGTGTAGCATTTCCTGCGGTTGCAAGGGAAAGTGCCCATAGAAGGGGTGGTTTGGGTGAGAAGGGACGAATTGACCAGGGAGTTACGGAGGGAGCGGTCTCTGCGGAAAGCAGACGGGAGGAGATGGGAAGATGTGGCAAGTGGTGGGATCACGTTGGAGGTGGCGAAAATGTCGGAGGATTATTTGTTGTATGTGATGGCTGGTAGGGTGGAAGGTGAGGACAAGGGAAACTCTGCCCTTGTTACGAGTGGGGGGGCTGGGGAGTGAGAGCAGTTGTGGGGTATATTAGAGACCCTGGTGAAAGCCTCATCCATAGTAGAAGAGGGGAACTCCCGTTCCCTAAAGAATGAGGACATCTCCGATGCCCTGGTTGGGAACACTTCATCCTGGGTGCAGATGCAGCGTAGATGGAGGAATTGGGAGTAAGGGATGGAGTTCTACAGGAAGCAGGGTGGGAAGAAGCGTAATCCAGATGGCCATGGGAGTCAGTGGGTTTATAGTAGATAGATGTCAGTCAGTAGTCACCTGCGATGGAGATAGTGAGGTCTAGAAACGGTAGGGAGATGTCGGAAATGGTCCAGGTGTATTAAGTTCACCCTCCACCACCTCCAGTTTCAATTCCATTTGGAATATTTTTGGAGGACCAGGAAACCGAGAAGCAAGAGTTACTCCTGGTCCAGGTAGTGATTCTGCGTTGGGTTTCAGCGGTCGCGGCGAAGCGGCGACCGAACAGCAATGGCGGCCAGATCTCCCACAATGCAAAGCGAGGGAGAACGTGTCCTGCGCCGACCAGTTGTCGTGGCAGTGCGCATGTGCAGGGCAGCCGATGATGTGCTGGCCGTGGCAGTGCGCATGTGCAGGGGAGGATCTGCTGGCCGTGGCAGTGCGCATGTGCAAGGCGGTCGGCTGTACATGCGGATGAGGAGCGGCCGGAGCAAAGAGCGAAGACCCGGCGGGACTTTGCTCGGCTGGACTTTGGCAACCGGGCAACTGTTAATTTCGAGCCCTGCTGAAGATGTTAGAATCTTGAACAAAAAAAAATAAATGGCTGGAGGAACTTAGCAGATCAGGCAGCATCTGTGGAGAGAAATGAACAGATGGAGTATGGTTTCAACCATTTGCACCCTTTCTCTTCACTTGCACCTCCAGCCTTGGTTACTTTCTCTAACTCCTCTCCCCCAACCCATCCTTCACCAAATCCAGCTATCACCACATTCTTTCTCCCCTTCTTTCCTAGCTCCCTTCTAATCCATCAGTTCGAAGGAAGATCCCGACCTGAAATGTCGTTTGTCCATTTCCCTCCACAGATGCTGCCTGACCGGCAGAGTTCCTCCAACATTTCATTTTGCTCATAAGTACATCATAGCTGACCAGCATTGAAAGACAGTGTTCATGCTCCAACAGTAGAAGAAAATAGCAGATAGGAAGACTGCCAGAAAAGGGTTTTAGATCAGCAACATGTGCTAGAAAGTCACCTCTCAGAGCTATTCCAAAAAATATCTCTCAAGATACTCTTGTTTTCCTGCTGTTATTTTAAAACCATGAAACTTTCTCATCTTTCAGTGTCCAAAATCCTACAGGATATTTAAAATGCAATTTACACCTAAAAATTGCCACATTGGGATTATTTTTTAAATTGTTTTACACTAAATGAAAGTTAATTGTATAAATTGCTATCAGGGCTGCAAGTTGGCTATGTAGCTGTCCTTTAAACTGCATTTTCACTGCAATAAGGTAGTCATTAATACAATCAAACTTTCCAATGACTCAGGACTAGGTGGCATTAGCCTACACCCAGGCACAAAACTGGATATGTAGCCACGTACCCTTAATTTCTTAGAGCTAATGAAAATTAACCTCATATTTCTCCCTTTCACTCAGATACCACGTACTCCAAATTATAGATTTTCCTTTACCTGAGGCTTTTCAAACTAGTGTCTGTTTCTGGCTCAACCAATATTTAATTCATTGCATGCACAACAGTAAATGGTTGACCTGATTTTTCCTAACACTCCAAGGGTGGTGCAGCGGTAGAGTTGCTGCCTTACAGCGCCCATTTCAATCCTGCCTATAGATGCTGTCTAAACGGAGTTGGTATGCTCTCCCTCTGAGCACATGGGTGCTTCAGTTTCCTCCCCTCCCTTTCCAAAGATGTGCACGTTTGTGGGTTAATTGTCCCTAGAGTGTAGGATAGAACTAGTGTGTGGGTTGGCACAGACTCGGTGGGCCAAAGGGCTTGTTTCCACGCTGTATTTCTAAACAGTGCTCATGCTCTACTTCTTCAAGAAAAATACAGTTAACCAATAAACCTGTTCCTGAGCATGTCCTGGAAAGCCAATATCATTACTCAAAGATGCATCCAGGACAAGTTTAAAAGAGGGAAGGGCTGAAAATTAATCTAGCATGTTGTAGGGAAGGCAATACGCTCTCAATTCAACAACATCCACATCAACGCTACTGATTTTACAATAATGTGTAAATACTTACAGTCATGTTCATTTCTCCAACTTGAACAACGTTGAACTTTTGTCTTGATGATGCAACAGCTTCAGTAAAAAATCTAGTTGATGCAGCTGTACCCTGTTGAAGTGAAATGTGAATTTTGTATTCTGTTTAAACATGACAGTAACAGATTTACTGTGTCTGGTAGATAATATCATGTAAATACAGTTTCTGTACAAAATGTATTTTCTGCTGGAACATAGAACACTGCAACACAAGAGTAGGCCCAACTACCCACAATGGCCATGCCGAATATAACACCAAGAACATCACTTATCTTCCTGCTCACAACCCATATGCACCATTCCCAGTATATTTATATGCCTATGCAAAAGACTTTTAAATACTTTTTTCTCCTTCACCTGGAAACGAGTATCTCAAGAGCAATTTTTTAAATATACATGTTTCATGTCATTCCTTCTTCATTTGATGAGATTTCCATTTGGAAGGGGAGGGGGAGGGGGGGGGGTAGAAGGACTGGCCATGTCAACTTTACCTGGTGGTCTCCCAAATTTAACAAAGATTGGCAAAAACATACTAGTGCAGACAGGAATTCCAATCTGAGGTGATCTACATATTCATACATCAAGAAAGCAGGCCCTTCAGCCGATTGCCCATGCTGTCCAAGATGCCCCATCTACACTAGTCCCACCTACTCAAGTTTGGCTCATATCGCGTTAAACCTTTCCTATCCATGTACCTGGCCAAATGTCATCTAAATGTTGTACTACCTATCTCAACTACCTTTGGCAGCTCGTTCCATATACCCACCACCTTACTGAATAACTTTCATGAAGCATATGCCACTAGGGAAAGGGAAGAGAAGCAAAAGCAAGCACAGATTCCGTCATGAAGAGTAGAAACAAGGAACTGTAGATGCTAGTTTACCAAGGAAAGACGCAAAATGCTGGAGTAACTCAGCGGGTCAGGCAGCATCCCTGGAGTACATGAATGTTTCAGGTCAGGGACCCTTCTGATGTTTTGAGTCGGGACTTTTCTTCGAAGGGATTCTGAACCGATATATCACATCTCATTTTCACCAGGGATGCTGCTTGACCCTACTGAGTTACTCCAGCATTTTGTGCTGTCTTCATGAACAGGTGCCCAGCGATAGGAAAGATTGTTGAAGATAGAACAGAGATTGATTTCTATTTTTTTTCTTTCAACTATTATTTTAAAAAACCATGGATCACATTTTTGACCCTCTACTATAATCATATGAAGTCTATAGGTTAATTGCTAATAAGCTTATAGGTTAATTAAGTGTGCAGGAAGTGGATGGGAAAATTGAATAACATAGAAGTGTGAATGGGTGGTTGGTGTCGATTTGATGAGCCGAAGGGCCTCTTACCATGTTGCATGTTTCAATCAATCAATTTCTAGAATTTGTTTGTATATTAATTGAACACACATTACAAGGTTCAGTCATAGTTAAAAGATCTAAAACGGCACATGCAGAATAAACTTACTGTTGCGAGAAATGCATAGTTGAGTCTCGTGGCAACTTGGATGGATGCAACTTTGCCACCTTCAATGTCTCCAAGCTGACAAGTGATGTGTAAACAGGAAATTCCATGTCGGAAGCAAGACTGTTAAAAATATATAAAATATAAACTTTATATGTAAAAGGCTGAAATTCATAAGTTATAGCACATGCCACTGGTATTCAGAGAGTCCTGAGAAATTGAATGATTGAACTTGTACAGTAGTTTTGAGGAGATCAGACATGTTATACTTACAGTAACCAGTGGGACATTATACCTGACATGATGTTATGGGCCAAAGTCAATTTGTCATCTTATCACAAGGGTTAGAAGCAAATGATAATAATAAAAAGAATATTAACACAAATTCACTCAATGATGTCATGGTGTAGATAATGACAAAAAAAAACACCCTGGTATTTAAGAATCTGAACTCAGGATTTATTTTTCCGCTATTAAAATAATGTAATACCTAATACAAAGGAACTAGATATAAATAAAGCAAGATACCTCATGCTGAAATCTAGAACAAAAATATTCTTGCCTTTCTATTTTGCTTCTATTTCCGGAACAGCCAAAAACACAAAGTATTGTTTTGTAAAATAAATTTGAATCAACAAAGACTTCATGCAGTTTGTCAAAGCTATATGTGAAAACAAGCTGTGAGGATGCTATGGAACCTACAAACGGAATACAAATAAGATTGAGCAAATAGGCACGGAGGCTGCAGTTCAGGAAAGCGCCGTTCCTTGATCTTTATAAAAGCTATGCATGAACGTACTGTGAAGAAACTGAACTGAATCTTGTTGGTAAATGCCAGCAGTTCTGAGGCTATTTGTCAGCAATTATTTTCATGAAGGCAAATTCAGAGCTTCGGCACCTGCACATTCACATACAGAAGCTCCAGTCAAACTCTCGCTTATGAATCTAAAAGTACACTTTGTAATTGAATATAACAAATAAGGCAAGTTGCATTTAAAAAATAATAATTACATATGCAGTAAGTTGTTTAATATTTAAATTATTTTGGTGATTTTACTTAAAATTAACAGTTTTAAGAGCTATTTTATTTGTAAGTTTTTGAATGCTCTTGGTCTGTGTTTTTCAAAATGTTTGAAAACTTTGATGTTTGAAAACTGGGAATGATGCTTCGCTGTTTGTGATTTCCTCAGCACAAGCAAGAACCTGGCCTGTTCATATGACCAAATTATGTTACATAATGCCCTGGCCTGGCAATACGTAGGGACTTGCCATTTGGGGCTCTTCTGATCTGATCAGATCCAGGGAAGTGTGGAATGCATGAAGTGGGTGAAAAAGTCAAGCACACCTTTTAACCTGATGGAAAACTAGTTTTAAAAAAAAATGGTGTTCAAATGGGGTTATGCTGTGCTGGTTTATCAGTCCCTGAAGGGCCTGTCCCACCTGGGCGTCATTTGCGCGTCATTTATGCAACATCATTTACGCGTCACGACGCGCGCGTGACGTGCATTACACGTGCATGGCGGTGGTGAGACGTGGTGGCGTAGGCAGTGAAGAGTAGTCGCACGCGGGGCCCCGGGATTTTGGGATTCACAACATTTTCGGGCACCACCTGTGTGACGCGCAAATGACGCCCAAGTGGGACAGGCCCTTGAAGATAATTGTGGGAAGATAAAGGTAAGAGCCAAGGAAAGCACAAGGGCGAGTCAGCCTAGCTACAATGGTGTGAGGCTCTGGTAATGAGCACTCAAGTGGTTTGAGGAATGAGAAGGCAAACAAAATCATGAACATTTATGAAGTAGATGCTTGCTAAGAGGTCTTTTTAAAGTGGAGGCAGCCTTGAACTCTGCTCATTTTCATGTTAAAAATAGACGAAAACAAAATAAATTACATTGGAAATCGTATATCTGTGATATTCCCTGCTTACAAAAATGCATACACCGTCAGTGAGTATGGTTAAAGCTGAGACACAGATAATTAAAAGGAAGATAGACAAAAATGCTGGAGAAACTCAGCGGGTGAGGCAGCATCTATGGAGCGAAGGAAATAGGCAACGTTTCGGGTCGAAACCCTTCTTCAGACTGATGTGAGGGGGGGGGGGGGGGGGCCGGAAGAAGAAAGGAAAAGGAGGAGCCAGTGGGCTGAGGGAGAGTTGAGAAAGGGAGGAGAAAGTAGGGTTCTGGGTTGCAGACTGCCCAAACGAAATATGAGGTGCTGCTCCTCCAATTTACGGTGGGCCTCACTCTTGGCCATGGAGGAGGCCCAGGACAGAAAGGTCGGATTCGGAATGGGAGGGGGAGTTGAAGTTCTGAGCCACCGGGAGATCAGGTTGGTTATTGAGAACCATGCGGAGGTGTTCGGCGAAGCGATCGCCAAGCCTACGCTTGGTCTCACCGATATAGAGCAGCTGACATCTAGAGCAGCGGATGCAATAGATGAGGTTGGAGGAGGTGCAGGTGAACCTCTGCCGCACCTGGAAAGACTGCTTGGGTCCTTGAATGGAGTCGAGGGGGGAGGTAAAGTGACAAGTGCAGCATTTCTTGCGGTTGCAAGGGAAAGTGCCCCGAGAGGGGGTGGTTCGGGTGGGAAGGGACAAATTGATCAGGGAGTTACAGAGGGAGCGGTCTCTGCGGAAAGCAGACAGGGGAGGAGATGGGAAGATGTGGCAAGTGGTGGGATCCCGTTGGAGGTGGCGAAATGTCGGAGGATTATTTGTTGTATGTGACGGCTGGTAGGGTGGAAGGTGAGGACAAGGGGGACTCTGCCCTTGTTACGAGTGGGGGGATGGGGATTGATAGCAGAGTTACGGGGTATAGGAGACCCTGGTGAGAGCCTCATCTAAAGTAGAAGAGGGGAACCCCCGTTCCATGAAGAATGAGGACATCTCCGATGCCCTGGTGTGGAACACCTCATCCTGGGTGCAAATGCGGCGTAGACGGAGGAATTGGGAGTAGGGGATGGAGTTCTTACAGGAAGCAGGGTGGGAAGAAGTGTAGTCCAGATAGCCTTGGGAGTCAGTGGGTTTATAGTGGATGTCGGTCAGTAGTCTGTTTTAAATATAATTAAAATGAACTTAGATGCTGGTTTTACCAAAGATAGACACAAAATGCTGGAGGAACTCAGCGGGTCAGGCAGCATTTCTGGAGAACATGGATGGGTGATGTTTCGGGTTGGGAGTCTGAAGAGGAGTACGACCTGAAATGTCACCTATCTCTTTTCTCCAGTAATGCTGCCTGACACGCTGAGTTACTCCAGCCTTTTTTGTCCATCTCTGAGGCATGTTGTACATGTGGATACTAAATTAATCAAGGGATAAGGTGATCAGAAAAGAAAGTAGATGAGTTAATCAGGTGTGAATTTAATGAATGTAAGTCTCAATGAGCTGAGTAGCCTTTTCACACTCCTTTATCTTGATTTAAAAAAATTCAGATTCAATGAACAAGGTTGGAAGGTGAAACCAGAAGATCACATTTAAAACAAGTGTTGGGTGCAAATACCGTCTCACCTCCAAACTCTCTTATTCTTGATGTTTTTTTAAACCAATCTTTTCCAGAACTCCTTCTAATTAAATTTATACTAGTCACTTGCAACAGAAACTCAAAATTCACAATGGACATCCAATGTAACTTGAAAATTATTAACTCTCTCTCTGTATCCTTCTTACCTCATCTCAATTCTTTGATATCATTGACTCCAACATCTTCCTCCCACCTTTTTAAACAATAACTACTCTTACACATGTAATTCCACTTTTTTTCCTTTCCAGTGGAATGAGCTGCATTGGTATCTCTTTTCACACTGTTGTACCTGGTGTCCTCCCCATATTTATCTATGGTTTCTATCCATTTTGCATCTAAAGTAGGGGTCGGCAACCTACGGCCCCCGGGCCGAATGCGGCCCGTAACCCAAAATCATCCGGTCCACAGGCGTATTTTTTTCCAGGAATTATCCGGCCCGCAGACTTCCGTCATCTCCGATACCTCCCGGG
The DNA here is from genome assembly GCF_010909765.2 of Amblyraja radiata. Taxonomy (NCBI): domain Eukaryota; kingdom Metazoa; phylum Chordata; class Chondrichthyes; order Rajiformes; family Rajidae; genus Amblyraja; species Amblyraja radiata. The sequence continues at coordinate 22,235,098 of NC_045962.1, forward strand.
CCCGAGGGCGCGGTGATGCAAGGACGGATATGCTGGCGGCCACAATGGCGGAGCCACCGAGCAGCGCAGAGCGCCGAGCTCTGGCTGTACCGCTTCCTGCGAACGACCACGCACCTTCTGTGTCTGGGCTTCACTGCCATGATCGGGGTTGTCAATAGGCCGGGGATGAGGAAGTGTGAGGATTTGAGCCACCGCCTTCAGGACAGAGTCAAGGCAATGGTCTGTAGGTGCGCCATGTTCGTGAGCGCCCGTAACTAGGGGCCAGGGCTCAGGGTGGCGTCCTCAAAGGGGCGGGATCTATGTGATTTGATGCCTGCCATCCGGGGCGGGATCCACGTGTACACATAATAGATGTGGCCCGCCATCCGCCCACAGACATGCGTCCTGGCCCCTATGCAGAACAAGGTTGCCGACCCCTGATCTAAAGACTCCCTCTCAGCGACATCATTTGAAAACAAATCTTAGTTTCCATGTTCTTTGATGTTGCTCAGGTCCACTTCACCATCACCTCTTTTGACTGATTCAGTCTTTAAACTAACCACACATTCAACATCTTGTATAAACAGACCACAGGAGAGACCAAAGCCGACAACTTTGAATCACAAAGTAAATTCTGTTCTTGGAGCACCAAATTTTTCTCCCAGCATCCGACTGTTCAATATTACAGTACATCTGACTCCAAGTTGTACTGCCAGTCACATATCTGTAAGATAACTACATCCACCATCAGAACAACGCTCTTCCCTTAACTCTATCTATTGTGTTTGAGTTTAACTTGATTGTATTTATGTATGGTATATCTGATCTGTTTGGATAGCATACAAAACAAAACCTTTCACTGTACCTAGGCACACATGACAATAATAAACCTAAACCCAACCCCACTACCTCTTCAAATTACTTCCTGCTGAAACCCCCACCTGCATCTCAAGACTCAATTATTTTATCATGGATGGCCATTTTGCAACCTTCCTGCTTCTGTGAATTACTAATTCAAGTCTTAATTGCTATTATTCTTATTCACACTTTCTACTTCAATTGTTCGATATGTAGTCCAGTGACCAATTTAAATGACTATCCTTTAAAAATCCTTGACAATTTTTTTTTGAAATACTGTAAAAAATCAAGATGCTGCAGTTATTGATTATTATTTTATCTTGTGGTTTAGAAACAGATTATTATTTTTTCTGTTGGTTTTTTGTTCTTTAGATCAGATTTTAGTTTGCAACCATTCCAAGAATCCAATATTTCATCATGTAAAGCTTAGCTCAACTTAACTAATTTTACATTAATCCTTACCAATTCTTTACTTCCAAACTTGTTGACCAAGTTATATATTTGATGGACCACTGTTACATCTGGTAGTTCGGTGCAGCTTTCCAAATGATTATCAAACTGACATTCTCCATGACTGGACTGCAAAAACAAAAATTAAAAAGCTTAATGAAATGAAGCACCTTGCTAAATATCAAATGGAAGCAATTGGGCTGCCACATATCAGTTGAGTGTCTGGAAACATAAGGCTGTTATAGTAATCTTAGGTAAAATGCTTACTGGTTCAAAAGCTGAACATTCTGCAATGGATTCCACTTGATGATCCCCCAAACCAAAACTGCCACTACTTGGTGCTTCACACTTGCAAAAGATTTATCACAGCATTGCTCTGTCCTGACACTCAACTGATATGTGGAAGTCAAATTGCTTCAATTTGATTGAATAACTTACCTCAGCAAGATCCTGGACCCACTACAATTTGAATCTGCCACAATAGATCAATGGAGGATGCGATCTCACTGGTTCTCCACTCTGCACTGGACCACTTGCACAATAATAACACATACGTCCAGCTGTTGTCCAAAGGCTACAGCTCGGCAATCAACACCATCCTCACCTCCAATCTTGTTAGCAAGCTCAGGAAACTGGGTCTCCGCATATACCTTTGTAACTGGATCCTCAACTTCCTCATCAATAGAACACAATCTGAACCAATTGGCAATAATACTTCCTCCTCGATAAGCATGAACAAAGGGACGCCTCAAGACTGTATGCCCAGCCTCCTGCTCTACTCACGGCTGTGTAACCAGACACATTTCTAACTCCATCTTTAAATTCACTGATGATGCCATGTTGTTGGACGAATTACGGATAATTATGAGTCAGAGTATAGAAGAGTGAGATTGATAGTCTGACTGAATGATGCCTGAATAACAGCCTTGCTTTCAACGTCAGTAAAACCAAGGAACTGATTGTTGACTAAAAGAGGAAGGCTGAGGATCCACAAACCTGGTCTCATTGACAGGTCGGTGATGGAGAGAGTTAAGACTTCAAGTTCCTGGGCACAGATATCTCTAAAGATCTGTCCTGGTCCCAGTATATTGATGCGATCATAAAGAGAGCCCATCAAAGCCTCTAATGCGGTAGAAGATTGAGGAGATATGGTATATCGGCAAATACTCTCTTGAATTTCTACAGGTATATGTATGGTAGTGACCATATCGACTGGTTGCGTCACAACCTGGTTTAGTAACTCAGGAACGAAGGAGTTTACAAAAAGCAGTGAACACCGCCCAGTCCATCACAGGTACTGACCTCTACCATTTCACTCCTGCCATCGGGAAGGTGGTACAGGAGGCTGAAAATTGTAATGTTCAGGTTCAGCAACAGCTTCTTCCCAACAACCATCAGGCGATTGAACACCAGAAATTCCAATTAAACTCCAAACTGCCTTGATTGTACTAGGGATTGTACTAGGGACTTTGGGCTTTTGTTTTTGCACATATTGGGTTTTTTATTTACATTTTTGTTTGTTGGCTTATCATATCATTGAGTATCGTGTTTACAAAGCTGTTGTGTTGCTGCAAATAGAAATCTTATTGTTTCGTTTTGGTACATATGACAATAAAACACTGAACTCTTGATATTAAATCTCTATACTCCGAGTGGGGAACCACTGATGTTAATTAATGCGTCTTTACAGTCAATCTAATTAAATCATATTGCCAATATGGTATTGGGAGTTTTTTTTAAACCAATTAACACCTAACACTATCCAATTATCTTACCTTTATATGAAGAATTTCAAATAACTTAAAGTCATTTCCTTCCAATGCATTAGGTTGTGCAATTTTCAGTTCAATATCAGGAGCCATGCCATTCCCCACGTTCATGACCTGAAGTAGTTAATATGAACAGGTTAAATGGAGGGACTCTCAAATATGGCATAACAATCTACAATATATGTAGCATTTGAACACCTATGAGAAATACAGCTCAACAAATGATAATACTAAACACTTAACAAACAACATAATTCTGCTGTAACGCCCAATATTTTTGCAAAACCATTCCTAAATACCTTTGAGAACAGAAAGGGACTTTGTTTTACCAGTTTTATAGGAGGATAGAAAAATAAGCAGAATTAAATATCCATAATTCTGGCTCATAGCATTAACTGCCAGCAATACAGCCTATCTTTAATTGCAAGAAAGAATGACTGTATAGTTTCAAGTGATAAGATAGTTAAGGGCCTGTCCCACTGCAGGGACCTAATTTGCGAGTTTAGAAGAGTTTGCGCTCGACTCAAACTCCCAGCATGGCCGACATGTGTTTATAGGAGGTCACTGGGAACTCTCCTTCATGCTCGAGGGAAGTTCCCGCATATTCGCGGCCTCAGTTTGGTCGAGGAACATTTTTCAGCATGTTGAATAACCGGTAGGTTAAATGCCCGCTAAACTTTATTAAAAGTTGTCAAGCTTCTTAAGTGTCTCCACTCCTGCCCCCCCCCCCCCCCCTCTCTTCCCCCCACCTTCCGCGTTCTCTAAAGGACTTACCGTAACTGTGCCAGCCAGCTTTTACCTTTGTGGGTGTGTGTGTGTGTGTGTGTGTGTGTGTGTGTGTGTGTGTGTGTGTGTGTGTGTGTGTGTGTGATCCAAAGGTAGCCTCATTATTGAAAGTTGTAATTAGAGCTAAGAAACTATCTTAAATATCATAAATGAGAGGATGGCCACACATATACATAGATATGTTAATTTGTAAGGGCAACAAACAAAAACAGATTGTAAGAGCTTTTCTAAACAGGCGAAAAGCATCAAGTGTCAAACATAATAATAATAATAATGGATGGGATTTATATAGCGCCTTTCTAATACTCAAGGCGCTTAATACTCAAGGCGCTTAAACATAGACATGAACATTTGTATTGAGGAATAATGCAGACAGAAAATTGAATAAATATTTTGTACCTCTTCACAGAAGACAATACAGAAATAGTGCAGGACAACAGCTCCAGAATAAATGAAGAGCCTAAAGAAGATAAGTAAAATAAGTAGTATGCGAAATCATCAAGATTGGAAAGCAGACATCACCAGGACATCGTGAGCACATTCAAGGATTTAAGGATATGACAGTGGAGATAATGGGTACACTGGTTATCCTTTCCAAAGATTCCATAGATTCTCAAATGCTTCCTACAGAATGGAACGTGGGTAAATGCAACCCATTGATAAGACAGGAGAGAGCAAAAGGGGATAATGTACCAGTGAGCATGACATCAGGAGAATGCTGGAATCTATGATTGAGAAAATGGTAACAGAGCATATACAAAATGATTTAGCAAAGTCAACATGGATTTACGAAAGGAAAATCATGTTTGACAAATCTATTGGAATTTATTTTCTGAGGTAGCTAACACAGTAGGCAAGGAAGAACAAGCTAAAGAGTGTTTCGGCTATTAGTGCTCTAATATTGTTCGATAGCCTCTTGTGAGAGACAAGCGTTGAAGATTAGTTAATGGACTGAAATGATAATAGGAAGAAGTGGGATTTTGGGGTTCAGAGGCTATGGCTGAAGTTGATATTGATGCTGTTGATTTGGCCGAGGGATATCAAGTTGTCTGATGGCAGGAAACTGGGTGGTAGTGTAAGCTGTGAGGTAGTGTGAGCTTAGAGGAGGATGCAGATAGGTGTTAATAAGAGATTTAAAAGGTTAAAGGACATGACGGATGGAATAAAATAAATTGAGAGGTCCTCCAGTTTGGTAAAAAAAAAGAAAAATTTGTTTTGTTTTTTAAAAATAGCTCAAGACTGAAAGGTGCTGGTAATCAGATGCACCAGAGTGTCCTCAAACTCAAATAATTGAAAATTAACGTGCAAGTTTTGCAAAGAAAGCAAACTGTTGCAAGAGGATTTGAATACAACATTAGAGATATCTTACCCAATTATCCAATGGCCTGGAATATTGTGTACGTCAGCTTTCCCTATTTGGGGATTTGATTTAGACACATCAAGGCTATAGCTTGTTTGGCAGTGGGCTAAATGCAAGTAGAGCCTCAGTGCTGGGGATTATGGCCTGTGAGAAGTTGATTCACTTCTCCTGCCACTCGATTTGGAGGATTTTGCAGAGAGAGGGTTGGTAGCATTTCTCCGCTGCCGTGAGCAACAGGCAGCCGATGTTCCAGAAGCATATAGAGAGAGGTCAGTGTTCAGTAAACCAGGAATTTTTAATTAAAGTCCTGGTCGTCGGTCTTTCTTTCCCTCATACAGTATAACCAAAAACTGATGTTTAGCGCTAAAGGTGTTGGTGAATCTTATCATTGATTGGCACCGTCACTGAGATGTGGTTTCCCCATAAATAAAAAGTTAACCCCATTATCAAGAATATGTCAGTGGGCATTTAGTGTTGGAGGATGTTGTTGCACAGCAGAGGCAGGGTGGTGGAGAGGTGTTATGAAATTGCATGAGCTAGCTGATAATGACGGAACTCAGCCTAATACAAACAAACACAAGCATACCACAGCTCAACTACCAAGCCTGGGCTGCAGAAGCCATTGACTTTAGACGTTAGAGATACAGCGCAGAAAAAGGCCCACCAAGTCTGCACTGACCAGTGACCACTGACCTGCACTAACACTACCCTACATTCTAGGGACAATTTTACAACTTACCAAAGCCAATTAACCTACAAACCTGTACATCTTTGGAGTGTGGGGGAAAACCGGAGCACCCAGAGAAACCCCATGCGATCACAGGGAGAATGTACAAACTCTGTACAGGCAGCACCCACAGAGGATTTGTGGGTTTCTGCTGCTGTAAGGCAGCAACTCCACCGCTGTGCCACTGTGCCACACCCAACTCTGGTTTTCAATGGTCCTGCAGATTAGTTCCACCCCAGTGGGAAGTTGGTTGGAGGCAAGGTACAGCATAGCAATGAGGCGGTTTGAAAAATATGTGCAGACACTGTTAAAACCTTCCTCAATGCAGGTCCGCTCCATGATTAGCTTTGCCATGGGCTGGCCAGTAGTTAACAGATTGACTGCCACCACAAAGCTAATGTAAAATCAGCACAAATGTTTGCGTCTTCCAGCACAAATATTTGCGTCTTCCACGGATTTGGGTGTCTTCCACAGCCCTCACACTCACACCCCTCCCTTTCTCCCTGGCAGTCAAAGCTTCAGTGAGAGCAGGGAAGGCCATCAATGGTGATGGACGCTACTCCCTTCATTTTTCTTGAAGTTGTTACATTGCGCAGTAAAGACTCCATCGACTCTGCCTCCTGCTGGTCGGAATCCAGACTGCTATTTGGAGATTTGTGGAGTAAATCGAAGGAAGAGGTCAACAGATTTTAAAGGAATCAAAGGCTAGTGTGGAAAACTAAAAACAAAATCAAAAATTAGTCTTGATCTTGTTGTATGACGGAAGGCGGCTGAAGGACCAAATGGCTGCCATCTGCTGCTGGTTCTTATGTTCTTAATCTACCAAGAAAGCAATGAACTCATGTGAGAGTGTACAGGAGGTGTGATGAAGGTTGAATTCACAGTGAATGTGATAATGCAGAGCCCGAGGGTGGAAAGCAGAAGTAAAATCTCACCAGGAAGCTCGATGTGATGCCTGGGTGGGCAGCCACAATAGTTTTATATAAGCGGCAGAATGGGTGAAACAAGTTGAACTGCTTGAAAAAGGGGAAGTTGCAGAAGGCACTGAAGTTGCAGAAGACAGAACATTGGGGCAATTTAGATTTGAAGGCTACATCACCTTTGTGACTACATAAATGTGGTAAATCTGAAGGATAAATAGACAAGGAAGTTTGTTTGGAGAAAGGGACCTTCGATACCAATCCAGAGCTCCCCAAGGTCATGAACAGTTCACGGAAGACCAAAGCTTTGTTTGAATGTGCATTCTGAAATAAAATTCTGAAGATATTTGGGTTTGACTTCAAAAATTGATTTATCTGTGGAATTCTCTGCCACAGAAGGTAGTTGAGGCCAGTTCATTGGCTATATAAAAGAGGGAGTTAGATGTGGCCCTTGTGGCTAAAGGGATCAGGGGGTATGGAGCGAAGGCAGGTACAGGATACTGAGTTGGATGATCAGCCATGATCATATTGAATGGCGGTGCAGGCTTCAAGGGCCGAATGGCCTACTCCTGCACCTATTTTCTATGTTTCTAAAATGTAGACAACTCATTGGGTGACACGGAACAAATATGACCATCTTTTTATATCATCTCAACATATTTAAATAGGTACTCAAATTAGTATAACCAACTTAAAATTTTAACATCCACAAGCCCATTCTAAAAACAAGCACTACTCACTTACCTCTGTAGTCTGTGGAACAAATACTTACTTGAAATTTATAGTTGATGTCCTGGTATACGCAAGGTGAATCATAGAAACTATAGGTTACTGCATCATTATCCGTGGCCCCCTCGTACAAAAATGAAGGAGGAAACACTGACCTGTTCCAATGGTAGAGTAGAATATTGCATTAGGAAGTTGAGAAAGTATCAAGTAATTCCTCTTTAAAGTTCATCCAAAGCAAAGAGTTACTAAGTGTAAACATTTGTTCATATTAACATTATCTCCATAGAGTAATGCATAACATTTAATCACCATCTCTGTTTTAATTTTATCATTAAGCGATACAATATAAATACAACATTATATTGAGCAAGGATGGATGCAATGTGTAATAATTCATTTTAAGTTGGGAAACTGAATTCATTAGACTATAAAATTATGTGGGGATTACAGAGGATGAATGTATATCGTCTTTTTCTCAGGGTATGATGTTGAGGGCATAGGTTTGAGGTGAGGGGAAAGATTTAATAGGAACCTGAGAGGCAACCTTTTCTACATGGGAGGGGGTGGGAGGGGGGGGGGTATATAGAACGAGCTGCCACAGAAGTAGTTGAAACAGGTACAATAATAACATTTAGAACGTACCACAGTACAGCACAGGAACAGGCTCTAAGATTTATGTCAAATATAATGCCAACACCAAATCTTATCCGCTTGTACATAATCCTATCCCTCCATTCCCTGCATATCCAAGTACCTATGTTAAATATAACCTGTTGAATTTGCCTCCACCACCAATCCTGGCAATGGGTTCCAGACATTCACCGTCCTGTGTAAAGTACATGTCCCGCACATCTCCTTTAAATTTTGCTCTTCTCACCTTAAAGCTATGCCCTCTAGTGTTTGATATTTCCATCCTGGGAAAAGGGTTCTTACCCTACTATGTCTACTCTATTTATGCCTCTCATCATTTGATACACTTCCATCAGGTCTCCCCTCAACCTCTGGCATTCCAGAAAAACAATCCAAATCTATCCAATCTCTCCCTGTGGCTAATATCCCCTAACACAGGCATCATTCAGGTCTGAAGAAGGGTTTCGGCCCAAAACGTTGCCTATTTCCTTCGCTCCATAGATGCTGCCTCCTCACCCACTGAGTTTCTCCAGCATTTTGTCTACCATCGTTCTGGTAAACCTCCTCTGCACCCTTTCCAAAGCCTCCACATCCTTCCAGTAATGGAGCAACCAGAAATGCATGCAATACTTCAAATGCAGCCCAACCACACCCCTTAAGCTGCCTCATAATTTCCAGACTCTAATATTCAATGCCCCAACCAATGAAGGCAAGCATATCACATACTTTATCTACCTGTTTTGTCACTTTCAGGGAATTATGGACTTGGAACCCAAAATCCACCTGTTCATCAATGTTGTTAAGGGTCTTGCCGTTAATTGTATTCATGTTCCCCTACATTCAATCTCCCAAAGCACAACTGTTCTCATTTGCTTGATTAAACACCACCAGCCATTTATCTGTCCATTTCTGTAGCTGATCTATATCCCACTGTATACTTTGACAGCCTTCCTCACAGTCCCCGACTCCACCAATGTTGGTGTCACCTTCAAATTTACTAACCAATCCATCTACGTTACATGCAAGTCATTTATATATATTATAGCAGAGGTCCCTGCACAGATCCCTGTGGAACACCACTGCTCACAGACCTCCAGCCTGAATATTGTGCTTCCACCACAACCCTCTGTCTTCTATCGTAAGCTAGCTAGGAATGCACACAACCAAATCACTGTTCATCCTGTGCTTCTTAATTTTCTGGATCAGGCCACCATGAGAGACCTCTAATCGTACTAAAATCCATGTAGACAACATCCATCACCCTACACTCATTGGTCACCTTCCTCATTTCTTCAAAAGTCTCGATAACAAGACATGTTTACTATCCAATTATTGGCCACAGCGGTTGCTTTTTCTTCTATGCTGCACTTCTTGGACTATTAGATTTGTTTAACATTTTTACATCTCTACTGTTTCTAGTTCTGATGAAAAGTCATTGCATTGAGAATGTTTGCTCCTTTCTCCTTTAATGGTCTATTTCCTGCTGAGTCTTCTAGCATTTTCTGTTTGCATAAGAGAATCAGACGATAAGAACATAGGAGCAAGAGTGAGCTTCTTTACCCCTCAGAGATGTTCATTATTCACTGTGATCAAGGCTGATCTGCCCCAGGCCTCTATCCTGTATTGTAGGTTTCCAACATTTCAATCCTTTCCTCTTTTTGTATTTGTCCATTTTATCACATTTGAGAACTTAAGCATTAAAAATGCAAAACATAATTGTTGGCCAATTTTAAACTCAGCTTGCACTGGACATCAATCCTTATTTTACTCGTCTGTACTTAGGCTTAGGATGATTGTATTATGAGTGCAAAGAATGAAAATATGCAGTATTTTGTCCTATGCTTTTAGCTGTTTAAGTCGATTTTCAATAATTTTTGTTTGCCAGGCTTTTAACAGTAATGTATGCACTTTTGCTTCCAAAAAAACAAAATCCTTTCCATTGAACACTGATTTAATGTGCTTGTTTATTTGCGAGTATTGCCATAAAGATTTACATACCATTTACTTTTACCATATTATTAGAGTCATTATAATAATTCTCATAATGCTCCCAATATATAATCAGTCCGAGTACTAATTTTAAAATGTGGGGTTGTCAGTGGGGTGCTTTGCAACACGAGTCCAGGTCTGATAGTGAGCATAATATTATAGCCCCATTTTCCAATTTGTGTTCATTAACATTGCTGCACCAAATGCCAGAAGGAACACAGGTGCAGTGGCTGCTGAGCAGCAATTTATTTGTCTTCACTACAGGCATACACATGGCCCTTTTGCTAACACAAGAACAAAACACTGAACTCTGACAGTATATGCAAAGTAAAGTTGCCTGTCAGCCGTTCCCCAGTTTTTCTTTCCTAGTCATGAACAGTTTGAACAATTTTTGCATGCAATTAGTTATTTTATTTTAAAACGGAGACACGACTAATGGCAGATTGGGGAATCTTGAGCAAAACACAAATTGGCGGGGAAATTGAGTAGGTCAGATAGCATATGCGAAGGGAAAGGACAGACAGCATTTTGGATCTGGACCTTTCTTTGGCCTTTATGTTAAATGACAGGATGATAAAATGTAGGCTTGAATTCACTCCACCAGAACATGGTCTAACTTAGGGCTCAACTTAAAACTCAGGTTAAAAGAACACACATTTTTTCAATTTTCATCGTTTTTTACATCATCCTGTCTTTACTCCCATGATCACCATGAGAACTCCCTATTCTTCTCCAAATAATATACAGACTGGGCACAAAACAATGATAATAATGATATGTTCATTCCTTTTCCTTTTCATCAAATGCCTCATCCTTAAAACACAAGCTCTTCTAATTTACAAAGGAGAAATGTACCCGTTCTACATCGGTGCCAAAAACAAAGTGCCGGAAGAACTCAACACATCAGGCAGCATCTGTGATGGGAATGTTCTGATACCAAAATGTTGTCTATCCATCCAGATGCTGCCTGACCTGCTGAGTTCCTCCAGCACTTTATTTGTTGCAGTCTCTCATGTCCCCTGTTCTACCGGGTTTCCTCACGTATTACTCCTCACTGAGAAGCAAGTACACAAATTCTATTCCAATATGCTTGCTGCAACCTTCCTCCCACTCTCACCTCCCATCACGTGGTCAGCTCTGCTCGTGTGCCCTCGTCATTTTGCCAAACACGCACGACCCCAAACATGGAGAATGAGAAGCAAGGCACTTGTCTCTGAGATCTGACTTCTATAACACCATTCCTATAGACCTTAAGTTTAGTTTAGTTTAGTTTAGAGATACAACATGGAAACAGGCCTTTCGGCCCACCGAGTCCACGCCGACCAATGATCACCCGTACACTAGTTCTATCCTACACACTAGGGGCAATTTGACACATGGGGGACCACAGAGGAAGCCAATTAACCTAGAAACCTGCATGTCTCTGGAATGTAGGAGGAAACCAAAGCACCCAGAGAAAACCCACACAGTCACAGGGAGAACGTACAAACTCCATACAGACAGCGCCCGTGGTCAGGATTGAACCCGAGTCTTTGGCGGTGTAAAGCAGCAACTTCACCGCTGTGCCACCCAGTATCTGCGTTTTCACCATATCCTTTAAAGCCTCTCTTATCCTCCACCAGTCCAAATGTCTTTTAAATATTGTAATTGTAACCATCTCTGCTTCTTCTGGCATCTTATTCCATACACCAACCTCCCTCTTTGTAGAAAACCTTGCTCCTCTGGTCCACTTTACAACTTTCCTGTTTCACCTTAAACCGACGTCCTCGGGTTTTAGACTGCCCTACCCTGAGAAAAAGACTGACCATCCATCCACCTTATCTATGCTGCTCATGATTTTATAAACCTCTGCAAGGCAGCCCTCAGCCCCCTTCACAGTCCCAGCCTTACCAGTCTCTCCCTATAACTCAAGCCCTACATTCCTGGCAACATCCCTCTGAATCTTTTCTGCAACCTGTTTCAAATAATCACATCTAGACATTTTATTCTGAAGAAGGGGCTCGACTGGAAACATCACCCATTCCTTCTCTCCAGAGATGCTGCCTGTCTCGCTGAGTTATCCAAGCATTTTGTGTCTATCTATGGACATCCTTCCTATTGCATGACGACTAGAACAGCACATAATATTCCAGGCACGGTTTCCCAAATTTCTCATACAGCTGAAATGTGACGTCCCAACTCTTGTAACCATATTCCGACTGCTAAAGGCAAATGTGCCATGTGCTTTCAGCACTGTATCTCCCTGTCACCACTTTCAGGAAATTACAAACTTGTATCACTAGATATCTTTGTTCCACAACATACCCAGGGGCCTGTCATTCACTGTGCTTGTCTAACATTGGATTAACTTCCCAAAAGACAACAATGCATTTCTCCGCATTATTTATCCCATTTAATTAAGTTTAATTCCCGTATAAAATACTTTTTAAAGCAATTCTGCTTTTAGACTAAAGTCTGAAATTCTGTTTGTTTACATTATTCTCCACAGTAATAAAATATTCGATTAGATGTTTACAGTAGTTAAATGCTCCTCTAAGCTGCTTGAGGATTGGTGGTGCCGTTTGATATTTCAAGTACATACACTACAGTAAGACACTAATGTGTGATTGTCTTACGAGCCTGTCCCACTTACGTGACTTTTTCGGCGACTGCCGGCACCCATCATAGGTCGTTGCAGGTCGGTGAAAATTTTCAACATGTTAAAAATTCAGCGGCGACCAGAAAGACGCTACGACTCTTTGGGCGACTGAGGAGACTACTCACGACCATAGAGGCGACACCCCGGCGACATGTCGTGGGGTGAAGCCTGTATGGTCGTGAGTAGTCGCCCAAAGAGTCGTACCTTGTTCTGGTCGTCCCTGGATTTTCAACATGTTGAAAATTCACGGCGACCTGTAACGACCTATGACGGGTGCCGGCAGTCGCCGAAAAAAGGTGCGTAAGTGGGACAGGCACATTACACTGCTGTTTTGTTCTAAAGATAACACTTCACAAAACAGAGCTGAAAAAATGATTGCATCTTAAACATGCATCAGAGCATTACCACATTGTTGTCAACAATTATTTTGCTGTGGTTTATAGATTACTCACCCATGTACTGCAACAGCAATCTCATATTTTAAGGGCATATTAAGAGTGATAAAATTGTCATGAAGTAAATCCAGACTCTGCTCATTTTTACTATAAAAGCAAACACAGGAAATACACAACGTTAGATGTGTGAAATGCATCTGTTTATCTAGTAAGAAAGTAATAATTAGCTTACTCATGCCTGGTGGCCTACTGAAATAATATGTATATAGTTTTACTGACGGCATGTGTTCACTTTCATTAGTTTAGCAGTGATTATTTGTGTGCATTAATCCCCTGAATGATCCATCTATAGTTTATAATGTTTCTCTACAGGTTAGATGATAAGTGTGCTTCCTACCAAGGGCTCAAACGAACCGCAGTAATACTCTACCTTCTACCTTAACATTTCACCAAGGGACACAAAGTGCTGGAGTAACTCAGCAGGTCAGGCAGCATCTCTGGAGAACATAGATGGGTGACATTTCAGGTCTCGACCCTTCTTCAGGCCCTTCAGTCTGAAGATGGGTCTCGACCCGAAACGTCATCGATCCACGTTCTCCAGAGATGCTGCCTGACCTGCTGTGTTACTCCAGCACTTTGTGACCTTTTGTGTATTAACCAGCATCTGCAGTTCTTTGTTTCTACATTTCATCAAGTACATATATTTGGCACAGAGCTTAGTTACTTACAAAATGCTTACCATGTTGCATTAATAGTGATGACAAGATCTCTCTCTGCTCTGGTAAACTTGCTGGTATCAAGAAAAAAACTCAATTCCACCTAGGCGACAAATAGAAAAGACTAGAGTTTTCAAGCATTTAACACAGATGAATTGAAGAGGAGGAAATACAACATTAACACTTCTACAAACAGTAGCAGCAGGAAAAGAAAAATTAAACAAAATGTCACAGTTCTAAACTGTGTGCAGGAACAGAGACCTGGCTGCATGTTATAAATAAATCCATGAGAGTGGCACAATATGTTGTGAGAAAAGCTTGTGAAGTGTATTGAAATCCCAGAATTCATAAAAGCAGGGAAATGTTAAATCTGTATTAAAAAATTGATTGGGCCATGATAGATATATTGTTTAAGAAGGAACTGCAGATGCTGGAAAATCGAAGGTAGACAAAAGTGCTGGAGAAGCTCAGTGGGTGCAGCAGCATCTATGTGTTATAGATATATTGTGTTCAATTTTGGTCACTAATTCTAAAAATGATGTCGAGGTCTTAGAAAGGCTGCTCATCATATTTTCTAGAATGGTTCCACATGTTAAGGATTTCTGCAATAAAGTTGAAACTTTCATCCTGAAACTAAGGTTGAGAGGAAGACATAGACACAATGAACTGTAGATGCTGGTTTACCAAACAAAACACAAAGTACTGATGTAACTCAGCGGGCCAGGTAGCATCTCTGGAGAACATGGATAGGTGATCTTTTGGTTCAGGACCCTTCTTTAGACTTTTTGTGAACCTCTGCCTCACCGAGGTTCACTTGCACCTCCTCCAACCTCATCTACTGTATCCACTGTTCCAGGTGTGGACTCCTCCTTATCAGCGAGACCAAGCTCAGGCTCGGCAATCATTTTGCTGAACACCTCCGTATAGTCTGCCTAAACTCCCGGTTGCTGAACACTAACTCCCCCTCCCATTCCCACACTGTCCTTTCTGTCCTGGGCCTCCTCCATTGAGGCCCAGCGCAAATTGGAGGAACAACACCTCAATATTTTGCTTGGGCAACTTACACACCAGCGATATGAACATTGATGTTTCTAACTTCAAGTAACCCTTGCTTTCCCTCTCTGCATTCCCTCCCCTTCCCTGTTCTTCCACCAGTCTGACTGCCCTCGATTACATTTTATCTCTGTTTGCTTTATTGTCATCTTCTCCTTACTAACAATGATCTATCCTACATGTTCCTTGATCTCCATCCCCTTTGTCTCATTTGCACATCTAATACTTCCTTATCTCTGTACCTCTCCCCTGACTATCGATCTGAAGAAGGGTCTTGATCCAAAAGGCTACCCATTCCTTCTATTCAGAGATGCCACCTGTCCCACTGAGTTACTCCAGCATTTTGTGTTTATCTTCGGTTTAAACCAGCATCTGCAGTTCCTTCCGACACAACTTACAAACCTGAATGTCTTTGGAATATGTGAGGAGACCAGAGCACCCAGAGAAAACACAAGCGGTCACAGGGAGAACGTACAAACTCCGTACAGACAAGCACCTGTGGTCAGAATCGAACCTGGGTCTTTGGCACTGTGAGGCAGCAACTCTACCGCTGCACCACCATGCCGCCCTCAAGGTTACATTGGGGTTGCTGTAAAGTTGAGGGGCCAGGTGGGAAGTGCATGCAGCCTTTCAGCTCTGCAAATTACTTTCTGAAAGTTGTGGGCACCAAGAGAGATCGGCATATTCTGTACTTGTGTGCGACCGAGGATACATGCTGAAACCCTGAAGATGCTGATGCTTACACTGCAGCTAGATTCCTGCAGAATTGTAATCTGGCCCATTAGATCATGGAGGGAGTGTGAGAGAGATTTGCTTCCTTTTCATTTAGCTCAGGCTTCAGCATGCTGACTCACCGCTACAATGAGTTACATTCCCTCATTAGAATTTGTGTACCTTTGATTGAGAATTCATGTACAAATGTCCAACGCTGCATTCCAGACATGTTGAATTTTCTTCCTCAGTCACATCACATATTACATATTTTTCCACCTGTAATAAAAAAACATTGTATTGACCTAGACTATCATTTAATTATTTAAAACATTTGTATACTTATTAAATAAAACTATATTTAATAACTGAGGAAGTCTAATGTCAGTAAAGGTAGGCATTTTGGCATTTTCATGTAGCTACTTTTGAACATAATGAATAGAGTGTGGAAACAGGCCCTTCAGCCCACTTGCCCACACTGACCAATATGTCCCATCTACAGTAGTCCCACCTGCCTGTGTTTGGCCCATATCCCTCTAGAACTGTCCTATCCATGTACGCGTCTAAATATTTCTTAAACGTTGTGATAGTACCTGCCTCGACTACCTTCTCCGGCAGCTCGTTCCATACACCCAGCACCCTTTGTATGAAAATGTTACCCCTCAGGTTCCCCTTATCTATTAAACCTATGCCCTCAGGTTCTTGATTCCTCTACTCTGGACATGAGACTCTTGTGTTAAATAAATTGTTTGAACCTTAAATGTCCAACCGGAAATTTCTTGAAATGTCAATTTTGATGAAGGAATACAGAAAAAGATTTACATTTATATAACATCTTTCACCATTTTGGGTCATTGCTGAGTAAGAACGTTTCATGTGTTGTCGTTATTCTCTGGTTTAAAAATTGAACTGCGTATTAAGTGGTGATTCAAAGTTACATGACCATATGATCAACGAGTTGTAACTTCAGGTAACTGGAAACTAGTATTTATCACTGCAGATATTTCTCTTATACTTAAATATTGTAAAAGCCCAGGTATTTTCGTAAAGAATTTCTGTCCGTTTCTTTCCCAGAATGTGTGAAATCGGATTATAATGAGATAAAAAAAGGTTTGCCCTTGCAGCAATTATGATTGACAGTGGGGTGGATCAGTGAGCAAGGAAAATTATCACTGAGAATTATTCTTGCCTGCATTCATAACAAGATTCATAACAAGAGGGGTTGAGTATAGGAGCAAAGAGGTTCTGCAGGGCCCTAGTGAGACCTGGAGTATTGTGTGCAGTTTTGGTTACCAAATTTGAGGAAGGACATTGAGGGAGTGCAGCGTAGGTTCACGAGGTTAATTCCCGGGATGGCGGGACTGTCATATGTTGAAAGAATAGAAACATAGAAACATAGAAATTAGGCGCAGGAGTAGGCCATTCGGCCCTTCGAGCCTGCACCGCCATTCAATATGATCATGGCTGATCATCCAACTCAGTATCCCGTACCTGCCTTCTCTCCATACCCTCTGATCCCCTTAGCCACAAGGGCCACATCTAACTCCCTCTTAAATATAGCCAATGAACTGGCCTCGACTACCCTCTGTGGCAGAGAGTTCCAGAGATTCACCACTCTCTGTGTGAAAAAAGTTCTTCTCATCTCGGTTTTAAAGGATTTCCCCCTTATCCTTAAGCTGTGACCCCTTGTCCTGGACTTCCCCAACATCGGGAGCAATCTTCCTGCATCTAGCCTGTCCAACCCCTTAAGAATTTTGTAAGTTTCTATAAGATCCCCTCTCAATCTCCTAAATTCTAGAGAGTATAAACCAAGTCTATCCAGTCTTTCTTCATAAGACAGTCCTGACATCCCAGGATTCAGTCTGGTGAACCTTCTCTGCACTCCCTCTATGGCAATAATGTCCTTCCTCAGATTTGGAGACCAAAACTGTACGCAATACTCCAGGTGTGGTCTCACCAAGACCCTGTACAACTGCAGTAGAACCTCCCTGCTCCTATACTCAAATCCTTTTGCTATGAAAGCTAACATAGCATTCGCCTTCTTCACTGCCTGCTGCACCTGCATGCCCACTTTCAATGACTGGTGTACCATGACACGCAGGTCTCGCTGCATCTCCCCTTTTCCTAGTCGGCCACCATTTAGATAATAGTCTGCTTTCCTGTTTTTGCCACCAAAATGGATAACCTCACATTTATCCACATTATACTGCATCAGCCAAACATTTGCCCACTCACCCAGCCTATCCAAGTCACCTTGCAGTCTCCTAGCATCCTCCTCACAGCTAACCCTGCCCCCCAGCTTAGTGTCATCCGCAAACTTGGAGATATTGCCTTCAATTCCCTCATCCAGATCATTAATATATATTGTAAATAGCTGGGGTCCCAGCACTGAGCCTTGCGGTACCCCACTAGTCACTGCCAGCCATTGTGAAAAGGACCCGTTTACTCCTACTCTTTGATTCCTGTTTGCCAGCCAGTTCTCTATCCACATCAATACTGAACCCCCAATGCCGAGTGCTTTAAGTTTGTATACTAATCTCTTATGTGGGACCTTGTCGAAAGCCTTCTGGAAGTCCAGATACACCACATCCACTGGTTCTCCCCTATCCACGCTACTAGTTACATCCTCGAAACATTCTATAAGATTCGTCAGACATGATTTACCTTTTGTAAATCCATGCTGACTTTGTCCAATGATTTCACCACTTTCCAAATGTGCTGCTATCCCATCTTTAATAACTGACTCTAGCAGTTTCCCCACTACCGATGTTAAACTAACTTGTCTGTAATTCCCCGTTTTCTCTCTCCCTCCCTTCTTAAAAAGTGGGGTTACGTTTGCTACCCGCCAATCCTCAGGAACTACTCCAGAATCTAAAGAGTTTTGAAAGATTATTACTAATGCATCCACTATTTCTGGAGCTACTTCCTTAAGTACTCTGGGATGCAGCCTATCTGGCCCTGGGGATTTATCGGCCTTTAATCCATTCAATTTACCCAACACCACTTCCCGGCTAAACTGGATTTCACTCAATTCCTCCAACTCCTTTGACCCGCGGTCCCCTGCTATTTCCGGCAGATTATTTATGTCTTCCTTAGTGAAGACGGAACCAAAGTAGTTATTCAATTGGTCCGCCATATCCTTGTTCCCCATGATCAACTCACCTGTTTCTGACTGCAAGGGACCTACATTTGTTTTAACTAATCTCTTTCTTTTCACATATCTATAAAAACCTTTGCAGTCAGTTTTTATGTTCCCTGCCAGTTTTCTTTCATAATCTATTTTTCCTTTCCTAATTAAGCCCTTTGTCCTCCTCTGCTGGTCTCTGAATTTCTCCCAGTCCTCCGGTATGCTGCTTTTTCTGGCTAATTTGTACGCATCATCCTTCGCTTTGATACTATCCCATATTTCCCTTGTTATCCACGGATGCACTACGTTCCCTGATTTATTCTTTTGCCAAACTGGGATGAACAATTTTTGTAGTTCATCCATGCAGTCTTTAAATGTCTTTCATTGCATATCCACCGTCAACCCTTTTAGAATTAATTGCCAGTCAATCTTGGCCAATTCACGTCTCATACCCTCAAAGTTACCTTTCTTTAAGTTCAGAACCATTGTTTCTGAATTAACAATGTCACTCTCCATCCTAATGAAGAACTCAACCATATTATGGTCACTCTTGCCCAAGGGGGCACGTACAACAAGACTGCTAACTAACCCTTCCTCATTACTCAATACCCAGTCTAAAATAGCCTGCTCTCTCGTTGGTTCCTCTACATGTTGATTTAGATAACTATCCCGCATACATTCCAAGAAATCCTCTTCCTCAGCACCCCTGCCAATTTGATTCACCCAATTTATATGTAGATTGAAGTCACCCATTATAACTGTTTTGCCTTTGTCGCACGCATTTCTAATTTCCTGTTTGATACCATCTCCAACTTCACTACTACTGTTAGGTGGCCTGTACACAACACCCACCAGCGTTTTCTGCCCCTTAGTGTTTCGCAGCTCTACCCATACCGATTCCACATCCTCCAAACTAATGTCCTTCCTTTCCATTGCGTTAATCTCCTCTCTAATCAGCAACGCTACCCCACCTCCTTTTCCTTTCTCTCTATCCTTCCTGAATATTGAATATTGAATGGAGCGACTGGGCTGGTATACACTCGAATTTAGAAGGATGAGGGGGTATCTTTTTGAAACATAGAAGATTATTAAGGGATTTGACACACTAGAGGCAGGAAACGTGTTCCTGATATTGGGGGAGTCCAGAACCAGGGGCCACAGTTTAAGAATAAGGGGTAGGCCATTGAGAATGAGGATGAGAAAAAACGTTTTCACCCGGAGAGTTGTGAATCTGTGGAATTCTCTGCCATAGAAGGCGGTGGAGGCCAATTCTCTGGATGCTTTCAAGAGAGAATTAGATAGAGCTCTTAAAGATAGCAGAGTCAAGGGGTATGGGGAGAATGCAGGAACGGGGTACTGATTGTGGATGATCAGCCATGATCACAGTGAATGGTGGTGCTGGCTAGAAGGGCCGAATGGCCTACTCCTGCACCTATAGTCTATTGCATCATGATCATGTTCCAGGTTAATGCAATAGAAACAAATCCAAGGAGAATCTTACTACTTTATGAATCTATCGGTTTACTGCAACACCACACTCTTCCCCCTTTCACCAATCGTAATACTTTGCGGCTGCATTTCAGTATGGTCGTCAAAATGGTAAGCTTATTTAGGCCAAAATTAGCAAATTACACAAATGGTATTTGTGAGCATCCCACTGTGGATGAAGCAGATGAGGGTAATTTAAATCTGTAGGATTGAGATTCCAAACAAGTAGAAGCTTATTTTCATTGCCAAGTAAATTGGTTTGCGGTAATTAGGAGTTAGCACGCTGAGAAAATAAAAAGTGCCTACGCTTGAACAGACAACAGTAACGTTTTCTGGCAAACTTAGTGTGTAGCAATCATGCAACTACATCCCTTTCCAAGGGCTTCAGTGGTGAGCCTTTTGCTGGCGTACCCATATCGCAAAGCTTCTGGAGGAGGACTGCTTGAACAGTGGCTTCTTGATGGCAACCAGGAATCACTGTCCAATTTACACCATAACAACTCTGCTACTGCCCATTTTGTGTTAAAATATAGGCAACAGGAGCACGAGTGGTCAAATGGTCCTTAAAACCCACTCTGCCGTTGATCAAGATCATGGCTGTATCTACCTCCGTGCCATTTTCCAGAGACAGAGAGCGGGCGGCTGGCGACAGGGCGAGGGAGGGGGAAAAGATGGAGACAGCGGTGGAGCCTGCAGGGCTACGGCTCAACACACTCTCGAACCCAGAAGTTGCTGAGCTCAGGACGACAGATGGCACAATGGGCTAAGTGTTCGGCTGGCAACCGGAAGGTAGCTGGTTCGAATCCCGCTTGGAGTGCATACTGTCGTTGTGTCCTTGGGCAAGACACTTCACCCACCTTTGCCTGTGTGTGTCCTTGGGCAAGACACTTCACCCACCTTTGCCTGTGTGTGTGTATGTAATTATGTGAAGCACTTTGGGGTCAATGCAAGTTGACTAAAAATGTGCTATATAAATATATAAATAAAGAAATTTAATTTAATTTAATTATCACCATGTCCATTAATGCCCAATAACCCATTGATCTTCAGACAGAAGTGAACATGACTGAGACTCCACAGCTTAGGATGAAGAATTCCAAAGGCTCATGACACACAGTGAAGACATTTCAAATTGTATGCCCTGTTCCTACAGTCCACAATCAGGGAGCTGCCTGTCAAACCCTTTAAAGGTTTTTGTAGGTTTCACCCTGATCTCTTTTCATCCTATTAAACTCTAAAGAATATACTCTCAATATACGCCATAACGTGATCGCGGGTGTGTTTTCGCGGGCTTTTGGTTCCTCAGTTGATCGAGCTCCACCCGTGTCATTGTCATTGTCTTATCGGTATCGGTTTTGTATTCGGAAAGGGAAAACTGAAGGAGCTGGAAATGGAGCTTGTAGGAGGAAATTCCTATGCGGCCAGGTTTGGGGAAACAATTGTGGATCTTGGAGACATTGATGATGATGAACATTCAGGTTTGGGATATAGATCCTATAATTTACAAATTCTTTCATTCTAAAAAAATATGCCATTTAGTAATGGGTGTTATTTTGATAGTGACATTTTGTTATATTATAAATTAAAGTAGTTGTTGTACGAAAATATCTGCAGCTTTTGATACAGAAATTCTATTGTGTGTGTGTGGGGCAGATGGGAGGGGAATGTAGACCTGGTAATGCCACACTACTATCCTGAGCTACTATCAACCTCAAGTCTTTAACAAATACATGTAGCTGAATTATTCCAGCACTCAAGACTTCTTTGAAATCATCCATCCATCATACGTCATTCATAAACCAGATACAAAATCCCGACTGTGCTGATCACTGACAATGGGCCACAGTTCACATCAGATAGGTCGATCCAAGGACTAAGATTATCATCTCACTTTCCACGGTAATGGAAAGACAGTGATCTCTGCAAGAGTGGCCAAGGAACTGACAAAAGCAATTACATCATCACATTCAGACCCCATTTTGACCCTCTCAGCTTTGTTCACACCTCAATCCATGTGATGACCACAAACCTGTGGATAGATGCATCAAAATTCTACTCCCTGCATCGCAATCTGCTAGAATCAGAAGCACAAAGTGTGTGTGGATGACAGTGGAGATGGCCTGTCTTCTTTATCGTTAATTTTCTGCATATCTTTCATTCATTTGTTCTAATCTGTTCTACATCAACACCTATATCTCTTGTTTCCCTTTCCCCTGACTCTCAGTGTGAAGAAGGATCTCGACCCGAACGTCACCTATACCTTTTCACCAGATATGCTGTCTGACCCCAGCTTTTTGTGTCTCTCTTTGTACAGGACGACAACTGGATGTGGTCTAGTGAAAAGGACACATTGTTGAAAGAGAAGCATTAAAGAAGTAAAGGAACTGAGTGAGGATGCAACCCAGATAAGAATGAAGAGCAAATGCAGTATCGGGATCAGCATAGAGGTTGGACATGGTGACAGTAGATATGAAGATGATGGGGATCACATCACAAATTCTTCAGAGCACAAACACAGTTGGACAACAGTCAGTAGAAATGCAACCAGTTGAGACTAAATCACGCGGAAAATTAGTTGACACAAAAATCAGGAAGACTTTGTCCGAAAGAAAATCACTTTAAGACAGGATAGATGTTTTTTTCCCCCCATTTTTTTTTACAATATTAAAAGAGGGATGAAAACTAGTTCATGTAATATTGGGCGTATATCTCTTTAAGCACGGCAGCATGTAACCAACAGCTCACTATTTTGCTGCCACAAATGTTCCTGTATAGAACAGGTCTGCCCTGTGTGGAAGTAAGCTACATGTACAATGCAGCCACTCACTGCAAGCTTTTCTTTTGCTTAAGTACACTAGTTTTTAATGTGAATGATAATTTATTTCTCAGCATCTTAGGGAGATAATGAAACCGTGATCTGCAAATCAACATATTTTTAACAAAAGTCTAATTAATCTACTATTTATCAATTATTTTTCTTTGAAACAATACATTTAAAAAGCACCGAAGGTTTAACAACAATGGTAATGGAAATTTGCTCTTACAGAATTCATAAATCACCAAATTTAAGATACATATTATCTCCAATAAGTCAAAGCACAAACTAGATCAAAATAAATAAATTAGGGAAAGAAGTGATTATTCCTCTGACATGGAAAAGCAAACCTATTCAAACTATCTTTAATATTTAATGTTAACAGCCTTTCATGACCAATCACTTAACCAATAAAAGTAAGCGAAGAAGTCTAAATGATTATTTGTGAATGGATTACATGACCTAACCTCTACCAGCAATATAGAATAAACCCATTACCTCCATTACTGTTTGAGTCGATATCCTATAATCTGGTGTGCACCAGTTTATGGTGACAGAATATACTGTAACATAGAAACATAGAAAATAGGTGCAGGAGTAGGCCATTCGGCCCTTCGAGCCTGCACCGCCATTCAATATGATCATGGCTGATCATCCAACTCAGTATCCTGTACCTGCCTTCTCTCCATACCCCCTGATCCCTTTAGCCACAAGCGCCACATTTAACTCCCTCTTAAATATAGCCAATGAACTGGCCTCAACTACCTTCTGTGGCAGAGTTCCAGAGATTCACCACACTGTGTGAAAAATGGTTTTCTCATCTCGGTCCTAAAGGATTTCCCCTTTATCCTTAAACTGTGACCCCTTGTTCTGGACTTCCCTAATATTGGGAACAATCTTCCTGCATCTAGCCTGTCCAACCCCTTAAGAATTTTGTAAGTTTCTATAAGATCCCCCTCAATCATCTAAATTCTAGCGAGTACAAGCCAAGTCTACCCAGTCTTTCTTCATATGAAAGTCCTGACATCCCAGGAATCAGTTTGGTGAACCTTCTCTGTACTCCCTCTATGGCAAGAATGTCTTTTCTCAGATTTGGAAATGTAATGGGCTCGGTACATTTGAAAGGATAATTTTACCTGCTAATTAGTTTATTCATTTAATCCGTGGTTTCACTGCTATACAATAGTTGGCCACTGTTTCCTCACATCATTTATTGGAAGTGGAACACTGCTGACATGGTCGGCATTTAATATCCTAGTGTTATCACAGATTTAAATGAACAAACCTTCAATTTTAACAGCAGCTCTTGGTTTGAGATTTCCCCACTTGAGGAAACATCGGCCCCCATATCAACAATGCCAGGACTGCTCAGGATCATGTAGGCTGCAGTCAAGTTACCCCTCACTCTTCTCCACTCAAAGCATATTCAGGACCAGCCTCTCCAACCTTCATTCACTAAGAAACTTGTCCAGTCCAGGTGTTGGCACAAGCTATCCTCTGTATTTGATTCACCTCATTATAAATAATATTATTATTTTCCTAATTACTAGATCTACCTGCACACTAGTCCAGGTTCTTGGTACTTGTCTGTTAATCCCAAATTTATTTCATCAACTAAATTTACGCGGCCCAACTGAACATAAGGATGCAAATCGAGAGCCCGGGCCTCTCAATTGGCAAACCAGTAAATCACAATTGTATATCTTCAAGCTGTTGAAAAGGTCATCAGTGCTAATAAAATAGCAAATGTAGCATAAATATTGTACAATATATCAGCAATATAAATTAAGTATTTAATATCAAATTAAAACTAAATAAAAAGTTTCATTTTCTGAATTTTCATCCATAATTTACTTAAATATCCGATGCACAAGGTTGTATATTTAGCACTTTTGTTCAACAGTTAGACAGGTCCTTGGATAGGACAGATTTGGGGGGATATGGGCCAAATGCAGGCAGGTAGGACTAGTGTAGCTGGGACATGTTGGCCGGTGTGGGCAAGTTAGGCCGAAGGGCCCGTTTCCACGCTGTATGACTATGACTCCAGAACATTTTTGTGCTTCGAACTATAAAATATCTGCTGCTGAAGATCCAATTAATCAGTCTAAATGGTAAACAATTTGTTCATATGGGATGTTTGAAAGCAGGTCAATATGGCTTAATTTACAAAATCTAGATTGCCATTACTGGTGGACACAAGAGGTGATATCAAGTGATGGACAACAAAGCAATTCTTAACCACATGGGAAGATGGGGTGGGCTCTCCAGTTAGGTGCCGAGGAGGTGGCTGGATTGGGATTGAGGGTCTGAGGCATGGCCCACTGAGATCAACAGAGAGGAATCATTCACTAATGGTGAAAATGCAGATACCTGGAAGAAGATGGATGGTAGGTAAAGGACCTGACTTTTATTGGGAGTCAAGTTATGTTCCAATCTAAAGATTTCAACATTTGTGGACAATCCATCCTATTGTTGCCCAGTTATCTCAACCCCCTCCCCCCAATCACCTCTTCACCCCCCTTTCAGTGATTCTACCTCAACCAGTCATCTTCCACCAATCTTTCTCTAACTAACCCGTAATCTCATCCCCCCCGCCCTCTTAATACTCTGGGCTTCTCGCTACTCTCATCCCCACTCCAGTCTGTTCTCCGATACATTTCCTCTCAACCTGACTTTTCACAATGGGAGGAGATTGTGGCAAACAGCCTTTGAGTGTTTTTGTGTAAAAACTAGGCAGGCAGTTTGAAGACGTTGTACTCATCAGGGCTGTGATTTTATGCCAAACTGACAATGAATGCCACATACAACAGCTTTTACACGTTATTGCACACATCACCATTGATTTTGATCAACATTTTAAATATGATTCTAAAGCTAACTCTGGGATTGTGTGCATAGTGACAAGATACAGGTGAACATGGAACACTGCAGTGATTGCATTTTTTTCTCATCGACTAATTTGTAATGACAGTTTCCAAAAAGCGGAAGGCATATTTCAAACTCCAATGATGCAAATTATATTTTGTTCTGTTACCATTCAACTTACATTCAAAGATATGGCACCTTGATGCAATGACATTTAATCAATGTCATTTGCAAACTTGAAAGTTGCACTTACCATTTCCACTGTCTTGAAAAAGTTTATATCCTTGGACATTTTAACAATAAGAGTGCTCGAGTAGGCGTTGTCCCCGGCATTGAATAGAGCTATGTTCAGGATAATCCTCTTCACCTCTTGAACAGCCAGGTAAGATTTGTTTACATGGCGCCTACGAAACAAAGCCACCAAAACGACATTGTTATACGAGGGTAATATCGCAGGAAGAATGCTGGTTTAAACCCGTCCCACGGTACGAGTTCATTCCAAGAGTTCTCCCGAGTTTGCCCTGATTCGAACTCGGAGATTTACGGTAATGGCCACTCGTCGGTACTCGGGGCTCTCATGTACATTTTTCATCATTTGAAAAATCTTCACGAGTCTTCCCGTGCTTACCTGCCGTTAGCGAGTCTTCCCGAGTACCTGCCGTTAGCGCTAAGAGACGTCCCCGAGCTCCGACGTCCCCGCTACGTTCATTCTGCGTGCTTACCACCAGTTTGATTTTTTTTTAACTCGGGAGAGCCCTTGAAATGAACTCGTACCGTGGGACAGGGCTATAAGGCATACAGACTCTTGTCAGATAAAGATAAGGATCCCTAATGGGAATATACAGTGTGAAAAATATCAATATATACTGACTACTAAATATTTTTACACTATGTAGAAAGATGATGGATACCATAGATTATTATCCTTGTCACGTCTTTCATTCTATCAACAATCCCCAAAGTGCCCACAATTTAGATCCAGATTAATAGACGTTCAAGTTGAAAATAACCATTCAGATGTAATGGTTCATGCTCTAAATTCCAGTACTATGATTTATACCTTACAGTTGTTGCAAAAGTATAATCACAAATTTCACTGCATGCATTTACATTGCCGTCTATTTACTGTTTTGTTTTTTTGCCGGAAAAACAAGACATTCATAAGATATTCTGGCTTCTAACCAGCACATTAGTCAATGAACACCTTTGGGAAGAAATCTGGCACACAGACAAGAAGCAGAAGGTGAAAAAAAAAAAACAGGTTATTGGGTTTTAGGGTAACTGGAAATTATAAAGATCGTTTACTCAAAAATATATATGCTTTTTACGTGAACAGGAAGGCAAGTTTGTACTTTCAAGAAGGTATTTGCATATTTTTTTGGCATTGAATAAGAAATTGACTATATCTCTGAGTGTGTTATCTGGCTCGTGATGATGTTTCCATGGTGCTGCCAATAAGATGCCCACCGGCCTGGTGCCGAGCATACAGCAGAGCACCAGGTGTGCAACTACGAGCGTGACAAGGGTACGCTAAAGACTTCTGCTGATGAATAATCTTTTTTCTGCCCTCCATAAAATTATCTGGCAGAACACAAAGTCAGACGCTAACGCAGAGAGCTGGCACTGAAAATAATAGAAGTTAATGTGCTTAAATAATTTGCAGCAATTCCAACTATGCATGAAAAGCAATTCAATTGAAGAGTGTTCAAAGTGATAAATTATTTCTCTCTTTGCAATTATAACAGCTGGTATTTCAATCTAGTCATCACAGCACTTCCAGGTTTTAACCCAAAACCCATCCCCCTCTGAAAATGAAAAGTAAATTCAATGGCATCTATTTGTTGTTATTTCACATGGTTTGAATGTAGCTGGCATGACCTGCATTTATTGACCATCCCTAAATGAACGGAGTGGCTTTCTACTTTGGTGGGTGTGGAATCATTGTTCGACAGGGCTGGGTAAGTATGGCATATATCATTATCTGATGAACATTAGTGAATGATTCAAAGACAGTCCAGTTATTTCATCGTCACCTAACCTGACAATTGTATATCATATCTGGATTGATTTAATTGCATGAGCATTTTAATTCTCTCAGTTCCCTTTGCTGGTGTTCCATAGCAGTCCAGATAATCCACTCGTTCATCCATTGTGCTACTCTCTCTACTGTGCTACTGCAAACCACCTTTATACCATTGCCTTCAATGTATGGCAGAAGCAAGGGTGGTACAATGGCGCAGTGGTGGAGTTGCCACTTTACAGCACCAGAGACCCGGGTTCAACCCTGACGACTGATGCTGTCTGTACGGACTTTATACGTTCTCCCTGTGACAGTGTGGGTTTTCTCGGGGTGCTCTGGTTTCATCCATCACTCCAAAGACGTACAGGTTTGTAGGTTAATTGGTTTTGCTGAAATAATAAAATTGTCCCTAGTGTGTAGGATAGTGTTAGCGTGCAGGGTGATCACTGATCGGCATGGACTCAGTGGGCCAACAATCCTGTTTCCGCACTGTATCTCTAAAGTGTAAAAGTCTAAAGTAGGAATGAATCAGTACTAATTAGCAGGCTAATTCAAGATAAATATGACCACCTGAAAGCAATGTCTACATTGTGGAGTCAAACGTCTTCACTTATGCCAGTAATCAGTGTGACCCTGGAGGAGGATTCTTTTGGCTTCTCACCAACGTGCCAGAAATGGCTTTGAGTGAATTAAACATCCGTCAAAACAAGAACAGGCAAATTAAAACCAAAGCTAAAAAAAAATAAAATCTTTCAAATGCTTTTCTTAAACCAAAGCCAGCTTCACTGTAGCAGTTTCTATCTGAGCTAGAATGGGAATGAAGCATTCATTCAATTTTCTTCTGAATGAAAATTAATCTAACCCTGTGAAATAATCCCAATCATAGTATGGGGAAGATATGGATTGCAATCCTGTCCAGCTTCACTCTGTTGAAACATATTTAACATCATAATTTTCTAGTTTATTTTAGTTTAGAGACACAGCGTGGAAGCAGGCCCTTCAGCCCATCGTGTCCATGCCGACCAGTGTTCACCCGTACACTAGTTCTATCCTACACACTAGGGACAATTTACAGAAGGCAATTCACAGACAAACCTGCACATCTTTGGAATGCAACCCAGTCAGTCACAGGGAGAACGTACAACTCCGTACAGACAGCAACTGTAGTCAGGATTGAACCTGGGTCTCTAGCACTATGATGCAGCAACTCTACTACTGTGCCACAGTGCTTCCTAACAATTGCATCAACAGTTGGAAGTGGAAAGGTTGGGGCAGGGATGCTGGCCAGAAGGGGAATCGAAGAGGGTAATAAATGGTCAATTATGATTGGTAATTGAATTGAATACCTTTATTGTCAGAATACCTTTATTAATAATGGTATGCAGAAGGAATACATATAATGCCAATGAATATCTTTGGTTAAGGGATCATATATATCTCTGTTGTGAATTAAAAAGTAAGACTTTTTTTAAAAACAGATTGAAAAATTGATCCTTCTCTGTTCCTACAAAGTTAGAGTGTGGAAACCAGCTGCTCAATCCCATTATGTCCATAGGAAGACTTTGCACTAGCAATAGAACTCAGCACATTCACGGCCCTCTTCCCATAGCTGTGAAGAATCTTTGAATGTGTATCCAGTATTACTCCTGGCCTAACCATCTGGCACTAAAATTGTTTCTCCTTATATCACTTTTTCTTCTTTCTAAATCTTTAACACATTTCCAACTGTGATGTGTTTGGCTCTGGACAGAGTAGTTTTATTGTGGTTTATTGTGACTTCCCTGCTCTTGAACTCCATGCTTCTCTTTATAAAACTCAGGATCCCATGCAGTTCAATCACTTGCTCAATCTGCCCTGCCACTTTTAACAAACTATACAGACTGTAGGAACAGCTCCCCTATTCGTAATCCTTCCTCCGAAGCCTCGCTGACCCTGCACCAGTTTCTGCCCTTGTGTATCCCTCCTGCGCACACACTTGTCTCTATCCAACAATCTTCCCATCAGAGAACCCCCTCGCCCGAGGTCATCTGTCACCAGTCTTAATTTGTCCTGTGGTACACAAAAATGCTGGAGAAACTCAGCGGGTGCAGCAGCATCTATGGAGCGAAGGAAATAGGCAACTTTGAGCCGAAACCCTTCTTCAGACTGATGGAGGGGGGGGGGGGAGAAGAAAGGAAAAAGGAGGAGGAGGAGCCCGAGGGCTGAGGGAGAGATAGGAAGGGGAGGAGACTGCAAGGGCTAACAAAATTGGGAGAATTAATGGTTTCGGCCCGAAACGTTGCCTATTTCCTTCGCTCCATAGATGCTGCTGCACCCGCTGAGTTTCTCCAGCATTTTTATGTACCTTCGATTTTCCAGCATCTGCAGTTCCTTCTTAAACAATTAATTTGTCCTGCATCGTTTCGCTTCCAGTTCCCTTCCCTTCCCCCGCTCTCCCTAATACAATCAGTCTGAAGAAGGGACCTGGCCAGAAAAGTCACCTATCCATTTTTTCCCGAGTTGCTGCCTGACCCGCTGAATTACTCCAGAATTTTGTGTCTATCTTTAGTAAAGTACTAACGTTAAATTAGCTGTCCTGCTATTAATGGTGGTAAATGGACAAAATGTACAGGGCGACTGCATGAGTATTTGCCAGATAAGTGCTGCAAACAGAATCCTTGCAGATTCAGCAGAGGAACAGAAAGGTATTGCCACATTTTGAGGAGTACATTATTTGTATCATTAATCCACAGATAGGTAATGGTGGAAGGAACTTTTAGGCAAATTTAAATGGATGCTTATGTATTCCTCCTGCTTGAATACTTGTGACACTTTATTTCTCTCTGTGGATAAAGGGGAGATGCAATTGACGAGGCAGATTGTTCTATACATTTTCTTCAGGTCAGTTTTACCAGCCAATGTGTCACCATTTGACAAGCCAGAAACCTAGGTAATCATGCAGGGCAAATAAACAATTTAAAGGTGACTGAATATTTGGGAAGCAATCCATATATCTAATTAGATTTTGGAAAAGGACAGAACAATTAAAGAAAAGTTGAACGATACATAGCAGCAAAAAATCTAAATGGAACAAAGGATAAAAAATAAATAAAAGCATAGACGATATGGCAATAAAACATATTTAACGGAGAGACAAAAGGCACAAATAAAGATATTCCAGTGGGGGAGAAAAGGCTTCAAAGACGAGAAGTGTCGGGCTAAAATCCAAAAGATGGACACTATAAAAACTCAAAAACTAATGATTAAAAATTATGTCTAGACGTGCAACATTTATATGAAAATGGAACAGAAATGCCATGATGTATTATGAAAGAAAATCCGCAAAAAGCATCAAGATCCAGCAACAACTTTCAACGAGAACAATGTCAATAGAAATACAAGGTTACTGAATAAAGTGAGCTGTGATAGTGAAAGTATCTCATGGATATTGTATGTTATGCCAGTTTTCAAAATGGGGACAAATGTGGGTATTACAGGTTTACATCTGCTGTTAGTCAAGGCTAGTATTCAAATCGCTTACTGCCTCATCTCAAGTGCTTAACGTGTGAAAAAATAAATCCATAGCAGTCGCGCATCTCAAGCCACTGCAAGTAAGAACCTCCAGCTAAGACTGTACATCTAAGCAAATATGCAATACATTTCTTCACCTAATATATCACTTTGCCAAAGTGATCACTAGAATATAACAGAAGCAGTAGGCCATCCACTCCCTCATGCCTACTCCACCATTCAACAAGATACAGCTTATCTTTTAACCTCAGTGTCATTTACCTGCACAAATGCCCCTTAATATCCAGGGATCAATCAATCTCTGTTCAGTTCAGTTTATCATGTCTACCGAGGTACAGTGAAAAGCTTCTATTGCATGCTACCCTGTCAGCAGAAAGACAATGCATGATTACAATTGAGCCATTCATGGTGTACATGATTAGGGAATAACGTTTAGTCAATGTCAATGTAGACCCTGTTAACTTAAATACTCCTTGGAAGACAAACCTCACCAGCCTAGAATCAATCTGGTGAACCATCATTCCACGGTACCAACTGCATGTGAATCCCTCCACGGAGAGAGAAGCCTGATTCACCAGGACCCCATAAATCCTCCACACTCTTGCACACAATTCTTCTCGCAATCAGGCCTTTGCTAACTGCTCTCGTTAACCTGCATGTAAAACTTACTGTAGACAAGCACGTGCAGGTCCCATTTTAGCAAATGTACCAAATTGATTATAGGAACCAGTGGATCAAAGACAGAACATTGCAAGACAAACTCACCCTTCTAACACCAGCTTTCCAGAAACCTGAAGGTTTGCAGCACAGTCTTCAAAAGTACATAATCGTTCAAAATGTGTCTGTTCAAAAACAAAAATCCAGAAACACATGTTAAAACTAACATACAAAGAGAAACCAAACTGATATAAATCTTAGGAGGCAAACAGCATTACAAAACTGCAAATTCCACTATAGTGCTGAGACCATTCAATAATAAACTGCTGGATAAAGAGCATGCCCTATTTCATAGAATAATAAGCACGTGTATTACCCTGGCTACACACTCATTTCAATCCTGAAATTAGGAAGAAGATATAATGTAACATCCAGCTTCAGGAACAGCTTCTTCCCTGCAGCCATTAGGCTATTAAATTCTACAACCAAATAAGCTATGAGTGAGCTATTAATAGGAGAGTATGTGAGAGAGAGTGGGGGAGTGGGAGTGGGGGAGTGGGAGTGGGAGTGGGAGTGGGAGTGGGAGTGGGGGAGGGGGAGGGTGAGGGTGAGGGGGAGGGGGAGGGTGAGGGTGAGGGTGAGGGTGAGGGTGAGGGTGAGGGTGAGGGTGAGGGTGAGGGTGAGGGTGAGGGTGAGGGTGAGAGTGAGAGTGAGGGTGTGAGTGAGGGTGAGGGTGAGGGTGAGGGTGAGGGTGAGGGTGTGAGTGAGGGTGTGAGTGAGGGTGAGGGTGAGGGTGAGGGTGAGGGTGAGGGTGAGGGTGAGGGTGAGGGTGAGAGTGAGAGTGAGGGTGAGGGTGAGGGTGAGGGTGAGGGTGAGGGTGAGGGTGAGGGTGAGAGTGAGAGTGAGAGTGAGAGTGAGGGTGAGGGTGAGGGTGAGGGTGAGGGTGAGGGTGAGGGTGTGAGTGAGGGTGTGGGTGAGGGTGAGGGTGAGAGTGAAGGTGAAGGTGCGCGGGTGCGGTGCCGGGTGCGGGTGCGGTGCGGGTGCGGGCTGTGCGGTCGCGTGAGGGGTATCGGCGTGCGGGTGAGGCGGGTGCGGGTGGGGTGTGCGTGCGCGTGCGGGTGCGGGTGCGCGTGCGGGTGTGGTGCGTGCGGGTGCGGTGCTCGTGGGTGCGGGTGCGGGTGCGGGTGCGGGTGCGGGTGCGGGTGCGGGTGCGCGTGCCGTGCGGGTGCGCGTCTGGGTGCGGGTGCGGGTGCGCGTGCGGGTGCGGGTGCGCGTGCGGGTGCGGTGCTCGTGCGGGTGCGGTGCGGGTGCGGTGCGGTGCGCGTGCGCGTGCGCGTGCGCGTGCGGTGCGGGTGCGGGTGGGGTGCGCGTGCGGGTGCGGGTTCGGGTGAGGGTGCGGGTGGGGTGGTGGTGAGCGTGCGGGTGCGGTGAGGGTGAGGGGAGGTTGTGGAGTGTCTTTCCATTTATTATATTGTTTACAGAGTGCTATGTTCATATACTCTGTTGCGATGCTGCAAAGAAGAATATCACTGTTCTGTTTGGGGACGTTTGGCAACAAAACACTCTTGACCCGACCTAACAATCAAGTGGAGGGAGATCATGGGTTGGCAATGTCCCTGTGATTGGAGATGGAAAGGGGTGGGGGCAAGGGGTGGCAGGTTGCCTGCTACAGAACGAGGTGGAACACTCCTGCTTCTGATTCCTGCACAGGCATGCAAGCCGAGTTCTCTGGTGACTTCCAGCAGAATCACTGGACAGGCTGTCGTAAACCTGGCAGCATGTACTTTGCTCTGCTTTAGCTCAATTTAACACTGGAATCCTGAAACAGATGTTAAGCCCGAGTCGCACACCTCAGAAGTCACCTGTGAAATCGGTGCCTGGCAGCCTTCCAGACAAGCCAGTCACAGGATCTACAGCTAAAGATTAGTTTGCCCCAACACTGGTTTACCAGCCAGACACTGACATCAATTAGTTTGCAACCTTGAGATTTAAACTCTATCACGGAATGAGATGTAATATATAAGCATATTTGCTCACACCTTGTTCTTGACTCCATTTCTTTCATTTTCATTATTTTGCAAAACAGGTTGGAGTGGGGGGAAAGCATCTCCGGATTCGTTCCTTACAATGTGCTTACCCAGGAAATAAGTTGCTTCAAAGTAGACTGGTGTGATAACGTCTCGGACATTTTCCTTGTAAAGGAAGAAAAGCTTCATAAGACAGAGATATGTAAAAAGTTTTAGTTTCAGAGAAACAGCATTGAAACGGGCCCTTCGGCCCATCGAGTCCGTACCGACCAATAATCAGCCGTACACTACACACTAGGGGCGATAAAATAAAATGGCACCTGTACTGCTAAACAATCAAGACAGCCAAATCAAATGAAAGGAATGGATTTCCAACCAACGAAAAATACAAACAGCTTGCAGCAGTGTCTATTACAATACTGATCTTGATTAAATTATTCCCCAGATATATGTGACAGAGAAACAATGATTGTCCTTCCACAACCTCTGTATTTCCATTCATTCTTACATGCTCGCTTTGGCCTACATTGAATGTCATTTAATCTGTATTAATTTTTCACAAGGTCCCTTATAAATCTACAGTATATTACATGTGTAATCACCAATTGATTATTCTGTTTGGAATTAAAATAAATTAAGTGCACTCTAGTAAGCATTTTATTTGAGAGACTATTGAACATTTATCCAGCCATGTCAGTATACGCTGTTGCTAGAGTTCTAACAAAGACCAAAAATTTGAGCATATTACACCAATTCTTAAATCCTTACATTGGCTCCCTGTATGTCAGAGAATTGATTTCAAAATCCTGCTGCTCACCTATAAATCACTACATGGTTTAGGGCCAAAGTATATCACTGACATGCTTCCACTATATAAGCCTTCTAGACCGCTAAGATCTTCTGAAACCAATCTGTTAGTGATCCCCAGAGTAAATACAAAACATGGGAAAGCATGATTTAGTTACTATGCAACAAATAGCTGGAATAAACTTCCTGAAGATTTAAGACTTGCCTCAACTTTGACCACTTTTAAAACAAGACTGAAAACTTTTATGTTTACTTTAGCTTTCAGCTAAATCTTAACTACATTGCACTTTTAACTTTTGCACTTTTTATAATGCATTTTTAACTTTGCTTTTATTTTATTTTAATTCTTCTATTTTATTTTATTATTTCATTTATTGTATGACATGTTTTTATGTGAAGCACTTTGAGTCTGCCTCGTGTATGAAATGTGCTATATAAATAAAGTTGCCTTGCCTATACTGCATGACATTTTAGTGACAACAGATAGATTCTTTTCATTTTGCATTAATGCCATTGTCAATTTCATTTTATTTGGTGATTTATGTTTTTTTCCTTGCAGACACCATGTGACACACTCCTGAAAATAGTTAGAAATCTTGCAGTTCATATTGTTGAAAAATGATACACCACAATATCAATACAACAATCTGAAGTTATTGCACTTCCCATTATAAACATCAAATGTTTCATTTAATTAACAAGATAATTCCAGTGTGCAGGATTTTGGAAGATGTAACAGATAGACAAGAGAAAACAGGTGGAAATTATGTACTTGGATTTTCAAAAAGCCTGTGATAAGGTCCCACACAAAAGGTTAGTGTGTAAAACGAGAGCGTATGGTGTCTGGGGTAACGTTTTGGTATGGAATGCAAATTGAATGATAGATGAGAATCAAAAAAAAATTTGAGAGGGCAGGCTCTAACTCATGGGTACTTGGGTCTCTGTATTATCAACAATTAAGATCACAAGGTATTTAGTTTCTAATATATTTCTGGCAACATATAACTGGTTGGCATTATGAATTGTGAGGAGGATGTAACGAGGCTTGCAGGTAATTTATTTAGTCAATGCAGTATAATATGAATAAATGTGAAGTTATCCACGTCAGTAGAATAAAAAGTATACTGTTGAAATAGAGTTAAATTGGGACTATCAGACAGCATTAATGTCGAATAAGACTTGGGCATCTTGTGTACTAATCACTGAAAGCAAACACGCAGGTTAACACTCGGCCAAAGCAGCAAAAGTTGTTCTTCATAGTAAGATGACACAAGTAGAGGATTAAGGTTGTCTTGTTACTATAATGCAGGGCTTTAGTCTGCTTGGAGTATTGCATAGAATGTTGATCTCCTTATCCAAGAAAGGATGTGATGCAGAGCTAAAGGGCAAGTGCCTGTCCGAAAAAAGGGACCCGGCCTGAAATGTCACATATCCACTTTCTTCAGGGAAGGCTGCCTGACCTGCTACTCCAGAACTTTGTGTCTTTTTTTGTAAACCAGCATCTGCAGTTCATTGTGTCTACATTTCACTGCTCTAATCTTAGACTTCGGTAATGTGAACCTTTTGTTTTACATCTGAGCTGCTTAAACTGTGCTGTGCAAAAATGCTTAACTCGGACTCTAAAATTAACTCTCTCCTTCAGTAACTCTCATTTCACTTTGCAACTATTCTACACTTGAATTCTAAATCTCAATCTTGCCTGCATTTATATTAAAACAACCTTGCTGTACCAATACTACATTTTTACTTTTTGTCAGTGCTGATGAAGTTTGATATTTCCATATATCACATTACCAAAAAATACAAACACCTTCAAAGCACCAAATATTTATCATTTTCTCCAGTATCAACTAAAAATTAAAAAGATTAGAACACTAAAAAACACTAGCAAAGCAATTTTAAGTTAATAGAATTCAAAGAAATTTAATTATCTGGAACATTTCTCTACCCCATAGTTAGTCCTCTGCATTGAAATGGATGGAGTTACTAAATCTAGATCAGCATTCTACAAAGAGCCCACATCTAAAAACAGTTGGAATAACTGATGAAAAATTCTGACAACGTTCAGGGTTGTGTCTTCAGGTTTATTTGCATGGATCTCTAAACCATTCCAACAGTTATGTGGGAATATAAAGAGAGCCTCACATGGAACCTATAGCATTTCTCAAGGAAAATTTGGATTAGTAAGTACTTTCAGAAAACTGTGACAATTGCATTGGGGACAGAATTTGGTTTAACTTGCATTTGCAGATACAAAAACCAGCACTGTGAATATTACAATCACTACAAGCACCAAACAGCAGGACAGAGAAGCATATTTATATATGATCATACATAGAACACAGAACAACACAGCACAGGAACGGGGCTTTCGGTCGACAATGTCTGTGCTGAACATGAAGCCAAGATAATCTAATCTCAACTGTCTGCACATGATACATACGCTTTAATTCCCTGCATATCCATATGATGAAGAGCGTAAAGAAGAAGAAGAACCAAGTGAGAAACCTCTCCACAGGCATCTCGTGCCAAGTCATGATTAATGCCAATGCATTACCACATGAACTCAACTCTTCTTCCTCATTCCAATTTTTTTCCTAATCAAAAATCATGTTGTAGTTATGCACTTTCTGGCCTTGTGGTCCAACTGATGCAGCATTATTGCATATATGAAGCAATTCATCTTTAACAGGGGCACTGAATATTAGTAGCACACCCAGCACACTTGGATGATCAGCCATGATCATATTGAATGGTGGTGCAGGCTCGAAGGGCCGAATGGCCTACTCCTGCACCTATTTTCTATGCTTCTATGCTTCTAATCCATGGCTCCTGACCCTGCTTCATCTATTCTGCTTCTTGTATGCAAAACAATTTCACAGCAATATAAAATATGAAGATTGAAAGCAAAACCAATTCTAAATATCAGTTATAATTTATTTATATAAAATATCACTAGCGAAGTTTGAGTAGAGTTGATAAACGTACCTTCATAAATGCATAATGAGTGTTACAGTTAATAATATTTTGATAAAGCATAATCTCTCCTGAATGACTTTTCAATTTGCCATCAGATACCAACTTAAATCTGGAAGGAAACCCAGTCCTTCTGTGGACATCGGCACTAATGTTGTACTGCAACACTGTAAAGCAAGAGGTAAAAATGACTTTTATTAACAGTCTGCTATTTGGTTTGGTATCAAGTTGAGAACCACACAATATGTTTAAACGTACATTCAGCAAAGAGCAAACACATTCCACAAGGTGGCACTTCATTGAGAAACTGGAACTAAAACTTCAGTTTTGGGCTG
Organism: Amblyraja radiata; assembly: GCF_010909765.2. Classification (NCBI taxonomy): domain Eukaryota; kingdom Metazoa; phylum Chordata; class Chondrichthyes; order Rajiformes; family Rajidae; genus Amblyraja; species Amblyraja radiata. The sequence goes on from NC_045962.1 coordinate 22,273,435, forward strand.
AAGGTTTTTCATGCAGTCCACACAATTTATTCCGTTGGATTTTATGCACTCAAACTTTTTTGATCCCTAGAAATAAATGAACAACAATAATCTCTCTCAGGACCTTTTCACCCTCTCAATGCCTCGATCCAATCACAATTCATTTCGACCTTCAGATCTGTTCAATTTGGTACTTTGTACAATACTTTGGTACAAATTTCAATTTGGTACTAAGTTCTAAGAATGTTGCACAATAAATTTGTGGACAAGATTGTGCTCCACTAGATGAAATGACTTGTCTGCAGAACTGGGCAATGTAAAAGAATGCAGCAGACTGAAGAATATATCAAAGTACCTGCACATACTGCAGGTGTGGTTGCAAAAGGTACAGCATATTGCCTCGCATGGTTACATTACATATAAACAACTTTCAGATTTGAACATATTTTACTATTCATCATGGATGAGAATCCTCTGAAAACCAGTCTCTGCTGCAAAATTCTCCAAGTGCATGATTAATGGGCAACATTACACATGAGTAATACAACTTTATAAAATTAAAGCACCAAGATAAAAAGCAGTCTAAATCAAACTTGGCATAAACAGGAAATGTGTTTGATTGTTCACAAATACTTATTATGAATGATCTGAATGAAGTACATTGCAAAATCTGATAAACAAAAACAAAGACATACTCTGTTAATCTGCTTCACAGAATCATTCCTAAACAAAAATAACACTTAGCATCTGATGTTCCTTTTATTACATTTATTAAAAATTATGCACCATTGTTATCCAAAATATCAACAACAGCATGATCAATATGACAATGTTAATGCAGGTGAAGCAACCTGTGGGTTTCTCTTGCTGAATAATATTTGCCATGCTAATTTCAGTAAATAACAGTGTGCTTTAATGTTTGCTGTATAATTGCTTATTTCAATTTATTTTTTGGAATGAGAAGGAGATTGGCAAGGGACCTGTCCAATGCAATTGGTGATTGGGGGCATTTGGTGCTGTGGAGGTGCTTTTACAACACAGAAGGCCGTGGAGGCTAATTCATTGGATGTGTTCAAGATACAACTCTTAAGGCTAACAGAATCAAGGGATATGGGGAGAAAGCAGGAACGGGTTACTGATTTTGGATGATCAGCCATGATCATATTGAAAGGCGGTACTGGCTCGAAAGGCCGAATGGCCTACTCCTGCACCTATTTTCTATGTTTCTTTGTAACATAAATATGAATGAAATAGCAATCTTGATGTTTCCTGGTAAATCAGTGCAGCTTTGCATTAATGTTATGGGTTAATGTGGAGTTTAACAATACTCATGGACCCAGCTGTTACCAAAAATGCTGGGGATTGACCTCTCCAGGCCTGTCAGCCAGTTAAAGGGATCAGAGTGACCTCCAAGGGAGAGGGCACTGTCACATACTGTGGAGAGGTTATCTGAAATTTGATAGCACAAGGGGGTGGAGGCAATTAAGGTTTCATGTATTACTGGATTACTGCCCAGGGAGGGAGAGCATACAGCAGCCAGGGAACAATCTCCAAACTCAGCAGGGGTAAGGTGCATCTGGATTGATGTCCCAATGGAAATCCAACACTTATTGTAAATACGTGGAAGAGAATGATTATCAACCTGACTTTAGTCATGAACTTTTATTAATGGTTACCAGCTTGAAGCTGGGAAGTTTAAACATCCAACAGCCCCGCAGTTTGTCTACCCTAAAGGAACTGCTGATGCTGGTTTATACCTCAGATAGACACAAAGTGCTGGAGTAACTCAGTGGGTCAGGCAGCATCTCTTTAGCAAAAGGATGGGTGGTGTTTTGGGTCGGGACACTTCCTCAGACATTAATTAGACTTATGAAACTAATTACAGTCTTTCTTCTAGCCTGTCATTTAGTGTTGCAGTAAGGTCAACACTGTGATTCAGAGGCAACTATATTTCTTTCCTAGAATCCAACAGGCAGAGAAAGCACTAAACTTTGCAAGGTTTCTCATGGCTCACAATGCCAATATTTGCATTTGTATCTGCATCAATTTTTGCATGCACCACATTAACTTGATCGTATGATGGAACCAAGAGGAAGCCTTTTCTCTCAAAATCCAGTTGGACCAAGACAAAAGCCAAAAAAACACAAGCTCAACATTCAGTATCCTGACAGCATTTAGCATGCCTTAATTCTGTAGCAGTCTGTTGCATCAACAGAGTGAGAGTTAGATAGAGCTCTAAGGGCTAGTGGAGTCAAGGGATATGGGGAGAAGGCAGGCAAGGGTTATGGATAGGAGACAATCAGCCATGATCACAATGAATGGCGGTGCTGGCTTGAAGGGCCGAATGACCTCCTCCTGCACCTATTTTCTATGTTTCTATCAACTGTATTTCAGTCACCACAGCTGATCAAAGTCTGGCTATTCCCATGATTCCAATGCACAACCACAAAGCATGCGCAGCAAACATTCAATGACAGTCATGTAACCACATCAAACATGGTGGTGTAAACAATTGGCAACCATGACTGCCTGGACCACACTAAACAAGCATTCCACACTGAGAGTGCTGAATTTTGAAATTATCGCTTGCAAACTCTACCCATTAGAGTTAGCCATTGTCATTCACTGCACGGTGATCAACTGAGGGGCAGGAGGAGGATGACGTAGAAGGAAGCTCCTCTGCTCTCAGGCTATCAGTGAAGAACTAATTAGAGTGCAAAGTTGGGTCACTTTAAAATAGTCCCATGGCAGCATTCACGTGGCCACAAAACTAATTTTCCAACCCAACCTGCACATAAAATCTTGCAACACTGAAGACCAAAATAAAGCAAATCAACTTGTGCATTCAAAAGGACACAAAGTACTCAGCAGGTCAGGCAGCAGCTCTGGAGAACATGAATAGGTGACGATTCGGGACAAGACCCTTCTTCAGACTGGAATTCTGAATTTGAGTCTGAAGAAATGTCATCTCTCCATATTCTCCAGAGATGCTGCCTGAGCTGCTGAGTTACTCCAGCACTTTGTGTCCTTTTGTGTTCTAGCCAGCATCTGCAACTCCTTGTTTCTACATCTTGTGATTTCCTTTTGTTTCCTATTTTCCTTCTGCCTTTGCCTTTTATTTTAATCATTCTCAAGATGTTGGGGCGGTCAAACCCATCACGGTCCACCACTTTCTGCAGCCTCCTTTATTCTTGGGCATTCGTGTTACCGAACCAGGCCGCGATGCAAACAGACCTCCCACGTACAAAACTATGCTGACTATGACTAAAGATAAACACAGAGTGCTGGAGTGACTCAGCGGGTCAGGCAGCATCTCTGGACAAAAAGGATGGCTGACATTTCAAGTCACAACCCTTCTTCAGACTACTGAAGGGTACAGTCTGAGAAGGGTCCCAACCCAAAACGTCACCCATCCTTTTCTGCAGAGATGCTGCCTAACCCGCTGAGTCACTCCAGCACTCTGTGTTTATCTTTAGTCATAGTCAGCATAGTTTTGTACGTGGGAGGTCTGGTTGCATCTCAGCCTGGTTCGGTAACACGAATACCCCTGACTTTACTTAATGGTAGAATTGTTTGTTTTTTGTGTACACACGTTTGTGTGCGTGTATGTATGTATATATGTGCGTGTACTTGTAAGTATGCGTATATATATATATATACACACACTGAACTTTTTTTTCTCTTGTTTATTATATTGTTTACAGTGTACTGTGTGTGAATGTGTGTGAATGTGTGTGAGTGATTGGTGGTGGTCGGAGGGGCCGTAGGCGCAGATTGGCAGCCACGCTTCCGTCAGTCTGCCCCAGGGCAGCTGTGGCTACAGAAGTAGCTTACCACCACCGAGTGTGACTGAGGAGTGAATGAATAATGCGATGTAAAGCGCCTTGAGTATTAGAAAGGCGCTATATAAATCCCATACATTATTATTATTATTATTACTATATTTGTTCTGTTGTGCTGCAGCAAGTAAGAATTTTATTGTTCTATCTGGAACACATGACAATAAAACACTCTTGGCTCTTGACTCTTGAGAACGAGGGATATGCCAGGCCTTGAGATTAGAAATTACAATGGTGCTCAGTACCTCATGATGCCCTCATGGTTCTAAACTACCAGATTTGCTCCAAGTCTAGCCCATTTTGTACTATAGTGGTGCCACACAAGATGAACAGTATCGTCCATGTAAAGGTGGGACTTCATCTCTTCAAAGACAAATGAGTAATTATTTTAACAATACCATCATGAACAAATATATTCATAATCTGTGAAAAACAGATAGGTTTTAACGGTGAAAATGCTAAAATTTGTGTCCTAGCTACTCATGCTCAGTGGACATTATCTAAATATGGCTCAAGAGTTCCAGCTTTGGATACAAATGTCCAATCCAGATGCATGTGTTGGAACAGTGATTGGCCAGATGAAGAGCGCCTTCATCAGAAGTAAATGTTCACGCAGCACTGCAACTCTTTGCATGCCGACCCCAGAAGAGGAAATACCAACATCCATTCTTGATTGATTGTACTCATGTATAGTCTTTCCTTTGACTGCATAGCACACAAACAAAAGCTTTTCACTGTATCTCGGTACATGTGACAATAATAAACTAAAAATGTTCTGATAAAGGCACTGAAAGTCACAAAGTACAATTAAATGGATGAATTTCATCATAGAGTCATAGAGTGATACAGTGTGGAAACAGGCTCTTCGGCCCAACATGCCCACACCAGCCAACAATGTCCCAGCTACACTAGTTCCACCTGCCTGCGCTTGGTCCATATCCCTCCAAACCTGTCCAATTCATGTACCCGTCTAACTGTTTCTTAAACATTGGGATAGACCCAGCCTCAACTACCTCATCTGGCAGCTCGCTCCATACATGTGTTTTATGTCTATTGTTAAATTCTTTAATGTTGTGTCTTATTTTTATTGGTGTGCTGCAAATGGCAAGTCAAATTTCACGACACCAATTGGTGTATGTGATAATAATAAATGTCCTTTGTCCTTGTCCCACCACCCTTTGTGATCATGTTATAAGCTTCTTGATTCCACGTTGTGGTTTTTTTAAATATAGGTTTCTGTTCATGGATTTATAAAAGGCAGGGGGGCAGTGAGGAGCAGCACCTATAACGGGGTGGCTTTCTAGCCAAGATTGCAAAGCGGAGGTTGTGCGTTTGATCAAAAACAATCAAAAACCTGAACACCTGAGAGCAATTTAATCAGGACAGCCCTGAGCAGACGATGTAACATTATCTCACTTCCATTGTGTGCCACCGCACTCTTAGTGCAATCTCACTGTTCCCATACATTTAATTAAACTAACTCTATTGTCCTGCAACACTGGCTTTCATCGTCATTTCCAAGTGTTTTTAAACACCAAAGTGCAATGTGATATTCAGTGTGTTTGTGTGATGAAACAGTATACATGTGCCTTCAATTTCTTGAATAATAAGAATATGCTATCTTCACTTTATTCCTTGGACTTTGTTCCTTGAAGTGCAGGAGGACGAAGGTGGTGATCTTATAGTGGTGAACAGTTTTAGAAGGGGAGTAGGTAGGGTGAATGCACAAAGTCTTTTACCCAGAGTAGTGGAATCAAGAACCAGAGGGCATAGGGCATGAGGGGGGGAAAGATTTAATAAGAACCCGAGGGGTAACTTTTTCAGAGGTTGGTTAGCCACTATAAATTGTCCTTAATGTGTAGGTGAGTGGGAGAATCTCAGAATAGTTAATGGTAGGAGAATAAAATGGGATTAGGGTCACATTAAGTGGTCAGCATAGACATGGTGGGCCCCACTTCTTTGCTGTATGATTCGATATACAAATCTCAAGAATCATTCCAACTATAATCTGAAATGATCCCATAGGTTTCCTTCAACTGAGCATCACTAAAATTGACATTCAGAAATAAAAGACATCTTAATTTACGAAGTTCAATAACCACAATGCATGTGCGTAAATTTGATTATTTACCTATATATCCAGGAATTTTCTTCCCCTTGTGACCAAAGCAGACAGTAACATTGATGCACGTTACTGGCTTCTCATTCTCAAAACATTCCATGTGTGTTTGGTTGATTGAAGGAGGCAACAGCAGGAAGGATTCCACGATCACAATAGGTCTGCTTCTGTAATCCATGGAGAATAACAATTAGTCACAATACACTAATTTTGTAAATATTGAATTGAAAAAAACCCACCAAAACTAATTCGGTAAATAATTCCTCAAAAAACTTCAACACAGCCTATTGGCCCATCACGTCAGTGATGGATGAAAAAAAGCTCCCAGATGAATCTCATTGACAGAACTAGAGTTGTTATCTTGCAGGTCACAGCTTTTCAAGGGCACTTCCAAATGCTTCCAAATGCGTTTCTTCCTCAACCACTCTTTCTGGCATCGAGATACCGACCCCTACCACCAGCTGAAAGAAAATTGACTCCTCTTTCGTCTAAACTTTATCTTGGTTACTTTAAATCCATCCCTTCTCATTTTTGTCTCGTCTAGTATCGAGGAAAAGTCCTTTCTATGTATTTTAAGTAGACTCCTCAAGGTTCGACACATCTCTTATAAAGTTACCCCTCAAGCTCCATCATTAAAAAGAAAATAGCCTTGCTTACCCAAACTTTTCTTGGTTAACCAGTCCTGGCAGCATCCTTGCAAATCTCCTCTGCACCCTCTCTCTAGTGGTATTAGTGGTCCAGCCGTCTTATTGCTCAAGTTACTGGACCAGCATTTACAGCTATAGGAGTAGAATTCAGACCATCGCTTCCACTGCCATTCAATCATGGCTGATCTCTGCCTCCTAATCCCAATTTCCGGCCTTCTCCCCATAACTCTTTATACCCATTCTAATCAAGAATTTGTCTATCTCTGCCTTAAAAATATCAATTGACTTGGCCTCCACAGCCCTCTGTGACAATGAGTTCCACAGATTAACTACCCTCTGACTAAAGAAGTTCCTCCTCACCTCCTTTTTAAAAGAGCACCCTTAAATTCTGAGGCTATGGCCTCTGGTCCTAGATTCTCCCACCAGTGGAAACATCCTTTCCACATCCACTCTATCTATGCCTTTCATTATTCTGTAAGTTTCAATGTCCCCCCTCAACCTTCTAAACTCCAGTGAGTAGAGGCCTAGTGCTATCAAAGGCTCACCATATCTATCTATATATTAAAACTGTGTGTGTGTGTGTGTGTGTGTGTGTGTGTGTGTGTGTGTGTGTGTGTGTGTGTGTGTGTGTGTGTGTGTGTGTGTGTGTGTGTGTGTGTGTGTGTGTGTGTGTGTTTCTGCCTGACTTGTGGGAGCCAGCCTTTGATTCGTTGCTACGCCAACACCAGACGCAGAAACGCCGAGATTTTTTTCCATTTCGGTAGAGATTTGACTTTTCATTCCAAGTATCCACTCCTGATTAAATGTTGTCGTGTTTATGTACACATTTTTAATAAAATCCTTCTTCCCCCCACCCCCCACTCACTCATTTTGTCGCCTCCTGCTGGCCAGCGACCATAACGGCTGCTGGCGCCCGCCTCTCGCCTCAAAGACGCCATTTAAAAGCAGCCGCACTGTTGAGTGCTGGAATCTTATGTTCGGGAACGGCTTGAGTTGGAGGACCACGTCTCCCGTGGGGGCTACGGGTAGGGAACGGCTGCGTTGGGGGAGCAGACCCAACGGGTCTGCACTTGGTCTAGTGCTAACCTACATTCCTAGAATCATTCTTGTAAACCTCTTCTGGACCCTCTCCAGAGCCAGCACATCCTTCCTCAGATATGGGGCTGGAATTTGCTCACTGTACTCCAAATGCAGCCTGACCAGCGCCTTATAGAGCCTCAGCATTACATCTCTGTTTTTGTATACCAGTCCTCTTGATATAAATGCTGGCATTGAATTTGCCTTCCTTACTTTTTGAGAGTCCTGCACCAGCATTCTCAATTCCCTTTGCACCTCCGATTTCTGGATTCTCTCTCCATTTAGAAAATAATCTACGCCTTTATTCTTATTATCAAAATGCATGACCCCGCACTGAATTTTATCTGCCACTTCTCTGCCCACACTCCTAACCTGTCCAAGTCCTCTGCAGTCCTTGCTTTCAAAGCCTTCTTGGCCACAAACCCTTCAATCCCCTTTATCCAAATCATTAATATACAACGTGAAGAGAAGCAGCCCCAGCAACGACCCTTGCAGAACTCCACTAGTCACTGGCAGCAAACCTGAAAAAGCGCCTTTTATTGTACAATAAACTCTGAACAGAAGCTTTTAACAAGCTCTGAACGTGTTTCATAAACACAAAAAGGACACAAAGTGCAGGAGTAACTCAGCAGGACCGACAGCATCCCTGGTAACTTCACCTATCCACATGGAGAACATGGATAGGAACTATCATCATTAAAGTTTCAGGTTCATCATGTACGTCAGGGAAGAACATATGACATCTGTATTTGGTCTGGACTAAAAGCTCAATGGCCAAACTCCCTTGCTCAGTTAAGAGGTAATTAGCAATGGGCAATGAATGCCAGTGATATCGATATTCTGCGAATACATTTATAAATGCCACATCTCTCCTGTAAAGTGGTGACCAGATTGGTAGGTGGTGCTTATGCTGTTGCCCAACTGGAATTGTCCTTTCCTCATTCCTCTTATTCTGTACCTTTACTGATAATCATCTTAGTGTAAGAAAGACGTGTAGTTGCTGGTTTACACTGAAGATAGACACAAAGTGCTAGAGTAACTCAGCGTTGTAGACGAAAAGTAACTCAGCGGGTCAGGCAGCATCTCCGGAGAAAAGAATTAGGTGATGTTTTTCGGGTCGAGGCACTTCTTCAGACAACCTTTAAGGATCTGTGCAATCCTTTGCATTTCTCCATGTCACTCATGTGGACATTCGCTCTTTCTGTTCCGACACACATCTCAATACCCTCCCGTTTACTGTACATTTCTTTCCCCTGTTACACCTCATTGTACTCCAGTTTACATTTCATTCACTGCCATTCTACCAAACTGATCAGATGATCTATATCTTCCTGCAGGCAAATGCTTTCTTTCTGTTAAATACATAGCTAGTTTTTGTATCATCTGCAAACCTCTCTATTATGGTCCCCACAGCAAGTCTAAATAATTGATATAACTCACTATCAGCAAGGGACTCAGTACTGGGCCCTGCAGAACCTCAGTAGTGAAACCTTCCAGTCAAAACTAAACAAGCAACCATTTCCCTTCTTATCATCGAGCCAATTCCAGATGCAATTTGCCAGTCTTTCTTATATCCTTTTTGACTATGTCCTGTGAGATGATGCCAGGGTCTTGACTAAAATCAACATAGACTACATCAAATGCATTACCCTCATCAACTCCCCTTCCCACCATTTCACAAAAACTGCATCAGATGGCGGCAGAGGATGCGGGTGAGATTCGTAGTGAACTCAGGCTGGCTGCCTTCGCCAAGGAGGAGGATGATGCTTCTGTTGCAGTTAAGGAGGAAGGGTATGAAATATTCCACAAGATAAACATAAGAGAGGGACTTTATCTTGCATTATACGTGATACCCTTTATCCTGTATCTGTACACTGTGGATGGCTTGATTGTAATCATGTAGTCTTTTTGCTGACTGGATAGCGCACAACAAAAAACTTTTCACTGTACCACAGTACATGTGACAATAACAAATTAAACCAAGAAATTCAGCAGAATTGAAACTGGAAATTGGTTGCATTGTTGATCACAACGAGGTCTTACACTTCCCTTTGTTATTTTCTGGTTCTTACTGTACTTTAAATCGCATTTTGAATTTTCTTTGCTTTTATTGCCCAACGTTGTCTTCATAACTTCCCTTTGCTTCCCCAATTTCCTATTTAAATGTCACTCACATACTCTCTACTCTGCCTTCAGCTGTATTAGGTCCCATGTCCCACATAAGCTTGCAGTTTTTTTTCATATTCAAGTTCAAGTGAGTTTATTGTCATGTGTCCCTGATAGGACAATGAAATTCTTGCTTTGCTTCAGCACAACAGAACAGAGTAGGCATTGACTACAAAACACATGAATAAATAAACTGATCAAGTGCAAATAACAGATAATGGGTTATTAATGTTCAGAGTTTTGTCCGAGCCAGGTTTAATAGCCTGATGGCTGTGGGGAAGTAGTTATTCCTGAACCTGGTCGTTGCAGTCTTCAGGCTCCTGTACCTTCTACCTGAAGGTAGCGGGGAGATGAGTGTGTGGCCAGGATGGTGTGGGTCTTTGATGATACTGTCAGCCTTTTTGAGGCAGCGACTGTGATAAATCCCCTCGATGGAAGGAAGGTCAGAGCCGATGATGGACTGGGCAGTGTTTACTACTTTTTGTAGTCTTTTCCTCTCCAGGGCGCTCAAGTTGCCGAACCAAGCCATGATGCAACCGGTCAGCATGCTCTCTACTGTGCACCTGTAGAAATTAGAGAGGGTCCTCCTTGACAAACCGACTCTCCGTAATCTTCTCAGGAAGTAGAGGCGCTGATGTGCTTTCTTGATAATTTCATCAGTGTTCTCGGACCAGGAAAGATCTTCAGAGATGTGCACGCCCAGGAATTTGAAGTTCTTGACCCTTTCAACCATAAACGGGACTGTGGGTTCCCATCCTACTCCTTCAAAAGTCCACAATCAGTTCCTTGGTTTTGCTGGTTTTGAGGGCCAGGTTATTGTGCTGGCACCATATGGACAGTCGCTCGAATCCCTCTTCTATACTCGGACTCATCCCCATCAGTGATACGTCCCACAACAGTGGTGTCGTCAGCGAACTTGATGATGGAGTTCGCACTGTGACCGGCTACGCAGTGATGAGTATAGAGTGAGTACAGCAGGGGGCTGAGCACGCAGCCTTGAGGTGCTCCCGTGCTGATTGTTATCGAGTCTGACACATTTCCACCAATACGAACAGACTGTGGTTTGTGGATGAGGAAGTCGAGGATCCAATTGCAGAGGGATGTGCAGAGACCCAGTTCTGCGAGTTTGGTAACCAGCTTGGAGGGGATGATAGTATTAAATGCCGAGCTGTAATCGATGAATAACAGCCTGACATATGAGTTTTTGTTGTCCAAGTGGTCCAGAGCTGAGTGGAGAACCAGCGAGATCGCATCCACCATTGATCTGTTGTGGCGGTAAGCGAACTGCAGTGGGTCCAGGTTTTTGTCGAGGTAGGAGTTGATTTGCTCCATGATCAACCTCTAAGCACTTCATCACCACAGGCGTTAGTGCCACTGGTCGATAGTCATTGAGGCACGTCACCTTACTCTTCTTGGGCTCTGGTATAATTGATGCCATTTTGAAGCAGGTAGGAACCTCAGACCTCAGTAGTGAAAGGTTGAAAATGTCCGTAAAAACTCCAGCCAAATGGTCCGCACAGGTTTTTAAAACACGACCGGGTATACCATCAGGTCCAGATGCTTTTCGAGGGTTTACCCCTCTGAAGGATTTCCTGACGTCGGCCTCTGTGACTGAGACTGAAATGCCATCACAGCGAATGGGGGCTCGTAAAACGCATTGAGCTCATCAGGGAGTGATGTTTCGCCGACATTCGAGCTGCCTCCTGATTTTGCCTTGTAGGAGGTGATTGCATTCAGGCCCTGCCACTGCTGCCGAACATCTGTCTCATCCTCCAGCTTGGAGCAGAAGTCCCTTTTGGCCTTTTTGATGGCCTTACCAAGGTCGTATCTGGACTTCTTGTAGTTCTTGCCCCTTCTTACTATCCATGCATCTTGCTATCCAAGAGGATCTGGATTTGGTAGCACACTGTTCTACTTTGAGGGAACTTGATTATGTTGAACTCCCGGAGTCTTCTGAAGAAGGGTCTCGGCCTGAAACATCACCCATCCCTTCTCTCCAGAGACGCTGCCTGTCCTGCTGAGTTACTCCAGCATTTTGTGTCTATCCCTGAGTTTTAAGTCTCCTCCTTAAATACCTCCCATTGCATGGAGATATTTTGCCTTAAACATTGCTGTTTCAATCTATTTTTGCTAAATCACTTCTCAGTCCAGTAAATCTGTGCTTGCCTCAGTTCATTCGAAGCATCATCATCATCATCATTGAAAACATCAACGGGCACGGTGCCTTACAATACTATGTACGACAGTGATTGCAACTTCTACTGAAGAGTCAATGGCCGTTGGCTCGCTAGGAGCTCATCCGCCCTTTAACAGGTCTTGATTTATGTCCTGCTGGAGGTCGACAGACCCCTCCTCACCTGGCAAACAAGGTGGGGAAGACGGTTTAGTCGCCGACTATCCGACAGGTAGCATGGGATTACATGGTACCCGTGGCGGGGGAACTCCCCCTGACCTGACAGTAATTCGAAGCAGAGAATACATTTCTGAAGGCAATGCACTAGAGCATTGCAAATAAAATATTTTGTTGATTAAATATTATAGTTGAAATCTCCCAAAGTGATTTGCACACAATATTTTGCTATTTTTAGTTTATATCCTGAGATGCAGTATTGGCTGCACAGCAGGTTGGACAAAGAAATCTGAATAGTATCAAATCCTCCAAGTCAACTGGGAGTGAGAATCAGGAGCCGTGCATGGCCCTGACATAGCAAAGGCTAATTGGTCGTTTACCACATTCTCCAAATGTGGACCTTACTGACTGAAAAAGCCAAGTTGTTTGGCATGGGAAAGAATGCCATTCTCAAGGAACTTGGGGAGAAACAGACCACACTTTAAAGAACAGATGGCTCCCTTCCCAGAAATACAGTGCACCCGGCTGAAGAGGTTGGAGCTAAAAATCAGCCAACTCCAGCCAGCTATTTCAGTCTCAGATGTGGAGACCTCTGGCACTGCTCAGAGCTGAGAGCTTTAAAGCCATTACAAACCCAGCAGCCTGTTATTATATCCTGTGGCTGCTTCCATACTCCTGCCTTCCCTGAAGAGATTGCGGGACAGTAGGTGTTTCACGTCAAAAACAAAATACATGCATCAAGGGCAACATTATGTCCACTCAATCTGTCAGCATTCACACAGAACAGCACAAATGCCCTGCAATTAACTCGAGCACTGTGCATAGTATTTATTTATCACCAATAATAATAATATAGCAGGGTAAGAGGGGGCTGATATCACTTTAATAGCCAAGGAAATGTAGGACTAGAGGAATGAGAGCAATTGGTAGCTGGATGTGGTTTGAGCCTTTATAAAACAGTACACTGTTGGTACAACTCTGAAGTCATTTTGACCTGGTTGCATTGTTTGCAAAAGTGCTAATTGCTTCATGGCATTTCAACCTCTTGCTCAACCTCAACCTCAATCTTTTGCCCGTCATCAATGGGTGCATAGATGGGAAAATGAGGCAGGAACACAAAGCATATCCCTGATGTGGAGCCTTACGCAGCAGAAGGTGGATCAGAGTGTAGAAAGAATGGGAGTGAAATTAAAAGGGAAATTGGGAAACCAAAGGGAAGTTACGAAAATAGAACCAAGTGTGTTCATTCACAGCCATTCTGCCAAACTGATTAGAATATCTACATCTTCCTGCAGGTTAAAACTTTTCTTTTGTTAACCATATTGTTATTTTTGTATCACTTGCGAACTTCTCTATCATGTTTCCCACTGTAAATCTAAATAATTGAAGCAAATCACTATCAGTGCAGGAGTAACTCAACGGGTCAGGCAGTATCTCTGGAGAACATGGAAAGGTGACCCTTATTCAGATGGATTGTTGAGCGTGAGGGAAGAGGGGGGAGGGGGGGGGGGGGGAGAAAGAAAGCTGGAAGAGAGGTGGGGCAGGACAAACCCTGACAGGTAACGGGTTGATACAAGTGAGTGGACCTACATTCCTTCCACTAGCTTCACATTTCACAACACTTCAGTCCTTTTGTGCGGTGGGAGATTGCAACCTTCACGTGGTCCACCCTGTTTCAACGAATGCAATCAACCTGGCGTGCACAAACGGAAGATCAAACAGAACAAGTTGTCTTACAACTTTAGGCTGCGCACACGCCATTACCAAGACGAAGTCCTTTTGTCTCACACCTTCTGTATTTTCATCTCAGGCCTTTGCTCAACCATCAGCCTATCAACCAAAACTCACCTGTATCAACCTATTGTCTGCCAGGCTTTGTCCTGCCCCCCTTCTCTTCCAGTTTTCTCCCCCTTCCCCCAAACACAAATCAGTCTGAAAAAGAGTCCCGACCTGAAACATCAACTATCCTTGTTCTCCAGACATGCTGCCCGATGTGCTGAGTTACTCCAGCACTTTGTAAACCAGCCACTCCAGTTCCTTGTTTCTACTATCAACAAGGGATTCAACATTGAGCCCTGCAGGACCCAATAATATACTATACTCGACTTAATAACCAAAAAAACTAGGTCTGGTGAATAATTTTGTTCCTTTATTCCTTATTTGAACTGATCATTTTTTTAATCTCACAAATGATTACGACAGTTATCAGGTAATATAAATTGGGATACATTTGTCTCAATGTGATCGGTCTGAAGATGGCTCCCAACCCAAAACGTCAACTATTCATGTACTCCCAAGATGCTGCCTGACCCGCTGAGCTATTCAAGCACTCTATATCTATTTCAATGTGATGTTGGTAACAGGCAGAATAGGTCAACTAGTCTTTTCCTAACCATTTATTTTGTACATGAGCATTTACTGTGGAGAAATTTGTTTTGTTTTAACTACTTATGTCTGAAGAAGAGTCTCGACCCGAAACATCACCCACTTCTTCTCTCCAGGGATGCTGACTGTTCCGCTGAGTTACTCCTGCATTTTGTGTCTACCTTATATCTAATTCAACATCCCAATCACAGCCATAATTCTTGCTGTCAAAGTTAAACACTGTGTAAAGTCTGGGGATGAAAAATAAAAATGACAGAAGAACTGCCAGGAACATCAAGTGGCATAGGAAACATGCTGACTGGGCTTGCACTTTACATCCGATTGCATTTATATTTTTTTACCTTGAATGGTAACAAGAATACAGGTTTTGACTCTCCAGACTTCAGGAAAGACAGCAGTTGTATCGTCCTGCTGAATTTATACCTATGATCAAACCGTTTGATCAGAAGATAGCTTGAAAAAAATATTGAGGTTTGTGCTTAGCTCTTTTTAAGAAACATTTAGACAGGTGCATGGATAGGATAGGTTTAGAGCAGAGATTCCCAACCTTTTTCATTCCGTTTACACCTGGCAACTTTAATAGCACATAACGATGTTATTTCACTTATTTATGAACAACTAACGATGAACAGATACACTAGAACCAAACACCGTCAGTCAATAAGAAAAAATATGTACGTACAGTATCAACAAATTTGCCCCCTGGGTAGGTGAAATTTACCCTAGGTTGGGAACCCTTGGTTTAGAGGGATATGGGCCTAATGCAGGCAGGTGGGATTAGTGTAGATGGGACATATTGGTCGGCAGGTGGGACTAGTGTAAATGGGACATGATGGTGGGTTTGGGCAAGTTGGGCCGAAGGACCTGCTCCACACTATGACACATGGCCGGTGATGTTTTCCATCCCACATTACAGTGGCAAATGTATGCCAGAAGTATTTAATTGCCTGTCAAATGCTTTAAAATGAACTGAAGTTGTTTTTTGTTTAATATTTAGGTTGTCTGCATGCCTACTACAAATAGGTGATTAGATGCTTCTTTCTTAAGGTGAACTCATGGAAACAGCTTGCCTCTACAAGTGCCAAGCCATTGGACCAGTGAATATAGATACAATAGCACGCAAAGCAGAGTTTAAGACAGCAAGTCTCTTGTGCCATTTGTATTCCTGGCAGCCTTTCCCATCCTCATTCCCCCAACTGGTGCTGGCACAATGCTTTCCTCCTCCAGCAAATGTTATGCTTCACTGACCAGGAAGTTTGATAGCTCCCAGCAGCTAAAACAAATACTAATTCTCCCAACCCCTCCGCAGACAAAATGAAACATAGAATGAAACCACATGAAGAATTTATTACGCAGCACTGTTGATAACTTAATATAAAGGGGCATTTTTAACCTGCTTTTACTAATTTCTCAGGATCATTTAACCCAATGCCTACACCTGCTGTGCTCCTAATTTTCAATGATCCTGTGCATAAATGGAATGAGCATTAATAATGCTTTTTAAATACGCTGCAATTTCCTATGCTTCTCTTCACCCAGGCTAAGTGTGCAGGCTCTGTACCATTGTAGGCAAAAGGTGAAACAATGACTGAAATTGTAGCTGCACAAAAATGCTGGAGAAACTCAGCGGGTGAGGCAAGGAAATAGGGAACGTTTCGGGCCGAAACGTTGCCTATTTCCTTCGCTCCATAGATGCTGCTGCACCCGCTGAGTTTCTCCAGCATTTTTGTGTACCTTCGATTTTCCAGCATCTGCAGTTCCTTCTTTAACACTGAAATTGTAGCTGCTCCTTTTGCTAAAGATAATTCCTTTCAAGAAACTTACAGGCAGCTCGTCGCCCAGAAATATTGAAATTTGTCTGTGAAGTGGTTCAGGCCATCATCAATTCTTACGTTTCAATGGCACGATCATCTGATCATGTGGCAGGGATCAGGCTCACAGTTAAATACACTCTCTGCAAGCTGATATTTGGGTGCTTCTGCCCCAGTGATGAAGACAATAATGAAGGAAGGTTAGCACAGACATAGTCAGGCACAATGGAAATGGACCCTTCAGCCCATGGAGTCCACACTGACCAGCCAACACCCATTTATAATAATCCTACACTAATCCCATTTATTCTTCCCACATTCCCCAAAACTACCTCTCATTCCCCCACTCATCTGTACACTAGGGACTATTTACATTATTAACTTACATGTCTGGTGAATGGGAGAAAATTCACACTGTCACAAGAACATACAAAGCTCTATTATGGATAGTGCTGGAGGTTAGGATTGAACCTGTGTCTCTGGAGCTGTGAGGCAGCAGCTCCAGTAGTTTGGCTCCTTTACCACATATCAGTAATCCCTGCATCACTCGGGAAGAATCATATTAATGTCTTTCCACTTGAAGAGTAACCAATGATAATTTCACCTTATTAACCATTCCCCATCTATTGTTTTCTACACCCTTGAGTCATGTCAAGAGTCTAGAGTGTTTTATGGCGATAGGTCCCAGGTAGAACAATGAAATTCTTATTTGCAACAGCACAATAGAATATGTAAACATAGAATTCTATAAACAATGTAATGAGAAAAAAAAGTTCAGTTGAGTTCTTTCAGTGCTAGTAAATGGGGATCAGTGATTGATTTTCTAGCAACACATACAGAGAAAGAAAATGGGCATAAGTAATTTCTATTAAAGTGTGGAATAATGGCACAGCAGTAGAGTTGCTGCCTTGCAGTGCCAGAGACCCGGGTTCGATCCTGACTATGGGCGCTGTCTGTACGGAGATTGTACATTTTCCCCGTGACCTGCGTGGGTTTTCGTTGAGTGCTACAGTTTCCTCCCACATTTCAAAGACGTACAGGTCTGTAGGATAATTGGCTTTGGTAAAATTGCAAAATGATCCCGTATGTAGGAAAGTGTTAGTGCACGGGGATGACTGGTCAGCACGGATTCGGTGGGCCGAATGGCCTGTTTCTGCGTTGTATCGCTAAACTAAGTGCATCTGTGGATTTGGTTTGAGGAGGATTCGTCCACAACTCCCTCTCCAAGGCCCAGAGTGGAAGGTGTGAAAGACAAATAATTTCTGTTGCTCTCTGTTTAACAATAGGACAAAGGAGAGAAAACAAAAAACTAAAGCAGCTTAAAAAAAGTCAAGAACTTGCAAATTTCCTCAAGCTTCAAAGGCCAGGCTCAGACAATTACTCAAAGTCATAAAATGCTGCAAATGTCACATAATGCAGCCTGCATATGAGGAGCATGGATACATTCACAGCTCCTTAATCTTTATATGGGTTGAAGAGCTATATTTTGGGGTTAGATACTGCATAGATCAAGCCTTAAAGCCAACTTTTACAGTTCAGACTTAAAACTAGAAATCTCACGAATCAATTCACAGCCTCCAACAAATTTCTGTTCAAACACGGTTAAATTTTACTTTTGATATACACTGCCCTAATCTCGTGTAACAGCATTTCATGCAAAGCTTTAGTGGGTATTTACTGCATTTACATTTGAACTGTATTACACTTCCCTCCACCCAAATCAATGAAGTTTGTACTTTAGAGATACAGCATGGAACCAGGCCCTTCGGCCCACCGAGTCAGTGCTGACCACTGACCAGTACACTAG
Source organism: Amblyraja radiata (assembly GCF_010909765.2). Lineage (NCBI taxonomy): Eukaryota > Metazoa > Chordata > Chondrichthyes > Rajiformes > Rajidae > Amblyraja > Amblyraja radiata. Next base: position 22,291,615 of record NC_045962.1, read on the forward strand.
CACTATCCAACACACTAGGGACAATTTACAATTTATAGAAACCAATCAACCTACAAACCTATATGTCTTTGGAGCGTGGGAGCAACGTGTAGCACCCAGAGAAAACCCACACGGTCACAGGGAAAACATACAAGCTCCGTACAGACAGCACCCATTGTCAGGATCGAACCTGGTATTCTGGCGCTGTTGGGCAACAACTCTACCAGACCACCCTAAATTTGCCACCCTACAAACTTCCTCAAAAAGTACAAATGCCCGATCAGGATGAACTCCCCTTTTTGAAAATGTTTTTGATAATTTGTATCAACAAACGGTTGTGAGCTGAAGAAAAGCAAATACGTCATATATTCTGAAAAATGGTGAAAACACACAGAATTGTCATAAGAAACTTATTGGCAAATTATGTGCATACAATTCCTTGCATGAAAAGAATAGGTTTAATATTTGAAGATCAAACAGCGTACAGGTCAATCCTTTATATGTTTATTGATTAGGCATCGCTTTTCCCATTTCACCAAATTATCACACCCAATGAAATCATTATTCAATCTCACCTGAGCAACACCACAGTATCAGACATGAAGGCACCAACAGCGATATCTACAATGAAGAGAAAATTGATAAATGTTACTTGTTCAAATTTTTAGGCTAATTCACTGGATAGAATAAAAGTAATAAGGCCAGATGCACCTCATAGAAACATAGAAACATAGAAATTAAGTGCAGGAGTAGGCCATTCGGCCCTTCGAGCCTGCACCGCCATTCAATATGATCATGGCTGATCATCCAACTCAGTATCCCGTACCTGCCTTCTCTCCATACCCTCTGATCCCCTTAGCCACAAGGGCCACATCTAACTCCCTCTTAAATATAGCCAATGAACTGGCCTCGACTACCCTCTGTGGCAGGGAGTTCCAGAGATTCACCACTCTCTGTGTGAAAAAAGTTCTTCTCATCTCGGTTTTAAAGGATTTCCCCCTTATCCTTAAGCTGTGACCCCTTGTCCTGGACTTCCCCAACATCGGGAGCAATCTTCCTGCATCTAGCCTGTCCAACCCCTTAAGAATTTTGTAAGTTTCTATAAGATCCCCTCTCAATCTCCTAAATTCTAGAGAGTATAAACCAAGTCTATCCAGTCTTTCTTCATAAGACAGTCCTGACATCCCAGGAATCAGTCTGGTGAACCTTCTCTGCACTCCCTCTATGGCAATAATGTCCTTCCTCAGATTTGGAGACCAAAACTGTACGCAATACTCCAGGTGTGGTCTCACCAAGACCCTGTACAACTGCAGTAGAACCTCCCTGCTCCTATACTCAAATCCTTTTGCTATGAAAGCTATCCATCCAACCCCTCGAGTCTGTTCTTCCATTCAGTGAAATCATGCTGAAACCATATCCCCATATATATGAAACCATATCCCCATAAATATTGATTTTTCTTAAATCCTGATATCTACCGCTGTAGTTTTAAATACAATCAATAAATGAGCTTCCACAGTTTCCAGGGTCAGAATTCCAAAGATTCACTGCCCTTTAGATAAAGCAATTTCTCCATGTTTGGACTAACCTTTATTTGGAGACTGGGAAAATAGTCAGGGGCAAGATAGTCAATATTTTTACCTTGTTGAGCATTCTCAGAGTTTTGAGGTCACCTCTTAGTCTGCTACACCCCAAGGAATTCTTATATGACATCCCAGGAACCAGTCTAGTGAATCTTTGTTGCATCCCCTCTATAACAGGTATATCAGTGTTTTATGTAGGAGGCCAATGTTGTACACAATACTTGAGGTGTAATCTCACAAAAGCCCTATATAACTTCAGGAAAACATCTTTATTATTCACATTGATTCGCTTTCAACTCAATTGGATGGGATGAGTAGATGGCTCATATTAATTTAGCACAAATTCAGAAGTTTGAAACAAAACCTGTGCAAAACTATGAATGATCAAATTACATCAGCCCTCCAATGTTCAATGCCTCTGCAACCTTGAGACCAATGGTAGATTTGGTCATGGGGTGGGAACCACAAGTGACACTTCACATGGAGCGAGGGACAACAGGTGTTTGGCTTCATTGCAAAACTCCAAGAGTGCTCAACAGGGTAAATATCTTCAGGATATTGCCTCTAACTAATTGCCCAGTCTCAAAATAAAGGTTAGGTCAAACAAGGAGAAACTGCTTCCTTTAAAGGACAGTTAATCTTTGAATTATTTGAATTCATTAAAATGGCAATGTCAGGTTATTTATTTTATTTCACTTGATATTGTATTTTTGGATTAATTTACCATAATTTAAATTTTAAACAGACAAATTTATTTATTTGTTTACAACATATTTAAACAGTCTTGAAGTGATCTTCAGAGGCATTTAAAGGCCAGTTGTGAGCAGTGCTACATCTCGCTGTTACATGAGGCTTCCAGCATGTCCAACCCCCAAGCACTGGGACCAGCTCAGGGAATGGATGTGGGCCACACAGGGTATGATGCGGAGCTACACTTTTTCTGAACACTACGTGCTGTTGCAGTTTCTACAGCCCAGGAGCCTGATCCAAACCTAAACACAGGGCTGCCAACTCTCACGCTTTGAGCGTGAGACTCACGCCCTCAAGCAAACTCTCACGCCCTCACGCTCATCAGAAATTTCTCACGCTCAGTGGTGAGAAATTTTGTGATCAAGGAAAATTTCAAAACTCGGATAAACTGCATGGTCCGCGGGTGTTGGAGAGCCGGGGGCTGCGGGAGGGATGGGAGCAGAGCCAGCAGCGGGAACAGATGTGGGGAGCCGGGACTGGTGAGTGTTTGCCGGGGCTGGCGTGTCGCTCGCTGCAGCTCTGGTCATGGAGCACTCCGGACAGTGCAAGTCGCGGGCATCGGAGGCGTCGGAAGCGTTGCGCCGCTGCCGCTGCCGCGAGAGTCTCTGTGCCGAAGGGACAGACTCTCAAAGGGAGGTGGAGAGAGAGAGGGGGGGAAGGAGACAGGGAGACAGTGGGGAGAGAGAGGGGGGGGGGTGAGAGGAGAGAGAGCGGGGAGAGACGGGGGGGGGGGGAGTGAATGGAGAGAGAGAAGAGGGAGGGGGGGGAGAGAGGGGAGAGAGGTAGGGGAGAGAGAGGGGGGAGAGTGAGGTGGGAGAGGGGGGGGGAGTGAGAGAGGGGAGAGAGGGAAGAAAGAGGGAAGAGAGAGAGGGGGTGGAGAGGGAGGAGAGGGTTGGAGAGAATGGGAGAGAGAAGGGGAAGAGAGAGGGGTGGTAAAAGAGAGAGGGGGAAGAGGGGAAGAGGGGGAAAGAGAGAAACAGGGGAAAGAGAGAGATAGGGGGCAAAGAAAAAGAGATAGACAGAGGAGAAAGAGAGGGGAGAGGGCAAGGGGGAGAGTGAGGTAGGAGGGAGAAATGGGGAAGAGAGGAGGAGAGAGGGGGGAAGAGAGAGGGGTGAGAGGAGAGACAGAGAGAGAGGGGAAAGAGAGAGGGGAGAGTGTGTGGGAGGGAGCGAGACGGGGAGGATTAGAGAGGGAGGGAGGGAGGAAAGAGGTTGGGGGGGAAGCGAAGGGGAGAGAGAGGGGAGAGAGAGGGATGAGAGGGGGGAGGAGAGAGAGGGGGGGGAGAGGAAGAGGGGGGGAGAGAGAGGGGGGGGAGAGAGGGGGGGAGAGAGGGGGGGGAGGGAGAGAGGGAAGGAAGGGGGGGAGAGAGAGGGGGATAGAGGGGGAGAAAGAGGGGGAGAGAGAGAGGGAGAGAGAGGGGGAGAGAGAGGGGGAGAGAGAGGGGGAGAGAGAGGGGGAGAGAGAGGGGGGGAGAGAGAGAGGGGGAGAGAGAGAGGGAGAGAGGGGGAGAGAGAGAGGGGGGAGAGAGAGGGGGGGAGAGAGAGGGGGGGAGAGAGAGGGGGGAGAGAGAGGGGGGGATGAGAAGAGAGGGGGTGAGAGAAGAGAGGGGAGGGGAGAGAGTAAGAGAGGGAGAGAGAAGAGAGGGAAGGGGAGAGAGTAAGAGGGGAGACAGGGGAGAGAGAGGGGGTGAGAGGAGCGACAGAGAGGGAGAGAGGAGAGAGAGAGAGGGAAGAGAGGGGGAGGGGAGAGATAGTGGGGGAGAGAGAGAGCGGTAGGTTGAGAGGAGAGAGAGCGGAAGAGAGGGGGGAGAGAGAGAGAGAGTCTCTGTGTCGAATTTGCCCAGGTGACCGGCATGGATCAGACTGCGGCTCGGTGCATCCTGGAGGCCAACCAGTGGCTGCTGGAAGTAAGTACCAAGCACTGGGTAGAAACGGTGGAAGGTAGTGGACTTCACATGGGGGTGGTTGGTGAAAGCATCCTGCTTGCCTGTTAGATTTTCACTTGCTGTAACTGCAGGAAAAATGTTCCCGATGTTGGGGGCATTCAGAACCAGGGGTCACAGTTTAAGAATAAAGGGGGGGGGGGGGCAGTTAGGACTGAGATGAGGACAAACTTTCTTCACGTAGATAGTTGTGAATCTGTGGAATTCTCTGCCAAGGCAGTGCAGGCCAATTCACTGGATGTTTTCAAGAGAGAGTTACATTTAGTTCTTGGGGCTAGTGACATCAAGGGATATGGGGAAAAAAACAGGAAAGAGGTACTGATTTTAGATGAATAGCCATGATCATATTGAATGGCAGTGCTGGCTCGAAGGGCCGAATGGCCTATTCCTGCAACTATTTTCTATGTTTCTATGCTTGAGTATATGGCAATAAAACTCGATCACTTGATTTTGAAGCATTCATGCATGGTGGAGGTATAATGTAGTCATAGAGTGATACAGTGTGAAAACAGGCCCTTCGGCACAACTTGCCCACACCCGCCAACATGTCCCAGCTATGCTACCTGCTTTTGGTCCATACCTCCAAACCTGCCCTATCCATGTATCAGTCTAACTGTTTCTTAAATGTTGGGATGGTCCCTGCCTCAACTACCTCCTCTGGCAGCTTGTTCCATACACCCATCACCCTTTGTGTGGATAAAGTTACCCCTTAAAAAGTTACCTCTTAAAAATACTTCATACAAAAAACATTGAAATCATACTTCTACAGTGCACTAAAACATGATTTTAATACATCAAATTTCAAAAAGTTCCTACCCTTCTTCCACACCCTCTCCCCACTCAGTTGCTCCACTCCCTCACCGGGTACCCCTAAGGCCAGTGATCGCACAGCCTCCCCCCTTTCAAAAATGCTCCAATCCAATTTAAAGCATATATATTGCATTCAAGTGTAAGTTATAAGACTCGCTACAGTATGCACCATATTGCACAATTTCAAGCTGAAAAATGCAAATGTTCCGTACCAATGGGAGGGGGCACCCTCCTTCCACCACCCCCCCCCCCCCCCCCCCCCCCCCCCCCCCCGGTCGCGATGCTCCCTCGGGCTTGGTCTCTCGCACATTTCTCACTCCCAACTCTCACCCAATGTTGGCAGCCCTACCTAAACAGGAAACCACTATATGTTTTCAGATAACGAAATGAAAGCCAATTTAGTTTAGTTCAGAGATACAGCATGGAAACAGGCCCTTCAGCCCACCGAGTCCACGTTGACCAGCGATCCCTACACATTAACACCATCCCACACACACTAGGGACAATTTACACTTATACCAAGACAATTAACCTATAAACCTGTACATCTTTGCAGTGTAGTACGAAACCAAAGATGTCAGAGAAAACCCACGCGGTCACGGGGAGAATGTACAAACTCCGTACAGACAAGCACCCGGAGTCAGGATCGAACCCGGGTCTACCGCCATTGCAAGCGCTGTAAAACAGCAACTCGACCACTGCGCCACCGTGCCGCTCCTCCTACAGGGCTTCTGCCCATCATTCTGTTCCTAGTTGGGAAGAGACTGAAGTCTCCAGTTAGGAAGAGCATGAAGTCTAATCACCCACCTCCATGTCAAGAAGTTGTGTTTGGGACATTTCCCACCTTCAGGTCAACACAATCTTGTCACCATAATCACTGCATTTTGTAAGAGATATTTTAGGACAGAATCTATTCTCCAAACTGAGTTTTCCTTCAAATTATGAAAGAAGCATAGAAAATCAAAAAATAAAATTATGCAATTAAAAAGTTGCCATTTTCATTTCTCTTCTTGAAAATGTGATTTTAAAAAATGATCATGAGCAAAATGCATGTCAGGGCAGGACAAACAAAAATACAGTAATGACTGATTCTTCATGTTTAACAATAACCTGATCAGAACAATTGAATCTGGCGTCACCACGAGAACATTTTAAGAACGTATTTTCATTAGATACAGCGATGGCCAATGGAAATTATTTTCACATGGTGCGCTGATGGTTAGATCACATGGTGCCTTCATGTAGCCTAATTTATATACAACTTTATACCCATCAAGGGCGTCACCAGTCTGAAGAAGGGTTCCGACTGGAAACGTCACCTATTCCTTTTCTCCAGAGATGCTATGCTGCGTGACCCGCTGAGTTACTCTAGCAATTTGTTCCCATCTTTAAACTCGTCAATGTGATTTAAATTTAAATGCTCTTTACAAATGATATATCAGGTCATACAGATAATAATTTTGTTTAGATTTATAAAATAATTAGAGATAGGTTATAAAAAGGCTGCAGTAAGAGTTTTTTGTAACAATTTTGTGGTAACAAGTTTTTAGTCCCTTATCTGTGATAGGGCAGGACAGTATCCCCAATCTGCATTGTGTTCATTTAATTCTTCCTGTCTAAAGGGCATGTGACATAAGTATTGTATCTTCGAAACCAACCACATCGAAATAAAGGACTTCATTTTTCCATTACCTAGTTCCAGCTAATTTTCAGATGATTTTAAAATGAGTAATATACTGCCAATAAGCTTTTGTTGCCCACTGCAACATTAAATTATACAATGAATCTTGTGTATAATACAAAATGCTACCATTCGTTTAATCTAAAATTTCTGATTTGAAAATAATAAATCATTTTGAGTTGTAAATGCATTTATGAAATTCTGAAGATTACCTGAGTAACCATTTCCATCTGCATCAATACCTCCAGATATCGATTGGCCAAAGGCACGCAAGTTATTACTGATCTGTTGCCCAAGGATTTTCTGTAAGAATAAGAAAATAATGAATCCCTGAAGATGGTTTCAAATTGATCATGGAGTGATGGATTCAACTCCCAGCCTTGTATATTAAATCGACTTTTCATCCAGATATTGTCATGCATTTTACTCCTGGTGATCACCTCAGCTGTCCTTTGCAAACCTTGACAATCAGGCATGCTGGTAAAATTGTTTAACCCAGTGTCTGTCAGAAGAATTTACAAATAGAAAGCAGAACTTCCAAGCCATCAAAGGTGCATCAGAGAGTAATTTTATTCTCACCCTTCCTGGTTGGCATGGACGAGTTGGGCCGAAGGGCCTGTTTCTGTGCTCTACAACACTACTCGCATAGTACTTAAATGACAAAGACAGAACAATATCCTTTACAAGACCATGGACAACCTTGGACTACGCTTCATCCAAACATGATTCCAAGAGAATCCCGTTCATTTCTCCAGGTTTTCTATTTATTTTGTTCTGATGATATCATCTTTCTACTTCAGTGATCCTGTTATGTGTCTTCCCCCACAGATGTTAAGCTCAACCATGTTGTTTAACTTTCCCACACATTCGCTCAAAATCCCTCTAGTCCCACTCCAGACAAGGACAGGTTATATTCTCACCTTCTACCCCATCAGCATTGTGTTCAATCCCCTGCAATTTACAACATATCCACTGTGATGCCACGATAAGACATATCTACCTCTCCAATCCTCATTCCCAAGGGCATGCTCCCTCTGAGGCCCTTATGTTCATTCTTCCATCTCCAGCAATAACAACTCTCCACTTTGTGGCGCCTTCTCGTACAATCACAAGGTGTGAACTTGCTCTTTCATCTCCTCCCTTGTCCACTACACTGGGCTCTCAACACATTCCAATTGAAGCAGTAAACCATTCGCCTTTTATCCAATTTAGCACCCATTGCCTCCAGTGCTACTGGCGTGGTCACCCCTATATTGGAAAAACCAATTGCAGTGAGACTGCTTTGCAGTGCAGGTCCTTCAGTACACAAGCATGGCCCCAAGATTCCTCTTGTCTCTAATTTATACATCCCACTCTTCAGCCTCCTACACCGAGCCCAAACCATCTTGTCGGCTTCGGAAGCCGCGGTCTTCGGTTAGGAAGCGGCCGTTCCAGGTGGCCCAGCCGCTGAGAGGACTCTCCCGACGCCGGGGCAACAGCACCCGGCCAGAACGGCCAGGAACATCGGGCCTCCGTAGAGGCAATAGCGGAGGCCTCAATAGGCCTGACTTTGGGAGAACTGGGGATGGGGACTGGACACTGTGCCTTCCCCCACAGTGGTAACCATTGTGGGGGGGATGATTTTTGTGTGTAAGTGAATATTTAAGTTTGTGTCCAAGATGGCTGTCGGAAGGGAGAGTGTACGCTGGCGCGGTTTGGCTGCCGCTGCTCTCTCTTCACATTGTGTTTTAGATTTTTGTCTTTGGATCGAATTCTGTCTTTAATTTGTGTATTGGTGATGTCTTTATTATTTATTTTATTCCGATTATATGTTTTCTTACTCTTGTTAATTTTCTGTAAGGTATCCTTGAGACTTTTGAAAGGCGCCCAAAAAATAAAATTTATTATTATTATTATTATTATCTTGAGGAATAACACCTCAACTTGCGAATAAGAATGTGGCGATCTTCTGAACTCAGTGTCATGTCCAACAATTTCACATTTCAGCTCTACACATCCAGGACTCTGCCTCCCCCTCCCTTTTCCCCTCATTTCTGGCGATTTCAGGTTTCTTCCCCCTCCCTCCCCTTAAAACCTATTCTCTTTTTGGTGGCTGGACTTGAGCTGTCACTTTCACCTCTCCTGCTTTCCACCTACAAAGAACTTTGCCTTTTGTTCTCTCTGCCACCACCATCCCCTCCACCCCGTGCTCTGTAATTTAAAATCTGTGTAATCTCTAAATGTTTCCAGGTCCAATGAAAGATCATGGACAAACTGTTACCTCTGTCCCTCTCTCATCACATGCTGTCTGACCTGCTGAGTATTTCCAACATTTTCAATTTTATTTCGGATTTCCAAAAGTATCCTGCAGATCTTGTTTATCGGGTGAAAAAACACAAATTTGTCAATTGTGTCAAAATGATCGTTAAATGTGCCATGTGCTGTCACTGGGGCTACCAGACTGAGAAGTGTGGTTTTATTTCCCAATGCGGAGTTGGAATTTGTCCACCACTGAATACAGAACAGATCACCTTGTCATACACTGTGGTCTTTGGAAATCCAAAATAATGACAGTAAACACTGAATGCACTCAGCAGACCAAGCAGTTTTAGGTCAATGAGCTCTGATGAAAGGTCATTGGCTTGAGATGTATAAACACATGATTCTTAAGGGGTTGGACAGGCTAGATGCAGGAAGATTGTTCCCGATGTTGGGGAAGTCCAGAACAAGGGGTCACAGTTTAAGGATAAGGGGGAAGTCTTTTAGGACAGAGATGATAAAAAGAAATTCACACAGAGAGTGGTGAATCTGTGGAATTCTCTGCCACAGAAAGTAGTTAAGGCCAGTTCATTGGCTATATTTAAGAGGGAGTTAGATGTGGCCCTTGTGGCTAAAGGGATCAGGGGGTATGGAGAGAGGGCAGGTACAGGATACTGTTGGATGATCAGCCATGATCATATTGAATGGCGGTGCAGGCTCGAAGGGCCGAATGTTTTCTATGTTTCTATGTTGCTTGACCTGTTGACCATCTCCACTACTTTGTTTTCATTACATCCCTTCACATTTTCTAAAGTATACATGAAATACTGCATCGCTGCATTGACGTTTGCACCTGTGGCATGTGTGTGAGGCGGCCCAGTGGCAAAGTTCACAAAATTGGGTCTGAAGAAGGGTCCAGGCACAAAATTCCACCTATCGGTTTTCTCCAGAGATGCTGCCTGACCCGCTGAGTTACTCCAGCACTTTTGGTCTAGCTTTGACAAAATTCAGCTGCTTGCCACATACTTGCTGACATTTTAAGTCTTGTTTTACATCAAATTTAATTTCAATTCCTTACTTGAGAAAAGGTTGAAGATATTCCAGTCTCTCTGCCATTGTAGATATAAATCGCCCCATGTAGATCATCTTCTTGGGGAGCACCTATTGCTATATCTGTAGTGGAATTAAACACACTGAGTCTAGTAACCTCTTGGGTTAGATAAGGGGTAATGACACACAACATATATCTTTGCCTTTATGCTCTTGTAACATACATTGTGTGCTCAAAACGGTGTTAATTTATTTACTTTGCATGAACTGAAATATAACAAATTTATCTGGCCATAGAACATGTGGGAATATTATCTGTGCAGGGAGGAACTGCAGATGCTGGTTTAAACAGAAGACAGACACAAAATGCTGGAGTAACTCAGCAGGACAGGCAGCACCTCTGGAGGGAAGGAATGGGTGACGTTTCGGGTTGAGATCCTTCTTCAGGCTGCCTTGTCTCACTGAGTTACTCCAGCATTTTTTGGCTACCATGGGAATATTATCTGTTATAACAGATTTCAACAAATCATAATATTTTGTGATGGTCTTGTTTCACATCTTAGATTTGAGATTTTATTTATGGTGGCAAGCATCATTCACTCAACCTGCAGCATTATTCCCCACAGCTTCTGCTCCACACTCACTTAATGTAGTATAGTTTAGTTTATTTTCATGTGTACCAAAGTACAGTGACAAGTTTTTTTTTGGGTTGTGTGCTATCCAGTGATTAGAAATACTTTACATGATTACAATCAAACCATCCACAGTGTACAGGTACAGGATAAAGGGAATAACGATTAGTGCAAGATATAGTCCGGTAAAGTCTGATTAAAGATAGTCCCAGAGTCTCCAATGAGGTAGATGGAAGGTCAGCACTGCTCTCTAGTTGGTGATACGATGGTCCAGTTGCCTGATAACAGCTGGGAAGAAACTGTCCCTGAATCTGGAGAGATGCGTTTTCACAGTTCTGTACCTCTTGCCTGATGGGAGAGGGTGTGTTCAGGGTGAGACTGGTCCTCGATTATGCTGGCGATTCATACTCCCACTTAGTTACAAAGGTGTTATATGTTGCAAAACATGACATGTATTACTTTCACACATGCATTCCCAGCTATTTGCAATTTCAAGTAATGGCATTAAAAAATCTAGTGGCATAAAAGCTTCATGAAGGCATCCTCATTAAAATGCCCTCAACTACAATATGTTCTATCACTTTTTATAGTATTGGGCAGATAAACTGCTGCATTCAAAACTTAAAGCAATGCCTGGATCATTAATTTATTTTGAATGTAATTCAAATGAGCAGATCTATGCTTTAGCTCATTCAGTCATTAAAATGTTAAATCTCCTTGAATTTGGCTAATTATGTGATAGGTGGGGGTCCACATTAATGGGCCAGGCACGAGGTCTATCATAAGCCTGATTTGTTTTACATTTCCATGCTCATGCTCTGGTGTACAAGTCCGCACATTTAGTATGACTGGATAATTTATTTAAATAAAAGGTTTCTTCATCTTTTGCTGCACTGGAGTCTGTACTGGAACAAGGCACTGGATGGATTTCCTTCCCCTTATTACAATCTCATTTGGAAACAAATTACTCAACAGTGCATAACATGTCTCACCACACTCCCTAGCACAGAATTGTTCCCTGAAAATAGGCAGTGACGGACAGTAGCAAGGGGCTGCACACTGGCCACACAAACTCTACTGATGTTGAATGGGCTGCATGTATCCTTTTCAGAGCTCCTTTTATTTTCTATTATATACAATATGATATGATACAATAGAACTATATTAATCCCAGGAGGGAAATTGGTCTGCCAACAGTTATAATGCACAAGAAGATACATGAACATGAAATGAAAGCGACGAATGAAAAGTCCAGGATTGGGGGATGTGCAAAGATTGGGGAAGGGGGGAAGAGGAGGCAGTCTACCCCATGACAGAAGGGGAAAGAGTTGTGCGGTTTGATTGCCACAGGGAAAAAGGATCTCCTGTGGTGTTCTGTGCTGCATCTTGGTGGAACCAGTCTGTTGCTGAAGGTGCTCCTCAGGTTGACCAGTGTGTCATGGAGGGGGTGAGCTGTGTTGTCCACAGTTTGAGAAGCATCCTCCCCTCCAAGACCACCTCCCGTGAATCCAACTCCACCGCCAGGACGGAGCCAGCTTTCCTGGTGAGCTTGTTAATTCTGTTGCCGTCCGTGGCCTTTGCCGCATTTCCAAATATGAAACACAACATAGGTATTGAGAAGCATTCCCAATGGTGGGGATAAAAGCTATGGAGATCATGCTCCTCTAGGTCCTTTGCCACCAGCTCTGGTGAGTTAAAACACAAAGTGCTGGAATAATTCAGCGGGTCAAGCATGTTGTCTGAACCACTGAGTAACTCGAGCACTTTGTGTTTTACTCAACATTCTAGTATCTGCAGTTCCTTTGATTTCATCTCTGTGGAGTTGTATCAACTGCCTCCTATAGATTTAGTTTAGTTTAGTGCCACATGTACTAAGGTACAGTGAAAAGCTTTTGTTGCGTGCTAACCAGTCAGCCGAAAGACTATACATGATTACAACCGGGTCATCCACAGTATATAGATACATGATAAAGGAATAACGTTAGTGTGAGGTTATGTCCTGGAAAGTCTGATTAAAGATATCTCCATTAAAGTCAAGTCAAGTTTATTTGTTAAAGAGGGTCTCCCATGAGGTTCATAGTAGCTCAGGATAGTAGTGTGGCATTACCAGGTCTACATTCCCCTCCCTATCCTGCCCCCCACCCCCACACCCCACACACACACACACACACTATAGAATTTCTGTATCAAAAGCTGCAGATATTTTCGTACATCAACTCATTCATTTATAATATAACAAAATGTCACTATCAAAATAACACCCATTACTAAATGGCATTTTTTTTAGAAAGAAAGAATTTTGAAATTATAGGATCTATATATGCCAAACCTGAATGTCCATCATCATCAATGTCTCCAAGATCCACAATTGTTTCCCCAAATCTGGCCGCATAGGAATTTCCTCCTACAAGCTCAATTTCCAGCTCCTTCAGCTTTCCCTTTCCAAATACAAAACCCATACCGATAAGACAATGACAAGTGATAATTATTAAATGTAAATTAGCTCAGAGGATATTCTTCAATCTTACCAATCCCATGTTCAAGTAAACATAGACCCTTCCTTCATCTCTGACCACGCTGTACATGGGGGCTCCAACTAACAGATCCGAGAGGCCATCTGAATTGAGATCCACCGCACAAACTGATGAGCCAAAGTAAGAAGCAAGCTGCAAGCCAAAGAAACAAAAGCAAATGAAACATTGCAACAGTTTCAGAATCTTAGAATTTAACGACGGTTTTATGTCTTGTCGTACCTTTTTACCCTTTGCCTCGAACATTATGCTCAAGTCCATTCCATCTTTCTTAAAGATGTAAACCTACAAAAAAAAAAAATAGGCCTTAGTTTAAAAAATGTCCACACTGTTTGAAAGAAACAATTTTTAATTGATAAAGATCATTATGTAGCGTTTTCAGGACTGCATAATTATGCCCAAAGAAATAAATGTGGAACCTGAAACTTTCAATATATACAAAGCCGAGATGGGTTTGAAACCATGAGGAGAATACAAGTGATTAGGAGAGAGAGCAAGGATATGGTATTTAGGTTTAGTGTAGAAATACAGCATGGAAACAGGTCCTTCAGCCCATGCTGACCATCAATCACCCATTCACACTAGTTCAGTGTTATCTAACTTTCACAGCAACTCCTTGTGCACTAGGAGCAATTTACAGAGGCCAATTAACCAACAAACCCCTACGCATTTGGGATGTGAAAGGAAACCGGAGCGCCAGAAGGAAACCGACACGGTCACAAGGAGAATGTGCAACCTCCACATAGACAGCACCTAAAGTCGGGATCAAACCCGGGTCTCTGGTGCTGGGAGGCAGCAGCTCTGCCAGCTGTGCCACTCTGTATCAGGAAGGTTATATTGAATGTGTAGGAAGGAACTGCAGGTGCTAGTTTACACCCAAGATAGACACTGGAGTAACTCAGCGGGAGGTATGCTGAATGGCAGACTCGAGGGATCAAATGGCCTACTCTTGCTCCTATTTCTTCTGATCTAAATGTCACCTGTGAACTTTGGATGTTTTAGTTGCAGTCTTTTATCCAATCTGTTACAGCAACCTTCGATATATTGTTTTAAATTATTTCACTGATTTAAATCATTGCAATCAAAGGAACATTTCTGAAAACGCAAAATTCTTACTTGACCCATCATCTCCTGCTGTGGTGCCCCTGCCACAAATTCTGTGCTGTTTGGATAAATAAAGTGTCCTGCACTAACCGAATAACCTGGGAAATAATTTAAAAAAAACATTCATATTAAAACAAATGGCCTCAACACGTCTTAAGCATCAAATGTCATTGCTATAGGGTATATTTTGCACCAAATGTTGTACTCATGCAATAGTTATTTAATTATGACCTTTAATTACCAAGATAGCTGCCATCTTTGATTACATAATCCAAATCTTCATAAAAGAGCAAAGAATTGTCTTTCTCATTTTTGACTAAAACTGTTCCAGCCCATAAATTAGATCCAGGAGCTCCCATTACAATTAAATCCTGCAATATAAAAACAGTATCACTAAGATAATGCACAGATGCTTCAAAGAAGAAACAAACATTTTATTCAAGAAACAGCTCCCACTCACCTCAGTTACAAAACTAGCAATCCCAGCCTGACAAAACATCTTATCACGTTCCTCTTTATTTTCTAATGGGATAAGAAAAAAAATTACAATACAATGCATCTTCGTGCCGCTGTGATCCCAAAATCCAGTCCAATAAAATATTTTGTTTTCCTTACTCTCATTACACAATTCCAATGGGAAATATCATCTCCAGATATCACAGGACTACAGTTACCCAACTGTACTGCGTCAGGGTGCCAGATCACAGGATTGCTTCCAATATGCCACGCAACATTAAATACTTAAAGGACAGTGATCAAATAAAACACTCAACATAAACAGTAAAATACTGTAATATTTTGGAGCAGGACCATTATTCGCAATAGCCATCCCTTTTTGGCACATTTACAGCTCTGATGTGCATTTTCATCATCACCAAACCAAATGATCACTTCAAGTGAATTGAACACAATGTGAAACACATACGGATGATACAATGTTACCAAGTTCTTCACACTGTGAAAATGTCTACTTTTAATCGTTTGTAAAGTACTATGTACAACCATGAAGTTCTGAATTGGTCTGTGAGGGGAAAAGAAGTAGAGAATGTTGGCTGGAAAGGCCTTTATGATTTGATGGCAGGCAAGTGTTGTCATTAAATTCTTCTGGTTCCTACTTTGGAAATACAGCATCTTCTAAGGAATAGCATGCCGCTCAATGTTTTATGAAATGCATTGTTCTTACCGCATATTAGCATCCTGGTCACATGATCGCTGGTTTCAGGCCAGGAGTGCTCATAATAACCGACTTGCAGAAAGCCAAATCATTTCACGTGCACGAATAGCGCCAGGTCCTGACCCTAGTTCCGATGCATTTACTTTGTGGCGGGCACCTGAATCAGTTCCAGCAGGTGGAAGAGGCTACAGGACAGCAGGCATAATGGGGTCAAGGACAGAGCGTTCACGGCGTGGTCCCGTTTCCACCAATCTTTCCACCACCACGCACAAGAAGCGCACGACAGACACCATTGTGCAGATGCCGAGAATTGTGTTCAGCTCTGGCTGAACAACTTCTAATCTTGTATCTGGACAGTCTGTGGAATTCTCTGCCTCAAAGTGCAGTGGAGGCAGGTTCTCTGGATGCTTTCAAGAGAGAGCTAGATAGGGCTCTTAAAAATAATGGAGTCAGGGGATATGGGGAGAAGGCAGGAACGGGGTACTGATTGGGGGTGATCAGCCATGATCACATTGAATGGTGGTGCTGTCTCGAAGGGCCAAATGGCCTACTCCTGCACCTATTGTCTATTGACTCGATAAGAAGAAGCAAGAATAATCAAATCAAAGACCTAGATGCAGATGTTTTCTGTGATGGGACAATGTCAGAGGAGAGCTGACAAATGGGCACAAATGCTTCCTGCAGTTCCTTGAGGATTTGTGCAGTGTTCCTATGGGAGTGTTGTGGTGCATGAAGGCTTAAATTCTGTCATACAGGGCCAGTGGCAGCTCAAATGCATCATGGTGTGGTCCTTAGGAGAACGTGGACATCATGAACAATGCTTTACACATTCTCATTCAAACTCTATCTTCAGAGAGTGCTAAAACACATTTCTCTACTGCTTTTTAATGACTGCTTTGGAATCCAATCATATTACTCTTTTGGGAAGTGTTTTACAGATCATCTCTGACAAGATTTCTCCGTGTTTCCTCAGCTTTTTTTTTTAACCAATTGCTAAATATTGTTAGTCTCTGTTGAGAGGTCCACATGCCATCATCTTCTACATACACAACTTTTCACACAAAAGCACAGCAACAAACAAAAGGCTGAACCTTCATTATTTTTTGTGCAAAAATAAAACATTTCTGTGAAGATGTAGCTGATTACAAGGCCTCCCTTCTGAGTTCAGTAGTTCGAGGAAAGGCCCTAAATAAGGGCAATTACATTGCAACACGGGAGATCCAAAAGATCCTTGGTCATCTTATGACTGAGGACAATTGCCAGAGGCAGCAACAACCTAATGTTGTCAATAGCAACAGATTACTATGGGACATAGTAAATAACCTCTTGATACAGTTGAGCTCATTGTCTTAAGTATTGCAGTATCATTTTGTTCCAGTACAAACGGTGGGATATCTGCTGATTAACTCAGCAATTAGCAAGCTGGTTAAATCAGCAGTTAGCAATTTTCTTTCCTCTGAACTAACTCAATCCAAATTGATGCCTTCAATAAAGCGGCGTTATTATTCCAAACATTATAAGCTCAGAGATATTGAATTGATACCTTTCCACTTGCTTTAACCATGCTTACAATAGGTAAACCTGAAAAGCAAGCCGGTAGAATTCAGCCAGTGAAAGATGCTGCTTGACTGATCGAGTTATTTTAGTTTTAGAGATACAGCGTGGAAACAGGGACTTTGGCCCACCGAGTCCACACCGACCAGCGATCCCCGCACACTAACACTGCCCTACACACACTAGGGACAAAGTAACCAAGCCAATTGGTCCACAAACCTGTATGTCTTTGGAGTGTGGGAGGAAATTGGAGCATCTGGAGAAAACCCACAAAGGTCAAACTCTGTACAGACTCTGTACAGACAGCACTTGCAGTCAGGATGGAAACTGGGTCTCTGGCACTGTAAGGCAGCAACTCTACCGCTGCGCCACCGTGCCTGACCGGCCTTGTTGTTCGATTTCAGATTCAAAAACCTGCAGTTTATTAGCTATCAGTAGGTAAATAGTCTACCAATAGTCATTAAAGTATTCACAAAAATCCCATAGATATTCACACAAAGTAACACAATTACTTTATTTCTAAAGAATAACTTAAGAGGAAATAACATCAATAGATATATATTTTTTTTTAATGATGTCCTTACCTTTGTAACACGGTATCAGTGGCGAATCCACAGAATGCTGTAAGTCTGGGGAAATTTTAAAACACAACCCAAGTGGCATTATCTCAGATTCTATGCGGAATATATTTTTCCAACGATGTGCACAAGCCTTTAAAAACACAAAACACTTGGTGTAAAACATATCATCGCAATGAATCAAATATATTATTGAAATAATTAAATAAGCATTCTTAACAATATTTATATACCAGTATGTAACCATCTTCCTTTGGTTGCCTTGCCAAACTAACACCAAGCCACTGGTTATCCCTTTCTTCTGTACAATCTTGCCCACATTTGTTCCCCTCATGGTTACCTGCAAAAACAAGATATTTATGTCCATATTATTGCATACCTTTTTTCCATGAATAAGCTTGAAAGAGTGCAGGGAGGATTTATAAGGGCATTCACGGGTTTTGAGGGGCTGAGCTATAGGGAGAGGTTGGGCCATTCGGACTTTATTCCTTGGAGCACAGGAAGTTGGGGGGGGTCTTATAGGCATGTACAAAATCATGAGGCGAATAGAAAGTTATTCACCCAGAGTAGGAGAATCAAAAACTAGAGGACATAGATTTAAGGTGAATATGAATCCAAGAGGAAACTTTAACTCAGAGGATGGTTAGTATATTGAACAAGTTGCCACAGGAAGTAGTTGAGGCAGATGCTATAACAGCATTTAAAAGACATTTGGACAGGTACATGGGTGTGACAGGTTTCGAGGGATATGGGCCAAATGCAGGCAGGTGGGCTTCAGTGTAGATGGGGCATTTTGGTCGGCATGTGCAAGTTGGCCTGAAGGGTCTGTTTTTGTGCTGTATGACTGTGAATAGAAAGAGTGGAAGGAGATGCAGAAGCTACAAAAATTAAAACTGCCCTTGACCTACTTCCTAGACTTTCTACATATATTACCTCAATTAAAATGAAAACTTCCCAATTTAATCCGGGGATCCTCGGGTCCAATATGCAGTATTCATTTCAGCTTGTGTTAATTTCATGCCGAAATAAAATAATTGTTTGAAACTAATCCATCCCAATGTTAACAAATGACAGCGTCCTCAGTACTCCTGTGTCCGCTGTTATAAGCTCACCTCATGGAGGAGAAAGAAAGACGGCCGAGAACGAAGGGGAGACCCGCTGAGAGCAAAGGGGGACCCGGGGGGGGGGGGGGGGGGGGGGGGGGGGGTGGGGAAGAAGGTCCCCCTTTGAATTGCCGGTGCCAGAAACACGACGACACTTGTGTACTGCTCCGTGATTTTACCGGGTTGTATGCAAAACAAAGCATTTCACTGTACCTCGGTACATGTGACAATGAAGTATCACTGGGGTTCATTGGGGTTCCAATTGAGGCTTCAATAATACATAAAGTTTTTTCACCTCCAATGTTCCGAGAATTGTATTTGCCAATTTGTTGATCAAACCCAATCTGACACCCATCATCAAGCATCTGAAGACAAAGGGAGCACCAGCAGCTCAACTCATTCACTGCAGTGAAGTCGAACATCCAATTTGAGCTACATGCTCAAATACATAGATACATAGATACATAAATACATAGATACATAGAAAATGGGTGCAGGAGTAAGCCATTCAGCCCATCGGGCAAGCACCGCCATTCAATGTGATCATAGCTGATCATCCACAATCAGTACCCCATTCCTGCCTTCTTCCCATATCCCTTGATTCCATAAATGACTCCATAAGTATTAATTACGAAGCTAAGATATCCAAATTTAGCTGCGAAAAGGACATTTGAACAGACTTTTTCTCTCACAGTTTGCTTCTGGTTCAATTGAACATGCACTTGTTTGTCTCCAGTTGTATCTTGACAACTTAACTTCACCAAGTATATCCACATTGGTTTTAAACAAGAATTGAAGCTAAAAACTGAAGATGCTGGAAACCTGAAACAAAACCAAATGCTGGAAACAGGAAGCATTTCTGGAGAAATAAAAATGAAATGAACTCTTCATCAGAATGTGAAAAGGTGAGAGAACATGCTTGAAGCTCGGAAAGGAAGAATGGTGCAGAAGAAGAAGGAATGTCAAGTGACAGTTTTTTTGGAACACTTTCATTCAGTCCTCAACGGTGATCAAGGGCTTCCATTTACCCCGAAACTTGACTTTTCCACCCCAGTCCGAGCTCACTGACTTTGGCCTCAACCTCCAGCATAATTTCAAGCAACTGCATCTTGTCTTCCATCGAAGCATGTTGTCACCATCAGGACTCAATGCTAATTTCAACAGCTTCACGAAATCAGCCTTCCCTCTTTGCCTCTGAGCTGTCCACTTGTGATACAAGGTCATGCACCTGGAACACTAATTCAGTTTGTTCCCTCTCCACAAACACTGCCTGATCTGCTGGGTATTTTCAATATTGTATTTTGGCTCCGATTCCTTGCCAACAGCTGTGTTGTGCATTTGACAGTTGCGTGCAATTGTGTTCCAACATGCTAAAGTTTATTGTCACATGGACCGTTGTTGGGAAATGTTGAACATATTACCACAAAATCAAAAAAACTGCAGACGATGGAAATATGAGATGAAAAGGGGAAATGCTCAGGGGAAGCACTCAGCAGGTCAGGCAGTGGCTGAAAAAGGGGAATCATTTCAGGTCAATATTTTTTTATGAGTGATATGGTTAACCGAGATAATGAGGATGACTACCACACTCCTTTTTGGAAACAGGATCTTTCACATCACCCCAAGAAAGACAGTCCAAGTTTATCATTGCAACCAAACGACAGTATCTCTGACAGCACTTTGCTTCAATACTCCTGTATTGGTGGTCACCTTGATCTTTGACTTAGTCTTGAGATTAGAAACCTCCGACTTGGACAGAGAGTTGACCCACTGAATTATACCGTTTAATGCTACTGAGAAAGCAAATGGTCATCTGCCTACTGATGGAAACTAGCCATTGCGTTCAGTCACATTAAGTTCCTAAATATTGATCTGACTGGAGATAATGCTCACATTTTCTTGGATATATGCAAGACTGACTCAGCTAAATTATCACTTCACCCTTCTGTATTTTATCCCCTCACTACAAAGACCATTGATTAATTATGTGTGTGTGTGTGTGTGTGTGTGTGTGTGTGTGTGTGTGTGTGTGTGTGTGTGTGTGTGTGTGTGTGTGTGTGTGTGTGTGTGTGTGTGTGCCTATGTGCGTGCATGTGCACCTGTGAGTGTGTATAGAAACGCAACATTTATGTCATTAGGACTCCAATTATAATTTTATCTGTGGCCCTTTGTTGGGAAATTGGTACATTACCAAGCCAATCCAAAGAGGATCTGTAGACCTATTAGTTTCCTTCTCAGATAAGAAAAGCAGAGCTTCACGAGGGGAGTTCCTACCTCCCTTCTCTTGGACCATCCCGGGAGACACAAGGAACCGCAGATGCAGGTTGACAAAAAAAGGGCACAATGTGCTGGAGTAACTCAGTGGGTCAAGCAGAATTTCTGGAGAACACAGATATGTGACATGCTGGTCTGGACTCTTCTTCAGTCTCAGCAAGGGTCCTGACCCAAAACTTCACCTTTCCATGTTCTCCCGAGAAGTTGCCTGACCTGCTGAGTTATTCTAACAATTTGTGTATTTTCTAGACCATCCTACGCTGATCATAGGGGTTAAAGGCACTTCTTTCAATTAATGGTAACCGCCTCCTGCTTCTGACATTGCCCTTCCATCATGAGCTAGCTGAGACTTCCTGTTGATTTGGATCAGGAATCCTATCATCACATAATCTTCTTATCAAGTCCACACCACAAAATTAGAAATTGTTCCACCAGAGCTGAACACACTTTTCGGCATCTGCATACAATGGTGTCTTGTGCTTCTTGAGCGTAGTGGTGGAAAGACTGGTGGAAGCAGGGCCGCGACGTGAACGCTTTTTCCTTGACCCCCATCAACATAATGAAATCCTGGAATTCGAATCATGCTGTCAAGAATAGAATGGCTTGCCAGCCAATGCCAGGGTGACACAGTGGAGCAACAGCAGTCGCTGCCTCACAGCATCAGAGATCCGGATTCAATCCTGACCTCGGATGCTGTCTTTGTGTGTTCTCCCTGTGGCCGAGTGGGTTTTCTCTGGGTGCTCCGGTTTCATCCCACACTCTGAAGACGTACAGGTTTGTAGGTTAATTAGCTTTGGTAAGTTGTAAAAGAAACTGTCCCTAGTGTGTACGATAGATGTATAGAGATTGCTGGTCGGTGCGGACTCAGTGAGCTGAAGGGCCTATTTCCGTGTTGTATTTCCAAGTCTAAAGTTTAAATTTAAGTACGTCCAACTAACAACCAAGTTTAAATCATTTTCTCTACTTACTTTCATGACAAACTTTTACACCCTATTTCCTTAGCTGGGCAAAACTAAAGAAAGATGCACCATGACCTTCTTCTGTGGTTGGTCCAATAATGTGGTCCAACATTCCTACATAACACAAACATATTTTCATATGTTCTAATGTTTAAGGAAATTCAACGGCTAATTTAGATATAGTGGAGAGCGATCAGAAGAAGAGAGAAAAAGAATGCAACTGTTTGGAAGGAAACTTAGTGGGACATGGGGTAGATCTTACAGACAGCAGCAAGCCAATCATGCATAAATAAAATGACATTTTGTATCCTCTCAACAGCGGAAATTACTGGGACGATTCTCCGCAGTGAGAAATCTCACACATATTAACGCCTTTTGTGTCATAAGTAGCAAAATATCAACTCAACCCACGAAAATAAAATAAACATAAAACCACAACCAAAATCTTCTGCAACTTTTTTTAAACATCATGAATGATGAAGCATTCAAAGAACAACTTAAATTAATTAAAGATGGGCACAAAGTGCTGGAGTAACTCAGAGGGTCAGGGATCATCTCTGGAAAAAAAGGATCAGTAAAGTTTCGGGTCGGGACCCTTCCTCAGACTGAAGGTTGGGGGTGGGGGAGGCGTGAAGAGCTTGTAATGAGATAAGATAGCCAGCCACATATGAGCTCAGGCAGGGTGGTGCCTGGTAGATCCACTGTTGGCTTGGGAAGGTGTGATCTGTAGAGGAACAATGCCGAGAACTGTGGACCTGGTAACATGACTAGGGTGGAGGAAGGGGGTGGGGGGGGGGGGGGAGTGGAAGATGAAGTTACTTCAAATTAATTAAACGTATCTTTTAAGCTTAACCTTGGCAGTATCATCAAAGACCCACACCATCCTGGCCACACACTCATCTCCCTGCGACCTTCAGGTAGAAGGTACTGCAACAACCAGGTTCAGGAATAGCTACTTCCCCACAGCCATCAGGCTATTAAACCTGGCTCGGAAGTAAATGCCTACTATTTTCTGTGTGCTGAAGCAAAGCAAGAATTTCATTGTCCTATACAGGGACACATGACAATAAACTCACTTGAACTTGAACTTGAACCTATAACCTTAAACACATACACCATTACCATTAAAACATCTAAATTAGCAACTTATGGAAGACAAAAAAAAATATTTTTAAGTTTTAAAAGCTGGATCCTTTTTTAATGAGCAAAATTGTACTCGACTAATTGCAGCCAATCCATTCCATACTAAAATGGACAGGAGAATACTCTCTGTATTTTTCCAAAGCTGCAAAATAGTCTGTGGTAACTTAAAAACAGAAAATGCTAGAAATATTGGCAGTAGCTGTGTGGCACAGTGGTGCAGCAGTGGAGTTGCTGCTTTGTAGCACCAGACACACAAGTTCGATCCTGACTATGGGCGCTGTTGTACCGTGTTTGTACGTTCTCTCCTTGACCTGCGTGGGTTTTCCCCGGGAGCTCCGGTTTCCTCCCACACTCCAAAGACGTGCAGGTTTGTAGACAAATTGGCATGAAACAATTGTAAATTGTCCCTAGTGCGTGTAAGATAGTGTTAGTGTGCAGGGATCACTGGACAATGCCGACTCGGTGGGCAGAACGAAGTGCCTGTTTCTGTGCTGTATCTCTAAACTAAATGAAAAAGATCAGTCAGCATCTATGAAAAGAGAAATAATTATTTCAAGTCTGAAGTCCTTTATTAGTGTAGTGTTTGACCTGAAATGTTAACTATTTCTCTCTCCAGAGATGCTGTCTGACCTGCTGAGAGTTTCCAGCATTTTCTGTCTTTATTTCAGATTTCCCACACCTGCAGTTTTAAAAAAAAATTTTCATTGACTCACAACTGCCAATGTTGGTCGAGTTACACAGGCTCATTTACTGGACTATACAAGGAACCCAGCATTGGACTGCAGTCTGCTGCTTAATGGCAAACTGCTGGTCGCAATCTAAAGGAGGCATACCTTGAGCCTCCTCCAACCTCATCTATTGCATCCGCTGCTCTAGATGTCAGCTGACCTATATCGTTGAGACTAAGCGTAGGCTTGGCGATCATTTCGCCGAACACCTCCACTAGGTCCCCACTAACCAACCTCACCTCCCGGTGGCTCAGCACTTCAACTCCCCCTCCCATTCCGTATCCGACCTCTCTGTCCTGGGCATCCTCCACGGCCAGAGTGAGCAACACCGGAAATTTAAGGAACAGCACCTCATATTCCACTTGGGGAGTCTGCATCCTGGTGGCATGAACAATTCTGTTAACCCTTGCTGTCTCCTCCCCTTCCTATCTCTCCCTCAGCCCTCTGGCTCCTCCTCCTCCCCCTTTTTCCTTTCTTCTCCCCGCCTCCCCCCACCCCCTATCAGTCTGAAGAAGGGTTTTGGCCCGAAACGTTGCCTATCTCCTTCGCTCCATAGATGCTGCTGCACCCGCTGAGTTTCTCCAGCATTTTTGTGTACCTCTGATCGCAATCTAACCCTAGTCTCTGAGGCTGTAAGGCAGCAATTCTACTGCTGCGCCAATGTGCCACCCAATTTGGACAGAAAGCATTTAAAGATATTACATGATTCATCCCCTTGCTTAACGAGTGGACCTATGGAGGAAGAATGAAAGAATGGAGCGACTGGGCTTGTACTCACTAGAATTTAGAAGGATGAGAGGGTAACCTTATAGAAACATATACAATTATTAATGGATTGGACACGCTAGATGCAGGAAACATGTTCCCAATGTTGGGGGAGTCCAGACCAAGGGGCCACAGTTTAAGAATAAGGGGTAGGCCATTTAGAACTGAGATGAGGAAAAGCCTTTTCACCCAGAGAGTTGTGAATTTGTGGAAATCACTGCCTCAGAAGATAGTGGGGGCTGATTCACTGAATGCATTCAAAAGAGAGTTAGATAGAGCTCTTAGGGCTAGTGAAATCAAGGGATATGGGGAGAAGGTAGGAACGGGGTATTGATTGTGGATGATCACATTGATCACATTGATCACATGATCACATTGATGATCACATGATCACATTGAATGGCAGTGCTGGCTCGATGGGCCTAATGGCCTATTCTTGGACTAATTTTCTATGTATCTATGTAATAGAACCTATTATTTTAAAAAAACATATTTGTTGCAGTTGAAGATAATAGCCATCACAGACATCAAATTCACAAATGTGATATTTGCATATTTGACATTTCGTGTTCCCCCAATATCATGTCAGAAACTGACCTGCTATTACAACTCACCTAAAGGGATTTCTTCGCAGTTTCTGTCAGGATTTTGGCTGATTCGACATTTGTAAATAGATCCAGGATTTACTGTCGCGTTATACAGGGAAGAGTTTGCTTTCGGAGCGCCCACCACAAACCTGCAACGTCAAATGGGAGGGGGGGGGGGGAGAGATGGGTTAAATCAACACAACCATTGGTAACCAATACTCCAGCACTGCACCAACGCCACAAGTAAAAAAACGTCGCCAGAAAAGGATTTCTATTTAGTGGAGAGTTTAAAATCTTTGAGCTATCGAAAGCAGTCCCTGTGCGCGACTTTCACCTTTCCTTGGCTAACTTCAGCAGGAGAAATAATGCTTAAAAGTCGCCAACACTGGCACATAAACAAACATTAATGTAATAAAGTTCACTCACGCGAGCCAGGACTTGAAAAACAAAGTTCATTTTAACATGCTTCAAAAACTGAAACTCACCACTTTTCATCTTTATAACTGTGCAATATTACCGAATAACCAAATAATGACCCTTCGGCCCCTTGAAACTGGACGGCACTTTCCAAAGCCACATTGTACAGGCGAGCCCTCTTGAATAAACAGCACAGGGCTACAATTGGCCAAATCACTGTAAACGTGTTTAGTCCCATTGTCGTTAAATGTCACTGCTCCTCGAGTCGGAACTATGAAGTGCTCGAAACGTACGATGTAATATCCGAAGCAACTGGAACTACGAAGTGCAACTCATAACAAAACATTCACACCCGCCCTTTGCCAGAGAGCTCAAAGATTTGTGACGCCTGCCGAGTGCCCCTCCCGTTCCGGATGGGCTGGTCTCTGTGCATATTGTCTTTAGGTTCAAGACATGGTGCCTTAGCTCTTCGAAGGACCCGCACAATTACCACGGATACACTTTCATTGTGATCCCTTTCCAGATAATTGTAAAGTGAGCACCTGTGCAGAGAGTGCCCTCAAAGACTCCCCGTGGGATGGAATGATAAGAATGATTGGGAAAGAGAATTCCTGATGTCTTAAAGGGCTGGGGAGGGAGAACGATGCTTGGAATATTACAAAGATCTGCCAGTATTGAAGTAGGGTTGGACATCCATCTGGGCTCATAAGAATCTGATCCAATTAACTTTTCTCAAATTTTCAGAAGTATAGGAAGGAACTGCAGATGCTGGTTTACACCAAAGATAGATACAAAATGCTGGAGTAACTCAGCAGGACAGGCAGCATCTGGAGAGAAGGAATGGGTGATGTTTCAGGTCTAAACCCTTTTTCTGGGGTCTAGACCCAAAACATCACCTATTTCTTGTCCAGAGATGCTGTCTGTCTGTCCCACTGAGATACTCCAGCATTTGTGTCTAGACAAAGGTTAAGAATTAGACTTTGCTATTTTCATTCAAATCAGTTAGTTATTGCCTTTATGTTATTGTATTATTAAAGTGACTGAAAAGATTATTACAGACTTGAGATATACCATTTCTACCGCAGCATGCATCAAGATTTCACAATTAATGATTTTGACACTTAATGACATCTTTGATGAAATAAATTTGTATAAACAATTAAAATCATTTTATGGAGCTGCACTTTACAAAAATCCATAATTTCTACAGATGCTAAGTTTGAAATGTACTTCAGAAGTTTTTAAAATATATATCAAATCAAAAAAGTGATGTTGAAAATATTTTCTTCCTAGCCAGAAAAAAAAAAATACACACCAGCCATTAATCTTTTGTTCATTTGACAGGAGTTTAACATACAAACATGCAATTTTTTTTGTTAATTTGTTATGGATGCTGCTGGGTTTATTATCAGCCAATGGTTGACCAGAGGAGGTAATAGTGTGCTGCATACTTTTATCTCACAGTGATTTGTGATAATTCTCAACACATGCCCCTCACGGGAGAGACTTTCCCGTGAGGGCCTGTGGCCCGTCGGAGTGGCCCAGCCCGAGGGAGAACGGCACTCCCGTCGGAGTGGCCCAGCCCGAGGGAGGAGCGGCACTCTCGTCGGAGTGGCCCAGCCCGAGGGAGGAACGGTACTCACGTGAGGACGATCCGGCTCGGGGCTGGAACGGTGCTCCGGTGGCTGGGACGGCGTTCTGAGGCGGTGACCTGAGTCCGGGGTTCAGCCGCGGGCCAGCGGCTGCGTGTGCTGGACTGGAGGGCGGCAGCTTCGACCACCCCCGGGCCGCGGTGTTTGAACCGGCCCGTTTGCGGGGTTCGGTGAGCCGCGGGACTGTTGTGCCATCGCCCGGTGGGGAATCGCCTCAGCGCAGAGGGAGAAGAGGAGGGAAGAGACAGTAACCCTAAGATGTTTGCCTCCACCACAGTGAGGAGGTGCTTGGAGGATACACTGTGGTGGATGTTAATTTGTGTTTATTGTTGTTTATTATTGTATGATTGTATGTATGACTGCAGGCACGAAATTTCGTTCAGACCGTAATGTCTGAATGACAATAAAGGTATTCAATTCAATTCAATTCAATTCAATGAGAGCAGGTCTGGCAGTTAATGCCCAATCCTGATTGTCCTGAAATGGTGGCGATTATGCAATCTCATGGCAGTTTTATTACAACCGAGTGCCTTGTTGGATCACGTGAGAAGCCAATTGAAAGGATATTCAGAGAGAGTCCATCCCATTGGTGTGTCAGGAATGTCTGGGATAGGATAGGCAGGAATGGAACATTTCATTTACTGAAGGTCAATAGTGAGCTAATAATTCAAACAGAAAACATTGAAAGACTGACTGACTTGCAATCTGTCTGACTCACATTCTCATTTTTGTTCTCAGCTTTCTACACTGGCTCCCAAGTATCAGTCTGGTGAATATGTGTTGCATTTTATGATACTCCACATGCAATGTCATCAATTTACAAGACTAAAAAGAAATGTTTAGAAAGATACTGCAGGTGCAAGCATATTTTCAACATCCATAAGATAAATGATGCTACGATACGATATAACTTTATTTATCCCTGGAGGGAAATTGGTCTGCCAACAGACATAAAACACAAGATACATGAAACATGATATTAATCCTCTACCAATCTGTCCCCATTGTCCAACAACACAAGTGAGACCCAGGCCAACATACACCACTTCCCTTATTTCAGGGGTCTTAGTGAAGACAGACCTTGATGACAAGAATCACCACTATCTTCAATACATCAGCACAGCCTTGGCCATCTGAGGAAAAGGATGTTTGAGGATCAACACCTCAAACTTGGCACAAAACTCATGGTTTACTGGGTAGCAATGATCCAACCCTCGGACTTGCAACTAAAAAAGTCTGACCATGTATAGTAAAAATCTCAATGGACTGGAGAGAAGTCACTGCCAAGCAACATCCTCCAAACTCGCTCACATGATAAACAAGCCATCATCAGTGTCCTCTCCCAGACCAACATCCTCAGCATTGAGGCACTAACTACATTCAGAAGGCTCTGTTATATCCAAAAATAAGTCTCTCTATGCCAAGAGTATAAACAAGGGAACTGCAGATGCTGGTTTGCAAGAAAAGGCACAAAGTGCTGGGGTAAATCAGCAGGTCAGGCAGCTTCTCTGAAGAACATGGTGATGTTTCAGGTCAGGACTCATCTTCATATTGATTGTGGCGGTGTGGTGGGGGGAGGGGGGGGTTGGGGGGAGGAGGGGAGAGGAAGAAAGCTAGAGGTGAGGAGGGGCAGGACAATGAGTGACAGGTGATAGGTGGGTAAGGATGAGGGGGATTTGAAAAGGGAAGGTGGTTGGGAAAAGGCCAGAGATGAAAAGACGAAAGGTTTGAGATAAGGATTGAAGAATTGTGCAGCTAGAGGAAGGAATCTTGGTGGAAGGGAGAGGAGAGAAATGGATGAGAGTACAAGTGGCATGCAGGGTAAGGGAAGGGTGGGGGGAGAGCGGGGGGGTAGGTAAAATTTTAGGTAATTTTATTACCTAAAATTGGAGAATTCAATATTCATACCATAGGGCTGTAAACCACCCCATGCCACAGGAGGAGATTACCAGATGAGATTACACTTCAGATGGAATTGAGAGCCACGATTTTGTGCGATGTGTGAAAGCACAATGGAAACTTCAGAAGATGTACACATCATCTCGCAAACTACCCGCCTGCCTGTTACATCAAACATCTGCTGCTCCATCTGTGGTCAGGCTAGTCGGTCCCATGTTGCCCACGAAACCCACAGAACCAGAGCGGACACAAGTCATCCTCTATCTCAAGGTTCTGCCTTATAAAGCAGACATTGTAAATTTTGAAATACTGAAATATTATTTTAAGAATGTGAGAAATTATTTTGTGTAGTGCAACATTTGACTCTCTGGCCAAAGGAATTTAAATTAAACAAACTAATTATTAGCAATCAGATACTTATTGCAAAGTTCTTGTTGGAAGTCAAACTTGATCCAGGTTCACGTTTGATGTTATGATAATAATGGATAAATCAAAATGGATAGGAGTAGAATAAGGCCATTTGGCCCATCAAGTCTACTTCCAGATGTATCCAAGTGTTCCATGGCATGTGATAGATGTTTTGACAACAAAAGCAACATGTTCATTTATGCAGATAGCTCCCCTTGATAACTGCCATCACAAGATGGGCAAAGCCCATTTCTTTGCAATTTACAGAGATTATTTGACCAGCTCTGAGGCAGTGAAATCCAACAAATGTACCCTCCTTAAGGTGGGCTTCTTAGATTTCTACTATTAGTTGCCCTTCTAGCACCTACCCCATCCCCTTCAGAAACTAAATATTCTATAGGACCCCTCTACTAGTTTGAAAAGTTAGAAATACATCCCAACCAATTTCCAACCAGCACCCAAACCACGGAAGAGGTCTCAGTCAACCACATCCCTCCACCTCTACTTCCTACCCAAGTTCCGAGGTCGCTCTATACATTTTCAGTACAAGATGTATTCTACTGCACACATGTATTGAGCCTCACATAAAAGGAAATATTCTGCAAGTAGTCCATGAACCAAACATCAAAGGCGCCCCACCTTTCCGTGCATATTGCTAGTTTAACGTGCCTTTTGAAAAAAACATTTTGCTAGTCAATTATTCTTACAACCTATGCTTCTCGCCGCTTCTTGTTTTGAAACCCTTGAACACAGTTCACTCTCAGGTCACAGTACATTGTTTATGTGGCAGTACTGAACAATCTAAATGTGGCAGTACTAAAATCAAACTAAAACTGGTCCCCAAAGTCCCTGCCATATATGCAGAATAAATAGGTTAAAAGTGTTATGTTTGTTTGCAATATGTTCTTCACATCACTCCTGAGCCTTGGATTATATTTGGTCGCACAGTCAATGTTGAACCGCAAAATCTCTTATGCAGTTGGAAACCAGTAAACTCTTCAGTTGCACAATAATGTTATTTTTATATTGTTCCTAAAATACACCCACATTTGCTTACCACTTCAGTTTTGTTTAACCTTTCTAAAAAAGGCTGACAAGTTATTGTCAAGTTGTGTCACTCTTATGTTAAGGTTTACTTTTAAAATGAGTGGCGCATGAATATTTAAGATGCTTTGGCACTAATGCTGAACATTAGAAATTAATCTTGAGCTCTGGGTCTAGGAGAGGCAAAAAGTCACAGATGCCACTAAAGCAGTGACATATGGACGCATCAATTTCTTACATTTCTCTTTAGTGCAAAGTGATCACATTCTCACCTGTCAGAAAATTATAGGTTCAAAACCTGCCTCAAAGACCAGACTGTCAAGATTAGCACAGTGCTGAGAGAGCAAGTCCATCTCTCAGATGAGAGACTGAAAGGCGTGCTGACAAACCATTTAGATCGGCAGAAAAGAACCACTTGCGCTAAATAAGAATATCAAGATTTATTCCATAACAATATTTATCCCTCAACTGACATGATTCTGCAACTATGTCTTACAACATTTCACCAAGAAAAGAAAAGGTATTGGTGGAGCAGAGCTAGTTGGGCCTCTTCTGACTGGCAAATTACAACCCTCAAGGCATAATATTACAAAGCTACCTTTTATTACAAATATTACAGGAACCTACCTGACACCGCTCGGTCCGCAGGAACCTACCTGACCTCCCGGTGGCTCAGCACTTCAACTCCCCCTCCGACTCCGTATCCGACCTCTCTGTCCTGGGTCTCCTCCATGGCCAGAGCGAGCAACACCGGAAATTGGAGGAACAGCACCTCATATTCCGCTTGGGGAGTCTGCATCCTGGGGGCATGAACATTGATTTCTCCCAATTTTGTTAGTCCTTGCTGTCTCCTCCCCTTCCTCAGCCCTCCTGCTGTCTCCTCCCATCCCTCAGCCCTCGGGCTCCTCCTCCTTTTTCCTTTCTTCTCCCCGCCCCCCCATCCTCCCATCAGTCTGAAGAAGGGTTTTGGCCTGAAACGTTGCCTTTTTCCTTCGCTCCATAGATGCTGCTGCACCCGCTGAGTTTCTCCAGCTTTTTTGTGTACCTTCGATTTTCCAGCATCTGCAGTTCCTTCTTAAACATATTACAAAGCTTCTCAGGCAAGCTGGCAAGAAATGGAGGTGTAAAAAAGTTGGATGCTCATAGTGAAAATAAACAAGTTCAGTTCACGAAGCTATGAAAGTGCAGGAGGGCATAGGAGAGGTAATTGATGTAAGCAGGAAGGGATTACATAAATGGAGAAAGAATTATATTGTGTTATGGTAGGAAGAAATTAGTTTTATGTAACAAGTATAGGTTGAAACAATGGTTATGCAAACAGTCCAGCTTGTGTGTCTTAGGGAGGAGCAGGAAGTGTGCTAGGCCTGATTGGATGACTGTGAAGCTAAAGTTTGTGGAAGAAAGGTGGTTTGTCACCAGCGCTGTCAATGAAACAATGGTTATGCAAACAGTCCAGCTTGTGTGTCTTAGGGAGGAGCAGGAAGTGGGCTAGGCCTGATTGGATGACTGTGAAGCTAAAGGTTGTGGAAGAAAGGTGGTTTGTCACCAGCGCTGTCAATGAAACAATGCCTTCACGTTCAGTGATCGGTTCATGGTGGTTTGATGACAATGTTGTAGTTGAGTAAAGTGGTGCAAAAATGAAGAGGGTGATGGTCATACTGGCAGTTAGCATTGAATAGGTCTAAAAATAGTAAGTATTCAGAGGGAGAACCCCTAATGGCTCAATTCTGAATAGATGCAGGACAAGGTTTCTCCTGACTAAGAAATCTAAGGTGTTATTAGGACTAAAATGAGGAGAACTTTCTTCATTCAATGGGTGGAGAATGTTCGGTTGTGGAGGCTCAGTATTGATTTGCTCAAAAGATTAATAAATATTCAAGGAATCATGGGGAAAGGGTGGGGAAATAGTGGTGAAGTGCAACATCTGCAATGATCTGTTGAAGGGAACAGTCAGTTGAAAGACTGAATGTCCTCCTCCTGCTCCTGTTTCATACGTTCTTCATCCTG
Source organism: Amblyraja radiata (assembly GCF_010909765.2). Classification (NCBI taxonomy): domain Eukaryota; kingdom Metazoa; phylum Chordata; class Chondrichthyes; order Rajiformes; family Rajidae; genus Amblyraja; species Amblyraja radiata. Next base: position 22,324,208 of record NC_045962.1, read on the forward strand.
GAAATTAGTTTGGGGGAGAAGGAGGGTGGTGTCACAGAGTCATAGAGTCTATGACACCATAGAGTCTATGACACCTGTATCATAGAGTCATAGAGTGATACAGTGTGGAAACAGGCCCTTTGGCCCAACTTGCCCTCACTGGCCAACAATGTCCCAGCTACACCAGCCCCACTTGCCTGTGCTTGGTCCATATCCCTCCAAACCTGTGTTATCCATGTACCTTTCTAACTGTTTCTTAAACAATGGGATAGTCCCTTCCTCAACTACCTCCTCTGGCAGCTCGTTCCATGCACCCACCACCCTTCGTGTGAAAAAGTTACCCCTCAGATTCCTATTAAATCTTTTCCCCTTCACCTTGAACCTATGTCCTCTGGTCTTCGATTTCCCCTACTCTAGGTAAGAGACTCTGTGCATCTACCCAATCTATTCCTCTCATGATTTTGTACAGCTCTATAAGATTCCCCCTCATCCTCCTGCGCTCCATGGAATAGAGACCCAGCCTACTCAACCTCTCCCTATAGCTCACACCCTCTGGTCCTGGCAACATCCTCGTAAATCTTTTCTGAACCCTTTCAAGCTTAACAATAACTTTCCTATAATATAGTGCATTGAACAGAACACAATATTCAAAATGTTGTCTCACCAACGTCTTATACAACTGCAACATAACATCCCAACTTCTATACCTTGGTAGGAGAAACATGTATTTGTAGGAATATGAAAGTTGAAGAAGATCCTAGAGAGTGCTAAAAATAAAAAGTTGAAATTCATCACCCCTGACCGCCGAAAAAAAGAAGAAAGGAATTTTGTTAAAGTGGAACAAGAGTTTTGGAACAGAGTAAATCGGAGCTGTCGGAGAGAGTAACAAGAGTTGATGTAGTGTGGATCATGCGGGTGCATAGAGAAGTGTCTCACAGTGCCAGAGACCCCGGTTCGTTCATCTTGTAGGGGGCGCTCCTCTGTGTGCAGCCATGTCAGCAGCGCGTCAGTTTTTCCAGCTTTTTTTTATTTTTTAGTATGTTTTAAAGTGTGTATTTTGTGTTTCTTCGTGTGTTTTGTGTGGGGGGTGGTGTGGGGGGGTGAGGGGGAAACCGCTTCGGTCGCCTCCTCCATGGAGAGGCGACTTTTTCCAGGTCGCCTCCCCCGTGGCCTAACATCAAGGATCGACGCGGCCTTTCCCGGAGACACGCCCGGGGCTTCAGCGGCGGGCGCAGCGTGGACTCTCGGCGTGGAGCGGGCGACCCTCGCTGGGGCTCGCTGGAGGGGAGCGCTCCGTTTCGCTGGCCCGGGGCAGCCGGCAGCCTGAAGTCGCAGCCTGAAGCCGCGGTCTGCAGAGCTCCAGCTGGTGTGGCGTCTACAGCCCGGGATCCCTCGTGGGGGACCCGGGGGAAGAAGAAGCCATCACTGCCGGCCCGCGGCCAACTTCTACCGCGGGTGCAGCATGGACTTACCATCACCCCTGGAGGGGAGCTTCGACCGCCGGCCCTGCAGTCTACGGTGCTTCTGGCTGCGGCGGGGACTTTAAATCTTGACCGCCGGCCTGCGGCCTACAACAATCTAAAGCCGCGGTCTCCGGTGAGGAAGAGCCGATCCTGGACTGACTGGACTCTGGTCCTGTACACGGGGGGGAAATGGAGGAGGACTGGCCAGATTTTTGTGCCTTCCACCACAGTGATGAATGCTGTGGTGGATGTTTGTGTTACAGTTTTATTGTGTGTTCTTTATTATTGTACTGCTGCTGAGAACCCAAATTTCCACCAACCCTGGTTGTGTGGCAATAAATTATATCTATCTATCTATCTATCTATCTACCTTGGAAACTATCTGTACGGAGTGTGCATGTTCTTCCTGTGACCACGTGGGTTTTCTCTGAGTGCTTCGGCTTCCTCCCACATCCAAAAACGTGCAGGTTTGTAGGTTAATTGGCCTCTGTAAATTGCCCCCAGTGTGAAGGGAGTGGATGAGAAAGTTGGACACCATAGAACTAGAGTGAATGGGTGATCAATGGCCAGTGTGGACTCGAGGGGCTGCTTCTATGCTTTATCTTTAAAAACTAAAAATAGTGATTATAGAATAATTGAATATCTTGAATCTAATTCAGTTGGACCATCTGCAAAGAGGTCCCCTTTACACTTTTTTAAATATAAAAACTCAAACACACCAAACATAGCATTCCAAAGACAACAAATATGTTCTTCAAGCCACCACCACTGGACCATCTTGCAAACACATCCCCAAAACCTTTCCACTTACCCTGTCCTTGACTGGTAGATTGCAGAGTTGGGAATTTAAAAAATGACCTTTGTTCTTATTTCTTTGAAACACCTGCTCTGTTGTGCATGTTACCTTTGGTCAAAGCAGCAACAGGATATTTAAATGGTGATCAGTGTACAAAATGTCGGGGTTCCCCGCACATTGCCAGTTTAGCTGCCTTTTGTTGCACGTGGTTTTGTGACATAATTCCAGCAACTACAGATGCTGTCAGAAGCCAAGCTCAGCAAGTAGCCCATCCTGGAGGTGTAGGAAACCACTGACGTAAAAATCGGAAGCAAAGCAAAATGCTGGAGGAACTCAGCAGATCAGGCAAAATCCATGGAGGAATTGGACAGGTTTGTTTCACGTTGGGACCCTCCTTCAGACTGCTTGGCAAAAGGGGTACCAAGCTGTAAAAGAGAGGTTGGGGTGGGACAAATCTAGCAAGTGATGTGTGGATACAAGTGAGAAAGATGGAAGGTGGGGATTGGCAGATGGGTGGAGTAAGTGACAAAGACAAGAAGTGACAAGGAGACAACACTGTGTCAGATAGGAGCAGAAGGGAGGAGTGAAATGTAAATCGGAGGGAGGGATATGGGTAGAGGGGGATGGGGAGGGATACATTCAAAATATGGGTCTCTGGGATGGGACATGAGTGCACAATGGAGGGGAAAGAGGCAGGGTGACTGGGAGATGGGAGCTGGTGGGAGAAATATGTGTGCACCAGAGTGATGGGGAAAGTGAGTGGTGATAGGGGGTTCTTAGTTGAAATTGGAGAATACAATGTTCATACTGCTGGATTGCAGGCTACCCAAGCAGAATATGAGGCATTGTTCTGAAAGTTTGCAAGTGGTCTCACTTTAGCAATGGAGGAGGCCTAGGGTAGAAGGTTCAGTATGGGAATGAGAATAGGAGTTAACATGGCTAGTGACGGGGAGCTCCAGCAGGCCTTGGTGGTCACAGCCTCTTTCCTTTCCATTCAGGGAGCCCAGCAGCCCTTCTGGAGATGATATCAGTTCACGTGCGTTTCTTCCAAACTCATCTACTGCATTCATAAGTTCATAAGTCATAAGAGCAGAATTAGGCCATTCGGCCCATCGTCTGCTCTGCTAATCAATCATGCTTGATCTATCTTTCCCTCTCAACCCCATTTTCCTATCCTTTCCCCGTAATCTTTGACACCCTTATTAATCAGGAACCTGTCAATCTCCACTTAAAAAACATTCTAAGACATCACCTCCACAGCCGTCTATGGCAATGAATTCCACAGATTCACCACCGTCTAGCTAATGAAATTCCTCCTCATCTCCTTTCTAAAGGTACGTCCTTTTAGTCTGAGGCTGTGCCCTCTGGTGCTAGACTCTCCCACTCGTAAAAACATCCTCTCCACATCCACTCTATCTAGGCCTTTCATTATTTGATAAGTTTCATTGAAATCCACCCTCATATTTCTAAACTCTAGCAAGTACAAGCCCAGAGCCATCATTCGCTAATCATACATTAACCTATTCATTCCTGGGATCATTCTTGTAAACCTCCTCTGGATCCTCTCCAAAGCCAGCATATCCTTCCTCCGATACGAGGCCTAAAACTGCTCACAATACTCCAAATGCGGTCTGACCAGTGCTCTATAAAACATCAGCATTACATTCCTGCTTTTATATTCTAGTCCTCTTGAAATGAATGTGTCCTTGATGAGATACATCGGTAGGACCAAGTGTAGATTAGGAAACCATTTTCCTGAAAACCTGCGCTTGTTTCTCCCATCATCTTCCACCCCACCCCCAGTCACACAGCTTCTTTTCTCTCCTTTCTACGCTAATCTCCCAGACCCCGCATCCCCCATTTCCTTTTTATTCCCCTTTGTTCCCCCCTCCCCCCGGCCCGCTTCCATATCCCTCCCTTCGGCTTTACTTGTCACTCCATCTTGTATCTCCTATCTGACACGCTTTGTCTCATTTTCACCTCTTGCCTCTGTCATTATCACCATCTGTCTGAAATCACCCCCTCGCCTGTATCCACCTATCACTTACAAAGCTTTGTCCCCCCTTCCACATCTCTTTTCCAGCTTTCTCTCCCGTACTCCATCAGTCTGAGGAAGAGTCCCGTTCCAAAAAGCAATCCATCCATTCCCTCACCTAGATGCTGTCTGACCCTCTGAGTTCCTCCAGTATTTTGAACCTCTGAGTTCCACCAGCATATTTTCCAGCATTTTTGCGGTTTCTTGTGTGGTTCAAACCATGTGTTGGTTCCCCACACGTTGCCAGTTTTAGCTGCCTTTTGTTGCATCTGCTTTTGTTGTAGATTTCCAGGGACAATCGTTGGTGTCAGAAGCAAAGCCCAGCAAGACGTTAATCTTTGAGAAAACACACAGAGAGATAAGTGTGCCCAAAATAGTTAAGAACCAGTATTTGGCTTTGTGTAAACTGTGAAATAAGTAATGGACTTATGAAAACCTGAATGTAGTTAAACCTGGCAGGATATCCATTTGCCAAAATTCCCTTTGCATCAGGATTTAAAAGGTGGAGCCCGCACAGTGAGGTATTTGTATCTTGCATTGGAATATATTTTGTGACTTGGGTACTTCATGGAATTCGATTTTTCTGTCAAGTTTTCTGATTTGCTCTCCATCTGGCCATTTAGCTTTGTACGATTATCAAAATAACATTAAAACATATGAAAGAATGCACCAATGTGCTTGGCGCTTCTTTTAAAAAGAACAATTAAGTCGTTATTATTTTGTGCACTCAGACCGTATTGCAAGTACAGCAGTCTATTGCAAACCATGAAACCAGATGTCACATATTTCTGTATTTTTAAAAATCTAATTTGTCTTTTAATAGAGCTAATTTAATGATTTGCTTTTCTGGTTTATAATCACACGTCAGGAATGCTGCCGTTGGTTATTCCGACTCACTGTAACCTGTTTACACCTTGTTTAGGTGCAAATGGATATGTCATTGCCTTTAAAAAGAGCTCAATGCTCAACAAATGAACTAGCAGATGATGAGCCACAGTCTCTTGAGATATCAATTGACTCTCAATTTACGTTGCATTTTTACATTCAATTTCAATTATACCATCCAATCCATTTTTCCCAAATACTTTAAATATCAGATTAGGCATCTTTGTTCTGTAATATATAGAAGAATCTTTTAGATATTACAGGCATATTCTTGAAGGCAACTATCCCTTTAGTCTTGAACGCAATGCCTGACACAATTAGTTTAGTTTAGTTTGAGATTCAGCGTGGAAACATGCCCCGAGTCCATTCCGACCAGCAACCCTGTAGTCTAATGATATCCTATGCACACTAGGGACAATTTATAGTTATACCAAGCCAATTAACCTACAAACCTTTACGTCTTTGGAGTGTGGGAGGAAACTGAAGACCCCGAAGAAAACCCACGCGGTCTGTGCGGAGTTTGCCGGGAGAAAACCCACGAGGTCACAGGTAGAACACAAAAACTCCATACAGACAGTATCCCCCCCCCCCCCCCCCCCTGTAGTCAGGATTGAACCCTGGTCTCTGGCGCTGTAAGGCAGCAACTCTGCCGCTGCAACACCATGCCATCCACAAATGATAATCCCATTAACTGAGATGGTGGATGTTTGTTAGTACCAAACGTTGTGTCATTCAAACACGTGGCATTAGCTGTATTGTTGAGATTGACTTGCACAGTACTGGCGTCAAATGAGCACCGTGCACTGATGCTACTTTCTTCTATCAGTTCCCTTCTCAATATGATCAGCAAAGCCCATGCTGCGAAAGTGGGTACAAACAAGTCATTGCAGCAAAATTAGCACTCACGCCACCCGCACAAAAGGTTCCCCTAGAGTTAAATGTTGCAGCTCATAAATTCAAATAATGTTAAACATCTACCACAGACACACAAGAATAATAGAAAATTCATCCAAATAAAAAAGCATTTCTTTTTATGTCCAGCAACTGGAGCAATAGTTGAGATTTCACTTTTAATGATAACAACCATATCATTTTAACCGTGGCTTATGAGAAGGCGCATTCAGCGAATTGCTGTTGTGTTGTGGTGAAGTGGGTGGTGTGGCTCAGCTGTGGTACACAGAGCCAGTAGTACAGCAGTAAATCCAGCAAAAAAAACTGCAGTCTGGAATCATCCTGATGAAATTACACTGATTTAATTTCCACGCTGTGCGGACATTTGGCACCACTTGGACTTGTGCCCTGACATCTTCATCTGGGGTAAATTGAATGAAATAAAAATCGCACAAAAGCTTCCTAAGGTATTAACCAGTAATACTGATTTTTCTTTATTCTGATCTTTGGACTCATTTCTTTCGAGTTATATTCCAAGGCCATTTGTACTGGCAGCAATTTATTTTTTTCATTATAAGCCTCAGCTTTCACCTTCAAAAATGTGCAAAATATATTATGCCAGAATGCCTCAGCTGTAGTAAAGTTTGGCACCAACAGCCCACCATATACCTGCACCATCCTGTGCAATTTAATTGGCATTCAGTGGGTTGATAAATGAATTGGCTTAATGGGACAATATACATGACATATGCAGGACTCTCCTGAGAAATAGGATTCATTTTTGTTCTTCACACTTCAACATGCCGCAGATACCAACACAGCCTTTTCCAACAGCTGTGCCACTGTGAATATGACATTCCTGCCAGCACCGTAACCCACTGCTTTGTCTCCTGTGGGCACCCACTCAGTCCAGAGGTTGATCGCTCACATTTATAGTTTCCGCTCTCCACGCTTTTTGCTAACACCTCCCTCTGAAATTTGGATCATGAAATGCTGTTTATTCTTGTAACAATGAGCATGTTTTAATGAGCAAGCGTGCATCAGCCATCAAGTTAGTGCAGAAGTAAATTGCATTTTGTGGTATTAGTTGTAAGCCAATCAACCGGGTTGCAGTCTTGTCCGGCTCATGCGAAGGACAAATAATTCTGCACATCATTTAAAGAATCCGGGATGGGGGGTTTCTTCTGACCTACAGTCTCAGTGGCTTGTTTGTTGCTTTGACTACGGCAGTGACTGTCGTTGGCCACTTGTCCACAAGGTGGAAGAAGCACGACTGAGCCAATGCCTTAGATCCCAACTGGGTGCCTGTTTGCTGCTCCAATCTGTACTTTGAGCATGCAAATAAGCTCAAGGAAACTGAGAAATGAAACGGCGTGTGACAGTTTCTAATTACTGAGTAGAAACAACATATGGAAACTTCATTGTCCATTTCATCCCTCAACATGTACAATCAAGTCACATTTATTTTGCTCAATCATTCTCTCTAGAGCATTTCATTTGTTTCAGCTGTGCAAAAGCATCACTTGATGGGGCTGCAATGATGATTTCATTTGCCAGATCCAGCTATAGAGATCATTAATTTCTTAAACCCTTTCATCATTTTCTGTCCTCATTTAACTCTTGAAGCACCGACAGAATTTCATTGCAACTATTCACTGCAGAGAAATGCTGATGCTATTTTGATTCTTAGAACGAGGCCCGAAAATATTAAGTGATGCAGAAGATACTCTCAGATAAGAATTACTTCAATGGCGTGCCTTAATTACAAATGCCGATTAGAGGCAAATTCTAAAAATTGCAAAAAGAGGTTATGTCAAGAATAATCATTAGCACAGATTTGGAAAGTTTAGTCAAGTCAAAGGGCGGCACGGTGGCGCAGCAGTACAGTTGCTGCCTTACAGTGCTTGCAGCGCCAGAGACCCGGGTTCAATCCTGACTATGGGTGCTGTCTGTACGGAGTTTGTACGTTCTCCCCGTGGGTTTTCTCCGAGATCTTCGGTTTCCTCCCACACTCCAAAGACGTACAGGTCTGTAGGTTAATTGGCTTGGGTTTGTATACTTGGTATAAGTGTAAATTGTCCCTAGTGTGTGTAGGCTTGTGTTAATGTGCAGGGATCACTGTTCGGTGCGGACTCGGTGGGCCGAAGGGCCTGTTTCCGCGCTGTATCTCTAAACTAAACTAAACCAAACAAAGGATTGAAACAATCATCGGGGTCTGTCGCGGGGCAGCAGGAATTCCCTCCAGGTTTTCTTTGAGCCCCTCTGGCCATAGTCACAATGTCTGTTAATGAATCAGGAAAAAAAACCTGGTAACCAGATGTCTCAGCTTATTAATGCGCACATCATTTCCAAAGCAGCCTGTAATGGCATTCAATGAGCAATCTGTATGGAGCAGACACTGACAAACTTACAGATCTAATTTAAATCCACGATTCACTGCGTAACTTTCCAAGTGTACGTTTCATTGCCATCAAAGGCAATTTATTAACTGATGTGCTAATTTGCAAGCAAATAGTAATCATAATCAAGAATTTAAAATTATGCCATATATTGAAGGCTTCTCAAAAAGCTGCGTGCTTTCCTATCTTCCCATTCTACATTGTTGATAAGCATTTTCTTTCAAACCCAAGAGACATTTCTGTTCTTTCTGATCAGCTGCGGTTCATTTTAAAGCCACCTATTGCTCAACGCTGCAGTATAATTTTATGTTAATAGCCTGAAAGTTGTCAAATCTTGGCAAAATCCATGTATAAATGACACAGGAAGTACAGTAGCTGAGAGCAGTGGGACTCAGTGACAGACAGATAGCCAAGGCTGCTAACTCACTGGAAAAGGACCAATCCTCAAATATTGGTCAACTGCTGAAAGGGGTTTACAACACGTGATGTTGTGATGTGACACATGAAGGATGCTGAGTTTTAAAGAATATTTTTGTGTCAAAGACAAAATTCTTCAGTGCACTCTTTTGCATAATTTTAACTTTGCTTTGTTATCTTGTACTGAGACATACATAACTTCCATTTTTCCCATTAGCTGCTACTCGTCCAGCCTAATCTCCAGGTCTTGACTTACTTCTCATCAGAACATCTCATATTATCTATCTGCTGTAACTTTGTCGAGTCTCAGGATGTTTTTTCTACCTTAATATGTGTTGTGTTGTGGCTAAGAACTGCAAAACAGGAAATGGAAAATAGCAAGCTTATAGGTTTTATGCAAAATCAAAGTCCGGATGATAACTGTTTATTATCACATATTAATAAAGTAACAAAGAGTAATTATGCAACCATCTACCTTGGAATCATTGGCTAATCAGAACCCGATGACAAGTAGTAAAGTGGATAATCTGGATGCTCTAAATTCCAACCAAACTTCAATATTCTACTTGGGTAGTTTACAAGCTAAGGTATGAGCATTGAATTCTCCAATTTTATGTAAAAAACCTCACCACCCCCCACCCCCCCTTCTTCACCCCTCCCCTCTCCCCCCACTCTTCCCTGTGCCCCATATGAATGGATTCCCATTTCTCCCTCCCCTCCCACCTATTTCCCTTCCTCTAACTTCACAATTTGTACTTCATCTACCCTTGGTCCTGCCGCTCCTTTCTTCCAACACTAACCCCCCTCCCCCCATCACACCACAATCAGTCTGGAGAAGGGTCCCAACCCAAAATACTACCTAACCATGTGCTCGAGATGGTGCCTGACCCGTGCAGTTACTCCAGCACCTTGTGTCTTTTTCAGAGCATTAACCTGATAATAACCCATATCCTGGGTCTAATTATGTACATTTCAGCCCTGCCCTTGAACAATATTATGTTGCTTCTAAACTGCACCTTGTACTTTGTTTCCAAACAGTAACCTGGAAGACTGGTCTGTGTGTTGGAAACATGCACATCACAAGGACTTCACTTACCCCAAGGAGGCAAGGTCTAATTGGAAATTGATCAACTATTAATCAACAACCCTATTGCATTGAAGTGTAGTTAGTTGATTGATGTAAAACAAGACAGCTTTCCTTCTCTGATATGTTCAGATCAGCAGTTAACAACAAATGTTTGTACTATTGACGTTGTCAAACTTATGACATACTACCCTTGAAACTTCATACTGTATTAAACAACTTTCAGACTTTAATCCCAAATGATAGTTTCATTTATAAGTGGGGATGATCATGGGCAGGAGCAATGTGAGAGGCAAGCAAGACATCCATGTTGGTTTTCATGACAAGGCTAAGTCATTCCTAATCATCCTGTGCATTCCTGATCATCACCCATATTTACCTGATGGGAACAGCTCTCTGCAACAACATATAAATGCAGGAGGAGGTTTAGCACTGGGATAAAGAAACCAGGCCAGAACAGGTGAAGCCTATGTATTCCTGTTCTGTGACAGCCCAAAACAAGTGACTCAGCATGAACTATCTCCTTACTGTGAAATGCCGCACTGCGAATTTATATGAACCCAGCAACAAATCTCAGTGTGTGCGTTGGGCTGCATGTGAGGATTTGTGTCGGGGAAGTGGTGGAACTACACAGGGAGGAGAGGAGGGGACCACTGTACCCTGGCCACTGCAGGCCATTTCTAGGGATGACAGCACCTGCTCCATGTGCTGCCCAATTCCTAAGGGATCTCTTCCTAAGGCCAGGATAAAGTAGATGTAGAGAGGACATTTCCACTAGTTTAGTTTAGAGATACAGCACAGAAACATACCCTTCGGCCGACCAGCAATCCCCGCACAACACTGTCCTACACACACTAGGAAAACTTTACACATACACCAAGCCAATTAACTCACATGCCTGGACGTCTTTGGAGTGTGGGAGGGAACTGAAGAGACCATAGATAGGGGGCGCTGCAGTGGCAGCAGCCTGTCAGCAGCGCGTTAGTTTTTTTTTCAACTTTTTTAATTTTTTTAGTATGTTTTAAGTATGTTTTTGATGTTTCTCGGTGTGTTTTGTGTGTGGGGTGGTGTGGGGGGGTAAGGGGGAAACCGTTTCGGCCGCCTCCCCCACGGAGAGGCGACTTTTTCCAGCTTGCCTCCCCCGTGGCCTAACCGCTAGGATCGGGCGGCCTTTCCCGGAGACGCGCCCGGGGCTTCAGCGGCGGTCGCAGCGTGGACTCTCGGCGTGGAGCGGGTGAGCCCTCGCTGGGGCTCGCTGGAGGGAAGCGCTCTGTTTTGCTGGCCCGCGGCAGCCGGAAGCCTGAAGCCACGCACGGTCTGCAGAGCTCCAGCTGGCGCGGCGTCTACAGCCCGGCATCCCTCGTGGGGGACCCGGGGGAAGAAGAAGCCATCGCTGCCGGCCCGCGGCCAACTTCTACCGCGGGTCCGGCATGGACTTACCATCGCCCCTGGAGGGGAGCTTCGACCACCGGCCCTGTGGTCTGTGGTGCTTCTGGCGGGAACCTTAAATCTTCGACCGCCGGCCTACACCAGCCTGAAGCCGCGGTCTCCGGTGGGGAAGAGCCGATCCTGGACTTACCTTGCCTTTGACTTTGTCCCTTACCATCTGGACGCCCGCAGCAACGCCTGCGGAGGGTGGAGGTCCCGACCACGGGGGGAAATGGAGGAGGGCTGGCCAAGTTCTGTGCCTTCCACCACAGTGATGAATGCTGTGGTGGATGTTTGTGTTACATTTTTATTGTGGTTATGTGTTCTTTATTATTGTACCGCTGCTGACAACCCAAAATTCCACCGACCCTGGTTGTGTGGCAATAAATTCTATCAATTCTATCAATCAATCAATCAATCTCGGAGAAAACCCACATGGTCACGGGGAGAACGTACAAACTCCGTACAGACAGCACCCGTAGTTGGTATCGAACCTAGGTCTCTGGCACTGCAAGCGCTGTAAGGCAGCAACTCTACCACTGCACCACTGTGGCGCACCAGTGGGATAGTCTTAAGACCAGATGCCGTAGCCTGAGAATAAAAGGATGCTCCTTTAGAAAGGAGACGAGGTAGAGTTAAATGTGAAAGATAGTGTAGAGTACCATCAAATCGTGAAAATAAGTGAAGAAGAGGCATTTTTTCTGATGGCACGTTAGTTGATGACAAATGCAAAACAACAAGATAACTGCACTGGAAATTTAAAAAAAAGGCATATTTAGTAACCTACAAAATGGAACATATGGTAAAGGCAGGACAACGTAATACATTGTTACAATGTGTTAATGCAGCTTCCTGCCATTTGCCTATATTTCCAATGCGTACATTTCTTATTCTCCACCAACTGCTACAGTGATAAAACAACCCTAAATAAAAGAATGATTAAAGCCCTTGTAATCTCATCTCAATATTCTCTGCAAAAAAAACTAATTATTGTATAGACTTAAATGTAGAAGCTTGTGCACATATGAAATAAAGATGGAAGATGATTGAGACAATCAGCTGGTCAGGTAGCAACTGTGGGGTTCCTGTTTCAAGCGGCTGGAAATGGGGAACAACTTTCAAGAAAAGTCGAGGCTCAATACCATCCAACACAAAGCAGCCTTCTTCATTGATATTCACCTGAAACATTCACTCCCTAAGCCATCAGTGCTGTATATGTATGTCGGGATCCCCATATCAGGATCGAATTTGGGTCTTATATATATGACTCAGATTCGATCCTGACATCGGGTGCTGTCTGTGTGGAGTTTGCACATTTTCCCTGTGACTGCATGGGATTCCTTTGAATGCTCCGGTTTCCTCCCACATCCCAAAGGTGTACGGGTTTGTAGGTTAATTGGCCTCTGTACAATTCCCCTTAATGTCGAGTGGATGTGAAATGGGATAACATAGAACGGGTGATCAATGGTCGGCGTGGACTCAGTGGACCAAACGACTTGTTTCAATGCCTTAACTCAAAGCATAAACAATCTCAAAAAACATAGCACCAATAGCCCACAGTTTTTTCAACAGTACCTTCCAAACCCTTGGCCTCTACCTCCTCTCATCATTCCAAAACCTCCCTGTCAGACTCTACAAGTCACAAGGGCTTTAAAGTTCAATACGTTTATCCTCAATTAATTCCAAACTCAGTGCCATGACGGGCAACACTTTCAGCCCATCATGTACCAACAGACTTCAGTGTTGTTCTCACCATTAATATTTTATCCTGTGTTATTTGCACTCAGTAGAAGTGTCTGTGGATTGTACTTCCAAAATTCAGCTTTAGTAGTAATCTTAAGAACCAGAATGTAAATGAAAATGATAGAAGACAAATTACCAATGATTTAGAATTTTTTTCAATTCAACTTTAATGTCATTGCACAAATACTAAGTATGGGTACAACGAAATGCAGTTTTGCGTCAGTCCGTAGTAGTAGTGCATATAGAAATTAAAAAGAAAAAAAAAAAAAAAAGAAGATACAGAATAATCAAAAATACAGAATAATTAAACAATGGGGACGGAGGGACCGGAGAAATCTATCGGCGGGACTCCGAGTTCAGCAATGTGATGGTATAATTGTAGAAGCTGTTCCTCATCCTGCTGGGACGAGACCTGAGGCTCCTGTACAGCCTCCCTGATGGGAGGAGGGCAAACAGTCCATGGTTGGGGTGGGAGGGGTCTTTAATGATCTTCCCAGCCCGTCTCAGACACCGTTTTCGGTGGAGGGCATCCATGGCAGGGAGCCTCAGGACATTGCAAATTTACAAACATTAACCAATGATTGAATTCTAATTCTACTCCTGTTCCTTATGACCTTATCCTGTTGCCATGCCTGTAGAATCCCAGCTAAGTCTCTTCAGGATTCCTCAAGCTTCCTACTCTAGTCTCAGGCCACTGTTGCAGGCCCTGAAAGGCTGTCAACTTTCTTCCATGCCCCACAGAGAGACTTGACATTGCAAATGCAACTCTAGTTGGGATATCCTACATTCCCAGCTACAATCCGCATCCACATGCGAGCTGGAGGATAGTCGTGCCAATCTCATTCCCATCCATTGCACCTCACCTAGTGCCGACCCCATGGGGTTTGCCAGTGGGAAAGCTATCACTGCCCTCCCTTTCCATCTTCTTTGAAAATAAGCAGCAATTTGCATAGATTTCTCTTTCAACGATTATTGTACAGTATCATCATGACCCTGATACAAATTGGCTGACAGAATTATATAATGGCAGCTACCGTTGCAACTGCTAACATTTACCTTTGTTCCCAGTTGAAAGGCAGACATATTTCTATCCACCCACCAATCATTGCTGAAACCCATCACTCAATCTTCCAGAAAGATAGACACAAAATGCTGGAGTAACTCAGCTGAACAGGCAGCATCTCTGGAGAGTAGATGACCTTTCGGGCTGACACCCTTCTTCAGACAGTCAGAGAAAAGGGAAACAAGAGATACAGACGGTGATATAGAGAAATATAGAACAAAGAAATGAAAGATATGCAAAAAAGCAATGATGATTAATGAAGTGGTCCACTGTTAGCTGTGGGCTAAGTGAAAACAAGTTATTCCAGCATTTTGTGTCTATCTTCGGTGTAAACCAGTGTCTGCAGTTCCTTCCTACTCATTCTTTCAGCCTTTGCATTAGGGGACGTGCGTCACTTTGACATAGGAAGCCATTCAGCGCATCAAGTCAATATCAGCTTCCAGCAGGGCAATCCTATCAGTCTCATTCCCATCTCTATGGAGCCCCACAACATATTCTCTTTCACATGCCCATTAACTCCCCATTCAATCTATAGCCACTCACCTACACTACTGGGTAATTCACAGTAGATATTTAATCTATCAGTGTGTCTTTGGAAGGAAACCACACTGCTGAGATTTATCAGTGTACATCGGTCACTGGGTAAGTGAGTTGGTACAATGGTAGATGACACTGCTGCTGCCTCACATTGCCAGAAACCCGGGTTCGATACATCACCATGGGAGCTGTCTCTGTAGAGTTTGCACGTCCTTCCTGTAACCGTGTTGGGTCGGCTGAGTGCTCTGGTTTACCCCCACATCACAAAGACGTGTAGATTTGTGGGTTAATTGGCCCCCAGTGTATGGGGCGGATGTGAAAGCAGGATAACATAGAACTAATGTGAATGGGTGATTGATGGTTAGCATGGACTCAGTGGGCTGAAGGGCCATGTTTCCGTGCTGTATCTTTAAACTAAACTATAACTAGACTCAGGGAGGGGTGAATATCTTTGGCTGAGGAAGTCTCTGGATCAGACTTTGGGAGGGTTGAGATGTTTGGGAAGATGAAGGAGAAATGAAAAAAAGGACTGACTCGTAAAGAGTTTTCTGATGTACACTAACTGGGGGAAACACAATAGTTGCTGCTGTTGTCTCAAGCTCCAGGGACTCGGGTTTCATCTGGACCTCGGGTTCTGCATTTTCGTCTCAGGGTTGCCCTTGGTATTCCAGTTTCCTTCAAAGACATGCTAGTAGGTTGACTGGCCACCCTTTGTGTGGATAAGTGATGAAAGAACCAGCACATGGAAGAGAATAAGTTGGGAAGGGAAGTAGATATGACAGATACTTCAGTGAATGTGATAACTGCAGCAATCCCAAACTGTTCCCCAACACTTACAAAGCTTGCATCACTCGTGACTATTGGTAGCTTTAAAACAAAACACTTACAGCCATTGTTCCTTTGCAGGATTGTCATTTTCATATCCGTTGCTCTTGAAAACATACACCACGAGAGTTTTGTTTGCATAATTTAAATAGGAAGAATAACGCCAAAGAAAATGTACAAAGGCAGTCAAATAATCCTGGTGCACCTAGGCCTTTTATATGAACAATATTATGAAATAACATTGAATTGGCTCAGTCGATGCAAGTAACTTTTGCATTTAAATTTCATTTGCAGGTCTGTCAGATCAGATGGCGTGTGAAATTCTCCAGGAACTTCAACGATTTGTGTTACTGCATTGTAATGAACGTGAGATAACAACTGAACACAAACAGGTTTTAAAGGTCTATGTCTCAATAGACTCTGATATCTTCCACTTTTTGTTCAATTTTGATCTTCGGTTATTTTCTGATCAATTGTGACAATTACTAATGGCTTAAGACTATAACATCAAATAGAGGAGGGTTTTTTTTGGCTTCATGGAAAATTAATGAATTGCGATGATAGATAAATAGGATCAGACCTTTCCACAACTCCTTGACTTGGTACTTTAGAAGGGTTTGTATTTTGACCAATCTTAGTGAGAGAAACAACCAGATCCTGTACAGGGGTCCATGGGATCGGGGATCGAGAGAAGTACTCGGACATGACTACCAGGTGAACAGCAGATCAGATCCTGCCTAGAACTGCCTCCCAGTCTGCCAACTTGTCCATGTGGCTTGGTCACATTGAGATGGTCACTGTGGGGTTCTCGTCACCGAATCATACCCTTGGTTGTTCCTCCTACTGTTCTCTCCCTAGTTAGTCTTTTGCCATTGATATTATGATAGAATCTCTTTGGATTCTCATTGACCTTTCAGCCAAAGCTATCTCATGTCCACTTTTTGCCCTCCTGTTTTTCCTCAAGTGTTCAGTGACATCCCCTTTACTCCTCAATGGATTTGCTTGCCCCCAGATGCCTATACCTGACAGCTGCCTCCTTTTTCTTGAGCACTATCTCGTGTTATCCAGGGTTCTCTAATGCTGCCAGCCTTGCCTTTCACTCTGACAGGAACACAATGCCCCTGAGCTCGTGCTATCTCACATTTATAAAGCCTCCCACTTGCCAGATGTCCCTTGCAAGCAAACAGCCTCCCATAATCAACTTCTAAAAGCTTGCATCGAACTACATGAAAATTAGCCTCTTTCTAATTTAGGATTTTAACTTGTAGAACAGTCCTGTTTCTTTCCATATCTATTTTTGAATTAATAGAACTATGGCACCCATCCCAATGTGCTGCCCCACCAGCACCTCAGTCGCCTCACCTGCCATATTTCCCAAGAGGAGGTCAAGTTTTGCCCCTTCTCTTATTGGGCTATTTTACAAATTAATTAAGAACATTTTCCTGAACATACTTAACAAATTCCACAAGTCTAAGCCCTTAAAATCTGCTAGTATTACATTCCTATTATCCTTGCATTTGGCTGTGATCTCACTATATTTCCTCCTCTAATTCCCATCAATTATTTGGTGGCTTTGCTGTAGTCAAATCCCCAAGTCATTCAGATACAAGGAATTGCAGATGCTTTTTAAATTTAAAAAAAGACACAAAGTGCTGGAGTAACTCAGCGGGTCTGGCAGCATCTCTGGAAGACGTGGCTAGGTGACATTTCAGGTCAGGATGATTTCTGGCTCGCTGCGTTACTCCAGCAAATTCTGTCCAAAGTATTCCATCCTTCTTGGCTCTGTTTAAAATCCTCATTACCCTCCTCATAAAAATGATTTTCCCTGTGAGTATCTTTTCTGCTTTCCAGTGCCCATCAGTATTGTTATTAGTTTATCATTGTACCAAAATCCTGTGGAAAATTGTGTTTGAGAGCTATTCAGGTAAAATGATCATAAAGTACTCCAATCAAAACCATACTTGAGTACATGGTGTGCGAAGAGAAAGCTAATAGTGTAGAATATAGCGTTACAGTTGCAGAGAAAGTGCAGATTTTAATAAAAGTTCCCAGGATAAATTGGGAAGGTGGGGGGGAGGGGGGGTGGGGTTGGGGATGGGGGTCAGGAACACAGACCGTAGCTTATGAGAGGTGCATGCAAGAGTCGCATAACAGCGGGAAGAAGTTGTGATTAAATACGGTGGGACATGCTTTCAAGCTCATGTATTTTCCACCTGATGGGAGAGCAGGGAAGAGGGAATGGCCAGGGTGTGAGTGGTTCATGATTATGTTGATTGCTTTTTCGAGGCAGTGTGAAGTTTAGGGGTTGGGGATGGGGGGGAGAAGAATTGTACTGAGTTCCAGTCACAACACGCTGCAATTTCTTGTGATCTAGGGCTAAACAGTTACCAAACCAAGCTGATAAAGCATCCCAATAGTTCAACGTTGCATCCATAGAAATTGGTAAGTGTCATTTGAGACATGCTGAATGTCCCCCAGTTTGAGGATGTAGAGGTGGCAGTATACCTTTTTGATCACAGCATCCATGTGCTTGGACCAGGACAATTGTTAATCATATCTATGCCTAGGAACTTACAGCTCTCAACGATCTCCACTTTGCATAGGATAAAGAACAATAGTTTCTGATCCTAGGTAATATCCTTATCCAAAGTAAGTGTCCATTTTGATTGATTGAAAGAAACAACATGGAAACAGGCCTTCCGCCCACTGAGTCCACGACGACCACTGCTCATGGTTCATCATGATTTCTCTATTTAACTTGTCTTCCGCAATGGGTGGTCATCACTCACGTTCATGGTTCTCCTGTCTCTCCATTAATGTGACCATGTATTTCCAGTTATGTAGGATTGTTGACTATCAATGCTCATCCACGTCAGTGGTCTCAAGACTTGAGTTTTCCAAAGTACTCGTGTTATTTATCAGTTGATCCAACATTAGTAAACTTGAAGTCATCAAAATTGTTACTGCCTAATTACTTACACAGCATTAATGGCCATTCACCCATTAATCGCATGGCAATGCAAAAACCAAAAACAATTGCTGATGTGGGAAAACAGAAACTGCCAGAAATACTCAACAGCATCTTTGGGAAGAGAGTTAAGGTTTCGGATCGAAGTCCCTTTGTCAGAAAGAGGAATGAGAGAAAAAAAGGAAGTTTGCTGAGCTCTAGGGAGGGTGGGGGAAGGAGATGTTTCCAGTAGGGTAAATCCAGGGTTATCATGGCAATAACTGGAAAACAAGGTATCTGGTCAATGAATGAATGAATGGGACTAGTTGGAGAGTGAGAGCATGGAGAGTTGCAAAATGTAGAGCAGGAAGACGAGGCTAACTGAACTCTCTTGAATTCCATTTAAGCATTATCTCAAAGTCTAAATTTTCATCTCTCTACCTCTGATCCTTGATGGCCCTTCTGCTGGCCCTGGAATTTGTTTATCCTCTTCCTCTATGGACTTAAATCATGGACTTTATTAACTTCACCGCTATCTCTGTTACATAGACAACTGCATCGGAGCTACCTCCTGCACCCATGCATAACTCATGGACTTTATTAACTTCACCACAGTAGTTGCTTCCTACACTCTCCTTTCATGGTGCTTCTAAACTTGTATCCTGGCCAAGCTTAGTTTGAATATTCTCCGAGGAAGTGTGACACAAGAAGCTTCGTAGTTGCTGTTGCAATGACAACCGGTAGCCCCTGTTTGGCATTCATAGTTTATTGCCCTTCTGGCACTCAAAGTGTGTTCAGCCTGTGAATGCTCTGGGTGGCAATTCATGTTCTGGTGGAAATTCTTGACGATTAAAGGAAATGTTTAGCCAACTTGGATTATTTCCAATCTGATACTAACATGCCAATCATGTACCCAAATACAATTTGCTACAATTCACATGCACACTCTACGCAAATTCCCATTCCCACTCCTGGTAGCAGAGCTCTTTGTTTGACAGGAGCAGTCTTCACATTAATGTTTGCTAACGTGACAAATTCTCAAAGATTATGTTGAATTATTTTCCCTTTTTTTTCACTTGTTTTCCTCTAGGATTTGCTGGGAGTTCAATAATTTATTAATGTGTGGAAAGGGTTTATTTTCTCCACCCAGTTTTTATATAGAGTGATTTTATGTGGAAAGATTCATCTTTGATTTACATTCTTACCAATTGGAAAGTACTAAACAAATCAATAGCCTACGTTTTCGAATCAAACATAAAACCAGCCAGAATTGGAAGTACGAGAATTGCATGTAATAAGATACAATCTATTTATTCAGTCATCATTCACCAATGGACCTGTTAATATACTGCTGATGTTATATCACCTGACTATTTGGACAGATAGAAACATAGAAAAGTAGGTGCAGGAGTAGTCCATTCGGCCCATTGAGTATGACCATTCAATATGATAATGGCTTATCATCCAGAATCAGTACCCCATTCCTGCCTTCTCCCCATATCCCTTGATTCCGTTAGCCCTAAGAGCTATATCCAACTCTCTCTTGAAAACATCCAGTGAATTTGCCTCCACTGCCTTCAGTGGCAGAGAATTCCACAGATTCACAACTCTCTTTGTGGAAAAGTTTTTCCTCATCTCAGTCCTAAATGGCCTACCCCTTTTGCTTAAACCGTGACCTCTGGTTCTGGACTCCCCCAACATCGGGAACATTTTTCCTGCATCCAGCCTGTCTAATCCCTTAAGAGCTTTATATGTTTCTGTAAGATACCCTCTCATCCTTCTAAATTCCAGTGAATACAAGCCCAGTCGATCCATTCTTTCATCATATGTCAATCCAGCCACCGCAGGAATTAACCTGGTGAAGCCACACTGCACTCACTCAATAGCAAGTATGTTCTTCCTCAAATTAAGAGGCCAAAACTGTACACAATAGTCCAGGTGTAGTCCCCCCAGGACCCTGTACAACTGCAGTAGGATCTCTTTGCTACAAATAACAAAAAGTCGAAAACACAGACAGACTGTTGGCAAGGCTGCCATCGTGCGGCGCCCCCTGGTGGTATTATGCTTTTCTCTTCCTTCCTCCTTCCCTCACCACCAACTGCATGCCCAGCTTCCTGCCTTCCCTTTTATATTTTCAATGTCCATAATTAGATTTGATAGTTAAAACATGTACGTGGGTCGCAGGGGCGTTTATTGCATTTACTTTCATGCATTTTGCACGTTTTGACATTTTCCTCTGCAAATACTCGGCTTCATTATTTTCATGTTCTGCTGCCTTGTAAACGGCACAACCAAACACTGTGAGGAGGCAAACTCCTTTGAGGGTTTGCATCGCCATACACGGCTCAGGAAGCGATGGCAACATTTTCATGAGGAACCAACAAGTACAGGTGCCATGACACTCAAGGTGTTTCAATTCCATCCGTCATTAACCTGCGACCTACATTTAAAGACCTCTCCATGTGTAACTGAGTCTGGCAGAGGAGAGCTGTCATTGCCACCCTCCACTTCAGAAAACAGGCTGTCACAAGATGTTACCATCTGCTGCACAATGACCCACAAAACAACATCTGGAGCAGAGGCTCATCTTCCCTTCAAAATAAAGGTTAATGCAGCCATCCCAGGGGACTCCCGCCACATCAGGCAACCTACAATACACATATGGATTATGCAAATTTATATGTGGGATATTAGCATATAGCTAAATGAACACAGATCACCATCCAATCAGTTTTCACACTTTGGGAATTGCACCAAGATTTTTAATGTGCTTTTGTTACACTTTGGCAGAATACACAGTCTGCCTGGAGATAAAGCTGTTAGTTATTGCTGCACCAATTTAAGCATTTTCCCAGACAGCGGTGCCTACCTTCTGCCTCTCGTAAAAACGTACATGCCCATTTTCTGTCCTCAACTTCCTGCATTGACTTCCTGTAGCCAAATATTAAACATCCGTACAGCCCTGCCCTTCCTCGTCACCACACACTCTTCCGTTTCCCATTTGTACATTTCTGATATTTCTCATGCCACAAAAGGCACCATTCAGCACCCTGAATACAATCACATCTTTCTCATCCCCCCACTTAGTTTATTGTAACTTATTCTCTCACCAATACCCGATGCAGATGGGAAAAATTCACGTGCATGCCCGGGATTATTTCAGAACAAACCCTCCTTGGTATAAATTGACCAACTTTAGAGACACCTATCCCAGGGCAGATGCTCTCCTGTCCCACTACCAGGTACAAAGCATATATTGGTTTTTATGCTACCCCTCATCTACACTTCCCCCTACGTATCTCTACTCCGCATGCTCAGTGAGTACATACCATAAAGGAATTCATGTCCACTGTGCTGTATTCTGCAGTGCTATGTGCTATAAAAGTTATTTGGATGTTCTTTTTGCCAAATATATATAATCCTGAATATCCCCCCGAACTACCTGCAGTCTGTCTAATGGTTGTTACGCACAATCCGGGCATAGATTCACTGAAGGTCTCTTTTATTTGCAAATGGTCACTGAGTGGTATTATCCAGTTTACCCGTATCGTCCACACACACACACACCCTCCCCAACCTCTACTTTAAGTCCGACCCGAAATGTCACCTGGTCCTTTTCTCTACAGATGCTACTTGAGCCACTAAGTTGCTCCAGCACTTTGTGTCAATCTTCGATATAAACCAGCATCTGCAGTTCCTTCCTACACATCCGGTTTCAACCAGGTTTCAGTGAGGTTCCTCACCCAGCCTTGAGGATCATCGTACTATCTGCCTTAGCCCACTGTCTGTCTTTGCACACATCAATTCCACTGATTAGGATGGAGAGTGACATTGTTAATTCAGAAACAAGGGTCCAGAACTTAAAGAAAGGTGACTTTGAGGGTATGAGACGTGAATTGGCCAAGATAGACTGGCAATTGATTCTTAAAGGGTTGACGGTGGATATGCAATGGAAGGCATTTAAAAACTGCATGGATGAACTACAACAATTGTTCATCCCAGTTTGGCAAAATAATAAATCAGGGAAGGTAGTGCATCCGTGGATAACAAGGGAAATCTGGGATAGTATCAAAGCAAAAGATGAAACGTACAAATTAGCCAGAAAAAGCAGCCTACCAGAGGACTGGGAGAAAAAGCAGCCTACCAGAGGACTGGGAGAAAGGCTTAATTAGGAAAAGGAAAATAGATTATGAAAGAAAACTGGCAGGGAACATAAAAACTGACTGCAAAAGTTTTTATAGATATGTGAAGAGGAAAAGATTAGTTAAAACAAATGTAGGTGCCTTGCAGTCAGAAACAGGCGAATTGATCATGGGGAACAAGGACATGGCAGACCAATTGAATAACTACTTTGGTTCTGTCTTCTCTACGGAAGACATAAATAATCTGCCGGAAATAGCAAGGGACCGGGGGTTAAATGAGATGGAGGAACTGAGTGAAATCCAGGTTAGCCGGGAAGTGGTGTTAGATAAATTGAATGGATTAAAGGCCGATAAATCCCCAGGGCCAGATAAATTGCATCCCAGAGTACTTAAGGAAGTAGCCACAGAAATAGTGGATGCATTAGTGATAATTTTTCAAAATTCATTAGATTCTGGAATAGTTCCTGTAGCTAATGTAACCCCACTTTTTAAAAAGGGAGGGCGAGAGAAAACAGGGAATTACAGACCAGTTAGTCTAACATCTGGGGAAAATTCTGGAGCCAGTTATTAAAGATGGGATAGCAGCACATTTGGAAAGTGGTGAATTCATTGAACAGAGTCAACATGGATTTATGAAAGGTAAATCATGTCTGACGAATCTTATAGAATTTTTCGAGGATGTAACTAGTAGAGTGGATAAGGGAGAACCAGTGGATGTGTTATATCTGAACTTTCAGAAGGCGTTCGACAAGGTCCCACATAAGAGATCAGTATGCAAACTATGCACACGGTATTGGGGGTTCAGTATTGATGTGGATAGAGAACTGGCTGGCAGACAGGAAGCAAAGAGTAGGAGTAAACGGGTCCTTTTCAGAATGGCAGGCAGTGACTAGTGGGGTGCCGCAAGGCTCAGTGCTGGGACCCCAGCTATTTACAATATATATTAATGATCTGGATGAGGGAATTGAATGCAACATCTCCAAGTTTGCGAATGACACAAAGCTGGGGGGCAGTGTTAGCTGTGAGGAGGATGCTAGGAGGCTGCAAGGTGACTTGGATAGGTTGGGTGAGTGGGCAAATGCATGGCAGATGCAGTATAATGTGGATAAATGTGAGGTTATCCACTTTGGTGGCAAAAACAGGAAAGCAGACTATTATCTGAATGGTGGCCGATTAGGAAAAAGGGAGATGCAACGAGACCTGGGTGTCATGGTACACCAGTCATTGAAAGTAGGCATGCAGGTGCAGCAGGCAGTGAAGAAAGCAAATGGTATGTTAGCATTCATAGCAAAAGGATTTGAGTATAAGAGCAGGGAGGTTCTGCTGCAGTTGTACAGCGTCTTGGTGAGACCACACCTGGAGTATTACGTACAGTTTTGGTCTCCTAATCTGAGGAAAGACATTCATGCCATAGAGGGAGTACAGAGAAGGTTCACCAGACTGATTCCTGGGATGGCAGGACTTTCATATAAAGAAAGACTGGATAGACTTGGCTTGTACCTTCTGTGGCAGAGAAGGGGGGGAAGGGGGAAGGGGGAAACTGCCTTTCAGGGTCCCTACCTGGTCGGAGAGGCAGCTTTTCTCCGGGCTGCAGCTTCGACCCGTCCTCGCGGCCTATCAGCGGGCCTGGAGCGGCGTTTTCTGTCGCGGACCGCCCAGAACCTTGGCTTCAGCGGCGGCACATCGCTGGTGCACTATCGTGGAGCGGGCGAGGCCTTGCCTGGGTCGCCGCGCTGGAGCTCCGGTGAGCTGAGACCGCCGGGAACAACATCGCGGAGCTGCGAGTCTGTGGAGCGGCCAGCTGCGGGCGGCGGCGCTGACTTTACAACGGGAGCCTGGGATCTCGCGACGAGATTGCCAGTTGTGGAGCTCCATCTGGCGCGGCCTTGTCGGCTTCGGAAGCCGCGGCCTCCAGTACGGAGGCGGCCGTTCCAGGGTTCCCAGGCCGCTGGGAGGACTCTCCCGACGCCGGAGCACCACCACCCGGCGAGAACGGCCAGGAACATCGGGCCTCCGTAGAGGCAACTGTGGAGGCCTCAATAGGCCCGACTATGGGTGAACTGGGGTTGGGGACTGGACTTTGTGCCTTCCCTCATGGTGGGAGCCATTGTGGGGGGATGTTCTTTGTGTTTAAGACTCTCATTGGTGTTATGTCTGTATTCTTTTTGTGTGCTGCAAAATGGCAAAAAGCATTTCACTTCACTACATCTCGGTGTATGTGAATGTGACCAATAAAATACCTTTGATACCTTTGATACTTTGATACTTTGTACACGCTAGAATTTAGAAGATTGAAGGGGGATCTTATAGAAACGTACAAAATTCTTAAGGGGTGGACAGGCTAGATGCAGGAAGATTATTCCCGATGTTGGGGAAGTCCAGTACTAGAGGTCACAGTTTAAGAATAAGAGGGAAGTCTTTTAGGACCGAGATGAGAAAATCATTTTTTACACAGAGAGTGGTGAATCTGTGGAATTCTCTGCCACAGAAGGTAGTTGAGGCCAGTTCATTGGCTATATTTAAGAGGGAGTTAGATGTGGCTCTTGTGGCTAAAGGGATCAGGGGGTATGGAGAGAAGGCAGGGATGGGATACTGAGTTGGATGATCAGCCATGATCATATTGAATGGCAATGCAGGCTCGAAGGGCCGAATGGCCTACTCCTGCACCTATTTTCTATATTTCTATGTTTCTATTATCCTACCATCCACAAACACAAGGCAATATACAGTAGTTAATTAACCAAGTACATCCACGAGGTAAAACTGAAAATGCTTAAATGCCGCACATACTGCACCAGAAGTCAGGAGCGAACCTTGGTCGCTGGAGCTGTCAGGCTGTTGCATCACTGTGGTACCCACCCCAATCCTGCTCCATTCCATTTAATTCCAGGTTTATGCCAGAGCATACATCCTCTCTGGAATATCCTTCACGTAACCTGCTCTTCAAATCCTCATGTTAGAAGTGTTTTAAGTACCTAAATTGACCTTTAAATCACCTGGCCTCCACAAACATCCCTGGCAATGCATTCCACAGATTCACTAACCTCTTACTGAAGAAATTCATGCCATCAAATGTCACAACACATGTCCTAGTGCCCCTGTGTATTTGCACATCTTGTGCAACATAAACCAAAGTAAAATCTCTCTCAATACAATTTCTAAAGGGCCTGTTCCACTTGGCCGTCATTCGCGCGTCACGCAGATGGAGCGCGAAGATTTTGTACATCACAGAATCCTGGGACATCGCGCGCCACCGCGCGTCACTGCTTATGTCACCACGCACCATGCGCGCGTAATGCGCACCATGCGCGCATCACGTGCGTGTCACGATGCGTGCATCGTGCGTCGTGACGCGTAAATGATGTCGCATAAATTACACGCAAATGACAGCCAAGTGGGACAGGCCCTTCAAGAAATTAAGTCAAGCATTTTGT